>NC_035108.1:87400635-87718635 GCF_002204515.2 Aedes aegypti | reverse complement strand
GATCTAGTTGTTGCAGAATAATTTTCAGCTAACCTTCTGTCTCTGATAGATGGATCTCAACTTATCTGGACCAACATACGGAACAACCTTTGCAAGAATCAAGCTCCTCGCGAGCACTTCAGACATACATTTACTAATTCTTGTTTCTTGCAGTCAGATCCACATGTATGTGGTGAAAAATTTAAGACGGCCGAATGCCGTTTGGCCGAATTATAAACTTACAATTTATTAAGTTATCAATAATACTGAAGTGTAGGGTTCAGAAGAGCCACTCAACAAATCAAAAATACTCTCTTCTTTCTACGTAGGGCAGTCCTTTCGAGCGGCATACTTCTTATAATTATGAGTGTCTTGGGACATGATGTCATATGCAGTTATTTTAAGATAATTATCAAACCTAGATTATTCGCGTCATAGTTGCTTTGAATATTATCATAGATAATCCCTTCTTCTATTAGATGCTGGTTTTAAAATAATTGGCATTGCACTTATTCAGTTAGATTTTTTTGTTTCTTTTAATCATAAGCATTGCTTATGGGTAAAATTATGATATTGAATGTTGACGTTATGAATTCTTATCTCTTCATAATATATTCCACCTTTTTAAATAGGTTGTTCTTTAAATTGATAATGTTAAAATAATTGAAGACACTATTAACTTATCTGCATGAATTGGTCACTAGTAATGTTTACTTAGGCAAGGATGTCATTCTCTTTGAAGACTCAAGGTGGCATTCTGCAATTTTGCAACGTACATAACGAATGGCTCATATAATTCTAGACGAGATATGAGTTTTTTCGGGTATGATATGTATAGTTTTCCATTATTGTCATTTATCGGCCAAATGGCATTCGATCAAATGGCGCTCGGCCGAATGACCCGAAACGGCAATTATTATGCGGAAATAATCGATTATGCAGAAGATTAAATTGTGTTTTCCAACTTTTATCAATATTGATTTTGTTTTTACAAACAAACTATGGATGGTTAGTAATTTAAAGTGTCGGCATAAACCTTTCTTCTTCTTCTTTCTTCTATCTGGCGTTACGTCCCAACTGGGACAAAGCCTGCTTCTCAGATTAGTGTTCTTATGAGCACTTCCACAGTTATTAACTGAGAGCTTTCTTTGCCGATTGACCATTTTTGCATGTGTATATCGTGTGGCAGGTACGAAGATACTCGATGCCCTGGGAATCGAGAAAATTTCCTTTACAAAAAGATCCTCGACCAGCGGGATTCGAACCCACGACCCTCAGCATGGTCATGCTGAATAGCTGCACGGCTACCGCTACGGCTATCTGGGCCCCTCGGCATAAACCTTTATTCTTATTAAATATTTTTTCTTGTCAGTACTAAAAATAACCTTTGAATAATTCGACATTTTATTTTTTGACGTATTTTTTAATCCTCTACCTCAAAATATCATTTCACCGGGAGATAACATACACGATTAGTTTCAAGTAAAAGCCGTTTATTTCCTTCTTATCCATGGATCGCATCACCGACCAAAGGTGACTCCTTGATCTATTTGCTTCCTCACTAATAAACACCATTCCCGTGATGATTGTGGAGATGCAGAGGTATTATCGGTCTCTAGAAGCAACAATCATTACACCCTAACATTCCTTTCCCATCCCAACTCACTGTAAGGACTTAGCCGCGCCGTAATTGATCAATAATATGAGATCTGATAAAATTCCACTTCCAGAGTAAGCGAAAACTCCCATCCCTTATTAATTTGGATCGAAGGGCAATTCTTACCAGTTCCGATCAATCACGGAGGAGCAACTATTGACATGTACAGTCAGTCTATGCTATTGCTGTGTGCGTTTGGAATGCAAATATCAAATGCGGGAACACCAAACGCGGTAAGATTTTTTACAAGGAAGCCGAAGTCAAAGATACCTTTTGAACAGAATGATGGTCCACATCAATGAAAATTCAATTTTTGCCAATGAACAGTTCCTGGGTGTCGATTTAATTTTGAGAATAAAATTTCCCTGACTTACCCTGACCTTCTAATTGATGTTCAGAAAAAAATCAGACTATGCTGATTTGTTGGTTTGGTATATTTTAGATTAGATCGTATGAATAAACTGAGAAAAAGTTTTGTTTTTACTTAAACACATATGTCACATAACTTTCTTGAGAGATTATTCAAGATGATATGAAAAACTGAGCACTTGAGTATTTAATTTCTAAACTTGATACTTTGTATAAATAAAGCGGTAAAAACTGAGTATGAGCTCAGAAAATTCTGAGTCACCTATTGACCATTAGCCTGGGACACGGTTTTTCATAAGCATCGGATTGCTTTGCGGTCTTCGGCAATGTTGTTCAGCGTAGAAATGCCTATCGAAATTTGTGTTCAGAATTTTTATAGAGGTCAATGGGCGGCCTCTGGCGATTTTTCTTTGCAAAAGTAAGTATTCCCATAGTAAATCCCATAAAAACTTTGAACGGCTGGCGCTAAAATATAGTTTCTCCGATCGAGCTGAAATTTTGCACAGTTGTTATGGGACCTAAAGGCAATCCAAAAAGTGAACTGGAGCGAGAATCTAAATTTTGTCCCACACTATTGACCATACGCATTTGAAACCTGAAAGCGCAAAATATACATTTAAAATTGCAAAAAAAGGATGTACTCGGATACTGAACTACCACAGATAAATTTCTGGCTCAAACGACAATTTTGACACCTTCCGCTTTCTGATTATACCATTTTTTGTATACAAGATGCAACACTATCAAGATTATACACCATGCTTTATTAGTGGAAGGAATTGCTTTCTGTATTTTGACTATTCTTTCACCAGATAAAATATCAGCCACTACTTAGATGAAGTAAAGTGGGGCAAAAGTTCGAGTGGGGTAAGAGTTTCTTTTTAAGATTTCTAGCTCAATTCAAAACAAATCTTATAAATATCATGGTGGTTTGAATGCTATTCAAGTAAGAGACTTTCAATCCATATATCATAAAAATCGATTGAGATTTTGGCTATTTGTTGTTTTTCGACGTGAATATTGTAATTTTTTGTCAAACTTTCGTAGCATGGATCCAATGAAGATAAAATCTTTTTAATATTTTATGTAAGGGCGTTTCTAGACCTATCATAAGGTTGCTTTGAGGTGTATTAGTTTTTGCATAGATGCTTGAAAACAATTTTTGGCCCATAGTGGGGCAAAAGTTCGAATCAGCGGGGCAAAAGTTCGACCCATGTATAAAATCACGGAAAAATTTGCAAATTGCCTAAAACCCACATATTATTTTCAAATTTAGTTGAATTTGTCTGATCGTGTGAAAACTGTCACCAAAATTTTACATTTCCCCTTAGTTTTGCAAAAAACTGCTATTTTTGAGTATATTACAGTTAACCCGGTTTTGGGCAATTTTTTGATGAATATTTAGTGTGTATTTTTCGTCAAACTTAAGTTGACAGCTGGTGTAAAGTATGCCTGTCATAAAAGGATCGATATTTTGTGTTTTAGCCAGCGAACTTTTGCCCCACACTAGATTCGAACTCTTGCCCCACCGGTGGGGCAAAAGTTCGAATAAGACAATCGATTTTGAAACTGTTATAATTAAAAATGGGTAAATATTTTGACACAAGTTTGTTCAGCAAAATTATAGCCAATATGTTGAAGATTCACTGTATGGTATTTGTTTTGTTTTAACTGCTTTTGTTTTCCTGGAAACTTCGATTATACCCCTAAGGTCGAACTTTTGCCCCACCTTACTCTAATCGTTTTAAGAAATTCAACCAAGATTTCTCAGAAATTCGTTCTTTAATTATCAATCGTATTTTTAAAGGGTTCCACCAATACTTCATGAGTGACTATTCTATTATTTCTCCCAGAAACTTCTTAACTTTTTTTCAATATAGGAGGATTAGGGTCATTGTGAACACATGGGGCGAGATGGCCTTTATCCTTTGAGGATATGCATATTTCATCAAAACTTTTTCCACTGTATGAAATCTGTATTGTTTATTAACTTTTTGCCGGTATAATTATTTATGTTTTGCTTCAATTGTTCATTAAAAGATGATTTTAACTTTTCTCAGCTTCAAATGTGTATATATGCCCGAGCGGTGGAAGTATCTAATTTTTGTGCTAAGTAACAAACTCAGAAAAGTTTTTTTTATTGGTAGTGTGATCAAAGAAGAGTCTTTTTTATATTAGAACAATTGTCAACCGTTAAGAATATTGTATTCTCTAAAGTTCACGAAGGTGTTTATGTTGCCCCAATACCATTTCGACACAATTTTCTATTTCGTTTTTCTGACATTTGTTGTGATTATCATCACCATGAATGAATGCAGCACGTCGTACTTACATAAAACTTGAAAACTAGCCGAGGATAATTGAAAATGATTTCCTTTTCGTGGACCTAAAATACGCATTCGCTTAAGGTGAAGATGAATCGAAGCCAAAATTCAAATTTTCAAGAGCACAAATCTGGAGAACCGAACATCCGTTTGAGCTGAAAACTTAATCGATTGCTCACCACCCGCAAGACACCAATCGATTAGTTAAGTTGACTTACCTGAATTACTTCAGGGATGTCAAAAATCTTTGTTTGCGGATGACACAGGGCTCCCCGCCAAAGGGCAAAGCCTGGCATCTGTAGTAGATTGCAAAAAAGTTTAGATATTTTTTCTTCATACTTGCAAAAATAGAAGATTTTTCCTAATGCTTCCAAAACTCCACTTATAATATTTCCACATAAACCAAAAGGTCTTATTTGAAACCTTCAAGTTTCCAATAGATTGGTCTGATGAAGTTCAGTATCTAGGCCTCATGCTAGATGAAACTTTAACTTTGAAAAACAACATATATGGCATTCAAGCCAAATGTAAAAATATATAAAATGTCTGTGTCCATTTATTAGCAAGATATCGAAACTTTGTCTTAAGAACATACTTTTGATCTTCAAACAATTTTTGATGCCAGCCATGTTGTATGCTGTGCCAAAACAGCTGTAGTAATAACAGAAAGAAAGCTTTGCAGGGAATATCCGATGTTGAAATGTTAAAACAAATGCCGAATAAAATTAAAAATAATTTTACACAAAATTCGTTGCAATCCTTCATTGCCACGAATAATGCGTTATATATATATTTAGGTTAAATTAATTGAAAGCGTTTTGTTATCATTTATTTACAGGCTGTACCAAAATTTACTAGCTGTTGTAATACAAGGAAGAGACTCTGCAAAGGTTTCAAAATAAATGTTTGAAAATTATTCTGCAGCTCTTTATTTGATAACAGTAGAAGTGTTGTTATTACGTTGTATGTTATTGCCTGTATGAATTTCTGACCCTGATTTGGGGCTTATTATTCGTGCTAGTGTTTGCTCTTTATTCACTATAAATTGAAATCCAGAACTATTCAAAACACATTCAGCCTCCAGATATTCCCTCCGAGTCACAAGCGTGAATATCCTCCCTCATCACTCCCACGAGGGCGTCTGCCGGCAGGAAATGACTCAGGCCGAAATTTGTCTGTGTTTATGACGTGAACCATCTAGGCCACGCTGCCGTTATTCGCCTCGTCGGTCGGCCGCTAGAAGTTCGCCCGTGGAGGAATCCCATCTAATAAATAATGTACAATCCCACCACATATCGTCGAGCTATCCTTTCTCCAGTATCTCTGCATAGACGTTCCGGGGAACCCTGCTGCGTCGGGCGTCAGTCGCGCACACGCGGTCCAATAACCATGAGACAGAAGCCAGGGGAAAATTCCAATTGTTCGTCACACGCCACCACCCAGAAGGGGGTCCATTTTCTGTGCTGGGGGTGTGAGTGATGAAAAATCTGTGTCTCCTGCCAAATGCGGATGAGGAAAAGTCCGACAGGCCGGCAGGGAGCCGCAAAAGTGTCGGGGATGGGAGTGTGAAAATAAATCTTTCCCGAGTAAATCTATTTGGGATTAATAGCACATTACTGGCCGCACTATTTATCATGTTGGGAAAATCTTTCCGGCTCGCCCACCCCCTCTGAGAGGTCGGTTGGGTGCGCTAAGGGAATGACTTTTTGATTTTTCTTCTTGCATTCTAGGCTTTCTGAAGGGGTGCAGCCTGGAGGGTGACTTTCACTCATCAGTTTCACGCCTAATTTCGTCGAAATTGGTACGGAATTCGGTCAGGGGCTATTGTTGTGGTGTCGTTGTTAAATCTAAATAATGATGGAAAACCGGCAAAGAATTTTCGGATCACCACTTACATTAACTCTATTATGATGTTACAGCGAATGTGCATTACTAGCATCCATCAACCAGCTGCATTAATTAGCTCTTATGAAAAGTGGATATGTGGAAGCTGAGTGATATTGCATTTGAAAAATAATAAAAGCATAAGACGTCAGAAACTTAAATTAGCCACTCAGAGCTTGCGAACCTCCAAAAGCCATTACCTCAGATGGCACATACGGAAAGTATTACCCTTCCAACTTTTGACCTTCCTAAAACAACCCATGAACAATAACAACTAAAAACTTCCGTCAAAGACAGAGGCAAATGTATCCAGCTTCAACCTCGCTGCTGAAATGTGGATGAGTAAATAAAGCTGAGACTAATAAATATTTTGGCAGGATGGTGTGAAATTTTGTACTAATGACGTTTTCCTCACGTTATTCATCACTCGGACGTTGGGTCGACGCGGCGTCGGCAACGGCGCACACACAGGAGTATTTTGGATTAATCATGGCTAAAATTATGTCTAAATCTGCCCTTAATGGTCTTTTCATGTTCTAATATTGATTGAAAATAGTCTTACGTTGCAAGGGTTAGTATCGAACCGTAAATATAATTATATGAAATATTATTAAAATCGCCATGAAGCAAACAAATAACACATTTTTTTAAATCTTGTGCAAGAGTTATTCTTGTATTATAAACGAAAAAGTACATCAATTTTAGAAAATTCATCAATATTGTTTCCATGTTTCAATTTATTGTCACTGTTTTTCAGTTACTCCTCTGTGCAACGCTCTGCGCTGATTCTACCTGTTTCTTCTTGAGCTTCCACAGTAGTGAACCCGAGGAGATCAAACAGCCGTTCAAACTGCACCTTGACCATCAGAGCAGTGGCAGTAGCTGTCGTCGTCCGTCTTTTTAATCTGCTCAAGGTGGTATCGCTTGACTCAGCCGTCAGATGCTCTTCGGGGCTGTCAGATGCCATAGATATGTGATACGGGCCGAAGTACCCTCTCGAGTGTAAATATTCTGTAGACACAGGTAGAGCACCTCCGGAACTTCACAGTTCCCAGCGCAAATGGATTTTAATATGAACAAACAGAGGCCCAGAGTGACTAAAGAAAGCTGAACGGGAGGTGGAATGCATAAAGCGGAATAATCATAAACCGGTTCGTGTTATGGAATTGGAACTATTATAGTTCACGAAGGATTTGTTCCTTGCTTTTAAAGGTAAGTGTTGCTTAAAATGATTTAATTTTAGTGTTATAGATCCTTGTAGAAATTTAATTAGTTCAATAGAAAAATGCATGTTTGGTGAAACATCGAAAGCCAATGTGCTTTATTAAACAATTACATTTCTTCGACATTCGTTGATTTTGCTAGTTCTTAGGCACACATTTTCTATCCGGGCTGAATTTATTAGAGGCCCAACCTCAACATATTTATATAGATTGGACTCGGAAAAAATGCGACACTTTGTTTTGGGTATAACTTTTTATCGCGTGGGTGAAAATGAATGAATTTTTGGATAATACTAGTTTAGAGTGTTATGTGTGCAAAATCGATCTGTCGTGAACTGTCAAGTAGTTTTCAAGATGTATTCGAAACAAGAAGAGCTACTTCAGCAAATCTTGGGCGCGGTTATCGATAATCCTAGTCAGTCGCACAGATGAATCGGCAAAAGGCTTAAAATCAACTATTCCAAGACTGTAATGGATTGACAAAAGACTGTAATGGATTGACAAAAGAAGGGATTGAATATAGTCCTGAAGGAGGCCTCGCTCATGATTTCATGAGCAGTGTTGTACGAGACGTACGAGAGAAATGTACGAGCATTTAGCTTGGAGGAGGAAATTTAATAAATCAATTATGCCAAAACATAGCTAATATAAGTTATGTCATCCCTGAAAATTGAAGGTACTTCTTCGATTTAAAATAAATTTTTAGTGATCATTTTTGTGTGACTCATTTTTTCGAGTCCAGTCATTATCCATGTCTAAAGTTGTTATTGACGAATCTATGATTTCCATGAGAAGATGCAAATAGATTACAAGGATTTAAAGAAATTTAAAGTCAGCCCAAACATTCAAACAAATTCAAAACATATGATAGGAATGAGAAGACTAACAACCTCTTGTCATTCGATGGTATAGCATAGACTGACTGTACATGTCAATGCTTGCTAACTACTCCGTGATTGATCAGAACTGGTGAGAATTGCCCTTCGATCCAAACGAGTGAGGGATGGGAATGTTCGCTTAATCTCGAAGTGCTCATTTTAGCCGATCTCAAATTATAGATCAAAAATGGCGCCGGCCAAGTCCTTGCAGTCAGATGTGATGGGGAAGGAGTGTTAGAGTTCAATGATTCTAGAGCCCGAGAATACCTCTGCATATGCATTTAGTTTAGAGTAGTGAGGGAGGAGAAAGGAGTTCTCAGTCATTATGAACCATGTATGAAAGTTTATTGAAATATTTAGAAAAGTATTTAACTGAAAAACAACTTCATAATTTTGAGAAACAAGTTCATTTGATGACATTTCAACGACTTTCAGAAGCTATTTTCTGAGATTCTTCGAGAACTTGCTGCCCTCAGGGAAGTGGCTACATATGGAATGTTTCTGATTGCGACAATATTCTCTGGTAATATTGGCCACCTTTTGGGATTTGCAAGAAATATGGTGCTCTTTGGAGAGATTCTCTTTTTTTTTCTAAATGATGCAAAAACTATCTTGTGATGTTGCAAACATCTTGGTTTTGTAAAACAAGGCCATTGGAAGACATTTCAATAAATTCTGAAGACATTGACTTTAGTATTGATCACGTCTTGAGATGTATCAGGAATCTCGTATAAAGGTGGCCAATGTATTCAGAAGTCATATTGATATGTTTTATTTACTTGTCACTGCCAATGTCACCAAAATACATCGATATGTCTTTCAATAAAAGTGTTTTATAAAAGAATGAAGTTTGGTGTTATCTTAAGAAAGATTTCATAATCATTTGAAATGTAGCCTCTTGATAGAGTGCACCATAAGAAACTTCGAGGAAGTGGGCAATGCATTTGGAAGCTAATGAAATGCCTCAAAATTAACTTGTTTTGTATAATCATGAAATTTTACGTGTCGCATTATTTTTTTTTTCAAAATTATTTAATAAGTGGCCATTTCCCTAAGGGTGTCTAATTCCCGGAAACTGCCAGAAGGTTGCTAAAACCACCGGAATTCATTTTGTATGTCGTCTAATAAACTTGTTTTATAAAACTATGATGCTTTGTACAATCGATCTGGTAGTTTTATAACTAATCGTGAATTTGTTTTGCAAAATCATGGAATTGGGTGTGTCACAAGAAATGATTCAGTATAATTTAAAAAGTGGCCACTTCCCTGAGGGCACGAAATCCCGTGGATATGCCAGGAGGTGACAAGTATCACCAGAAGTCATTTTGTCCTTAGTAAACTTGTTTTGCGAAACCATTGAGTTTGGTTTGTCGCATATCAGGTTTAAAAATCATTTAACATGTAGCCACTTGGACTACATATTTCTTTTCAAAGAAATTTATGAAGCGATTCTATTGGAATAAAAGCATTGGTAAAACTTAAGTTTTTTGAGACATGTTCGATAAAATCGCAAATATATGACATTTATAACAAATTGATAATTCACATGAAAAGCTTCAATGCTATTCATTGAGAGGTTCGTGGAGTAGTAATAATGTTTTCTCTAGTAATTATAAGCTGTACATCGAACCAAACCCACTATGTTCGACTAAAATAGGATTGTTTCATCAATTATATGTATTATAATATTAAAAGTATACAAACGCTTTGATACATCAAAACCAATGATTGATAATGCAAGAACTCCTTGCAGGGTTCTTGGAATACATTGGAAATACTGACTTACATAGAAGATCTAATCGACGACGAAATTTTTCTCGATTTTTGGCTAATCTCATCATCAATTCAACTCATCTATGATCTTCGTGTCGCCAGAAATCTGGACCGCATTGATGCATTGCATATTGAGAAAGACAGAAGAAGGTGCCGATGTTACCGTACAATAATCATTCTTGGCAACCAAGCATGGGAAAATTCACTCATCCATACGCTCCCGATCAAAAACAGTAAAAGTATCTGCTGCAGGGTAGTCGAACACTACTCTGCCGTAATCTGGCAGATTAACGTGTGCGATATTTCAATTTTCAACACTTTTTTAACAATCGAAAAAAATGGAGTAGTTGTAACAATTTACACTTAAAAATGTTAAATAAGCATAAGCAACCCTGTGTTTCAAAAATTCCACAATTTCACTACTTTTGCAGATAAATAGCAAAATAAGCCGAAAATGTATATGTCGCCTACGCCAATCTGCCAGATAACTGCAGTACTGGGGTCAGTGCAATGCCGACGACTCGCAAACGATTGGGATAAACCGAAAATTAAAAGACTTATGGAGTGGAGTGAGAATAAATCCGCATCTCACTGAAGGACACGATCGAAAGCGTTCAGCATTCAATCGCTGAATGCATTTAGCTGGATGAACGGATTTTCACTCACTGAATCATTCCGACGGGTGTATTTTATTCAGTGAGCGCTCAGCAGCACTCAAACACGAATGTCACTGGAGTGGAATCAAAAGCTGTATTGTTATATTCACCAAAATGGGTTTGATGAGTGAATTTAATGGAAAGCGCCGACAATTTTTGTTGCATAGGATTCATCGAATGTAGCGCGGTTGTTGCACCATGGCCAAATGGATTACCTGCTTTACTCTTGTTCACAGTGTAACCGTTCGTAAAACTATACTAGAGATTATTAGCAAACTCGGTGGCTTAAGCGCCACTCTCAATGAGAGACCACCAGTCGTGTTCAGATTTGCCCGACGTTTAGAGACTTTTTTTCTCTGGGAGAGTTTTGAACGGTTCTTGGTAAACAACACTAGAAAATCAAACGCAAGAATGACTTTTACTCCTCCACAGCCTTAAAGTTTTAGGGAATTCCGAAGAGGATGCTTACTCAATTGAGCTAATAAAACGGAACGAAACGTAATGCAAGTTAGTGAGTAGTTTTATTTAAAGCATAGTTAAACGTAACGGAAAAAGTGACTAATCTTTCTTCAAAAATGGTTTATTTTAGGAATCGAATTCACCATTCATTCGGGTTGGACAAAGGACCGTACGGAATGGAAAAGAGCAAACATGGCCATGTACAAATTAAGCTCTTGACGTACCTGCGCAGGATTTTGGCGTTGACTCGATGAAGGCTCGTTGACGGGAACCGAAATGTCGACTCCGCAGACTCGATGGGATGGCGACGATCGACCTCAGCGATGGCGGTAACGAGATGGCGACCACCGGCGTGTCCGTGCTGCAAATTGGCGGGCAGCGATGAATTGACCCGCGTGCAAAATGGCCGAAGTATCGTTGCGGAGGGAGTGGCGGCTGGAACGGAAGCTTCCGATTTCGGAAAACGAGAGTAGGACGGCGATCTCGCCAAATAATACCCGGGACGATCCGCTCCTGCCAATAGGAATACACGTACCCAGCGACCCGGCTTCGCGTACCTGTCCGCTAATCCGAGGGGAGTAATGCAGCCCTATCTTTGGGTTAGGATCGAGGTTCGCGGCGTGTAATTGACGTCACGCTTCGACGAATCGAACTCTCGATGAAATGGTCCACAAAGTGTAACGTGATGGGACCTTTACCTTCGGTAATTGGCGTCCGAAGGAGGAAATTCGCTACAGAGCACTTTAGCGACTTCACTCACGTCTCCGTTTAACTACCTATTAAAGGCGGGCCTTTGCACTGCACACGGGTTTGAACGATGAACGGACTTCCAGAATTCTCGACGAACGGACTATCAAAATTCACGATTCGGCGGTGACGGATGCCGAATGCCGACGTAAAATCCAGCCGTACGGTAAAAGCGCAGAGCGCTGCATGTCCAACGCGAAATCACATTAGTTTTAAGTCTTCATGCTATTAATTAAATATAATTACCTTTTCCGTGTAGACACGTAATAAAATCTTTTGATCAGAAACGCGAGTAATTTACGGACCTCGGTCCTCTAAAAGATGAAAGAAATACCAAACGTTTAACACAACTTCTTGCACAAACTCACTCACTAACTTTTACCTTGAATTTAGAAAATCACTTCAAACTAAAATTCAACTTAAACTTCACTTAACTGAGAGTAAAAGAATACTTGATTCGCGCACTTCTGTACTCCAGCCAACTTCGTAGCGAAATGAACGAGTTGAAGAAATTCTTGCGCCAAGAAACTGCCTCTTCTAACCGTCCAACTATTCACACAAAAAGCAACTATTATAGAAAATCGCGCCAACTGCTTTTGCATGACGCTTGGTAGGTATGGCGACAAATCTGAATTACGCCTGTAGTCCGCCAAAATGTGTACATCCCGACCAACCAGTTTTCCGATTTCTTTATAGATCTTTGTCCAACGATGGCGATCGCCAACGATTCAAAACGAATCGGTATCGATCGCTATCGAAAATCACTGACTGGTTGACCGGGATGGCGCTTTGCGAAGCTTTCATAATTCGTTATGGCAAACGCAATCCACTTACGCTTACGCTACATGGATCGCTGCATTTTACGAACGCAAACAAAATATTTTTATTCAACGCTATAAAAACTAAAATCATTTTTGGTTTTATATTTTTTGTTTATTATTTATTTATTCTAAAGTAGAAAGAACGTAAAACGTTACAACAGTTGATCAGCAGAAGTTTTCTCGTTTAATTTTGAATGGGAAAAGGCATTTAACTTCAAATTTCTCGTAAATGAGAGCATTAATCGAAAAACTATTACGTACATCCGGTACCAAATATATTTTAGAAAAATTTCCCATTTTTGAGAAATAAATCGTTAGATGCAAAAGCGAATCAGCGCAGCCCTGTCGTCCTGCTTAGTCACGCTTAGTCGACGACTAAGAAGCTTTTCTCAGATTTTTTGTTTCCCATATAGATCCGTAGTACCCTAACGTCCTGTATGACATCATCAAAAATTCAAGCTTTATCAACGCCTAGGAGTAACTTGACCTTCTTTATGTAGACGCCCATCTTTACGCCCTATATCACTTGAATATTCCAAGCATTATTAACGCCCTGGAGTAGTTCGGACTCGTGCCATGTAAATCAGCTGCATCTTAACGCTTTGTGGGACAAAATCAAAATGTATAAACGCCTTTGACTCATTTGTCTTACGTGGATCAGGTGCACCTTAATGTTCTGTATAGATTAAAAACTCCAATCTGTATCGATGCTTTAGAGTAATAGATTAACTACATTTCAACGCCCTGTAGGACATTATTTAAAAACTTCAAGTTATATAAATGGCCTGGATTTATTTGACCTCATCCCATGTAAACCAAGTGCAGCTTGACGCCCTGTAAGACATCAATAGAAACTCCAAGCTCTATCAACGCCCTGGAGTAATTTGAACCATATCGATCAAATACATCTCAACGCCCTGTAGGACATCAATTGAAAATATAAGCTTTATCAACGCCCTGGAGTAATGGGACCTCATTTTACGTAGACCAAGTGCATATTTACGTCGTGTTGGACATCAATTGAATATTCTGCCCTGAAGTGATTTGACCTTGTTCCATGTAAATTAGCTGTATTTTAACGACCTGTAGGACAAATGTCAAGGTGTATAAACGCTCTCCACTAATTTGACCATGTCTTACGTAGATCAGGTGCACCTCAATGCCCTGTGTTGATTGAATATTCCAATCTGTATTGACGCCTTGGAGTAATTTGACCTTGTATCACGTGGATTTTAGATCAGGTGCATATTAACGCCCTGTAGGACATTATTTGAAAATTCCATGCTGTATCAATTTGGACTCGTGTCATGTAAATCAACTTCATATTAACGCCCTTTTCGATATCTATATTCCTTGTCTTACGTAGATCAGGTGCAACTTATTACCCTGTATCCATTGAAAGTTCCAAGCCGTATCAACGCCCTGGAGTAATTTGACCTCATTCCTTGTAGATCAGGTACATCTCAACGCCCAATAGGACATCAATTAAAAATTCCAAGCTTTAGCAACGCCCTGGCCTTATGTCACGTAATTCAGAAACATCTCTACGCTTATACAACCGATCAAGCTAGATTAACGCTCTGAAGTAATTTGAGTTTATTCCATATTGATCTTTGCGAGATCTGGAGCATATTTAAGCCTTGTTGAAAATCAATAGAAATTTCTTAGCAGAATCAACACCCGGGAGTAACTTGAATTTATCTTTTGAAGATCAGGTGCATCTTAACGCTCTGATTGATGTCATCGAAATTGTCAAAATATATCAACGCCCTGGATTATGTTGTTCCTTTCTCACGTATATTAGGTAAATCTTAACGTCCTCTAGGACATCAATAGAAAATTCTAGCCTTTTCAACGCCCTGAAATAATTCAAGCTTATCTTATGTAGGTCAGGTGTATTTTTACGCCCTTCAGGGAATATTCCAAACTGTGTTACCTTTCTGGAGCAATTTGACCTAATTCTATGTAGATTAGGTACAATTTAACGATAGTAGGGCATGAATCGAAAATTCCGAGATGTATCAATGCCCTGGAGTAATTTGATCGTATTTCACATTGAGCAAGTGCATCTTAATGCCCTGTTTGGCATCAAACGAAATTGTCAAGCTATATAGTAATTGATATTGTCTCATGTAGATCATATTAACGCTTTGTTAAACATCAATTGCATGTTAAAATGTGCATGCATGTGTTGACCCCAGGTCCTCGGTGTGAGAGGCGTTTTCCTGCTTTTAGAAAACTCAAAAAAAAATCTTTGTTAACTTAATTATTTGATTTTTTTTTAATGAAAAATTTCATATATTTCTATATGTATGCTTCATATATTACTAAACGTTCAAACATAATCAAACATTCGAAACATCAAGTCTTAAGTATTAATTTATTTATGTCTTACTTTAAAACTTTTCTTTGCATTCTAGTCAAGTCTACAAATTTTCCTAGTCTTACATGACTGAGCCTACGCATAATATTTCTTTAAAACAATGTTTCGATCTATGGTTGAGTAATTATCGCTGAAACGCGGTTACCATAGGCATATATTATTATGATTAAAGTTTGCATCGTAGTTCGCTTGAACTTTATAAAACTACAGGAGAAGCGTTTTGGTAAACTCAAATTGCTGGACCCTAGCTTGACAGTTTACAAAAAGTTTTTTATAAATTCTATGTATTTCTTCACGTATCTCTCTTCTTATATATTCGCTGAAACACAAATCAATCTTAGGGGCATCGCATGGAGGAAAGATATGGTCTAATTTAAAATAATGTTGGCGACCATTTTGAATTTGGCTCTATATTGATTTTTTTTTTGACGTTGGATAACGTCTTACGGCAACATACTGGGGCACAATTTCGAAAAACGAAAAATCGCTCGCGTCACGAAAAGTGGTTAGATTTTGACTGTTAATAACTTACTAACGCCCGGATAGATTTTCAAGATTCTTGCACCAATCGATTGGAAATCTTTCTACGAATCTACTCCAACAATGAAAACTATTGATTTTCATGACTAAACTATTAAAAAATTGGGAAATATCGAGGTATGTCTTATTTTTCATAGAAAAGCAACATTTTTCTTGCTGTTATAAGGTTTTGACGTTCTGAAGTTTACATGTACACGCAACTTTAACATCGATTTGAGCAAAGAGGAGAACTAAGAGTTCGCGGTTCATGGAGAAGTACCGTAAAACGGGGTATCTTTGATAATGCGGGTAACTTTGATAGTGCGTAACCCCACCACACACTAAACGAAATATCATTATTTCTGTTAATCGGTTAAGCAAAACGAATACAACACTGAAGGATATTAGTATGACACTTCATGTAAGAGCTATTTTCATTTGAATCGAGAACATTTGAAGCTTTTTATACGGATTTTCAAAATTGACACAATTTTAGCATTTTCGAAACGTTTACAAACAATCTGTTCTACGGTCACTATTTGATGTAGTTTTGAATAGTTGGCCACTTATCTTTGACAGCCTAGTTATCATAGAACTTGAATACGGTCTCAAATCTCTTAGCGAAAAGCATTTTCACAAACTGGGACCATTTTTGTAATCTAAGTTAGAAATTTCCATATAATGTTAAACGCCTAGAATTATGCAATGCCCTACAAATGTTCGTTATTAATTCGATTTTGTTCGATTCATACTCCATTATCAAAGAAAACCGACTTTCGATTATATTATCACAGAAAACCGACTTTCGATCATATGAAAAATTATATATCCATTCAGAATAAATCTTTTGGCAATCTATCAACTGCAATTGATAGCTAGGATGCCAGTACTTGTTTTAAAAATATAAATTATGATTCTTTGAAACAGCATGCATAAATATTCAAGTTTCCTTCGATAAAACTATCAAAGTGACCCCGTTTTACGGTACCTCAACCTCAAACTGGCTTCGAAACTCACTAAAGCGTTCAACCGGAATCTTTGTTTAGGGGGCAAGAGTAACCGCTCATGCTTCTTCTTCCATCGACCGATTCTATCGGTGTTGAAGTGGTAACCGAACCAACCAAATAATAACACACAATGTCCATAACAGGTCAGAATTGACATGCAACAAATAGTATGAAAGTTGATTGGATTTTTATAAGTAGAAATCTTTCATAAGCTCGTGACGGTGGCAAGCCAGGAAATAGAAGAAGCTAACGTTATCCAACGTCAACTTGGCGGTCGTGTCTCGGAAACAACCTCTAACTTTTTTTTTTCAGAAAAACGTGTTTCACCGTTTGCGCTTCATTTTGAATTCTGAGATCAGAATCAAAAAGCTGCCCTGGGTTCAAGCAGCTGCAAAACTGTCCTATAATATTAACCGAATGAACGGCTTTCTAATAAAATGCGATTACTCTGTACAATGCTATTTTGTTCTTAGTCAATTTATCAAACAAAAATAAATACAATATCAAGTAATAAAAAAATCATAAAATTCAGTTGAATTGTCAAAATTATGCTTTTGACTTTGAGCTTACGGACAGAATGGTCGTTACTCGTAAAATATTGCATCAATTTGCTTAAATTTTTAACAATTTTGTTTGAAAAGCGAAATGCAATAACCATATATTGTTTTAAAAGCGAAATGCCGAACATTAGAAAAATTTTGAAATTTGAGGCAGACACAAAAATGTTTACAATTAAACGGTGAATTGGATTAGCATTAGATGATCCGTTTTACACTGAGTGATAGGTTCTACAAGACTGAGTTTATTTCATGGATTAAGATTTCTTTTTAAAGGGCACATCGTGATAGTCTTAGTTGTTAGACTCTAGGAAATAGTCTCATAGCATATACAGTAGTATAAAAGGCATTGTTATAGTAGATTCAATTGATACAAGGACAAAATAACTATCACTTTTTTATTAGCAAATTATTCAACTAAATAATGTTTAAGCCCATGTACTTGATCTCTTGATTCCAAATTTTAATATAAATGGCACACAAACTAAATACGTGCAAATGAATATTGGTTTTCATTTGTTAGGAATGTATATTGAAGTATTGTGATATTTGTAATTTTTGTATTATGTATGTATGTATCTATGTATTGAAATAGTTGTGACATTTCTTATGCGAAGACATCATTAACACCTGGGAGTACAAGCGCCCTCTGGGTCATAGCAACGCCCCCCCTTAAAAAGGGACGACTAAGAAGCTCAAATTTTACGACGACAGGGCTGGAATCAGGCGAAGCATTGATTGTTCGAGCGCGTGAACGGAAATAATAACATTTGTGGTTGAACACTAAGAAACAAAAAGTCATCGAATAACAAAAGTTTTTGAATTAACGACTATTTTCTATTCTTCTGTATTTTTTTCTGGGATTCTTCCTGAAGTTTATCTAAGATTATAAATTGAATCACTTTAGGACTCTTCAAGGAATTCCACAGCAGCTCTGGGATTCTTCGAGAATCCTTCTGGAATTCTCCGGAAAATCTCACTGAGATTCTTCCTGGAATCCCTCATCAATTCTTCCGTATATTTCTCTGGGATTATCCTAAAAATGTTCTGAAGTTCTTCCGGTAATCCTCACAGAATCATTTACACGAAATCCTTCTGAAATTTATCAGGAAATGTCTCTGTAGTTTTTTCATAAACCTATCTCCAAATTTTCCGTCCAACAATTCTTTTCTGGATTAGTCCGGAAATGCTTATGGGATTCTTCTGGCAATTGCTTTATGATACAACAGAAAATCTTTCAGAGATTATTCCAAGAATCCCTGTTGTATTCTTGCGAAAAACACTTCTGAGATTCTTCCAAAAATCTATCCGAAATTTCATTTTGTTTCTGTAGAAAATCCTTCTGAAATTATTATAGTCATATCTCTGATCACTCTATGATTTTTCCGAAAATATTCCTAGGACTTTCTCTTGGAATATCCTGGAAATTCCTCTTGGATCATTATGGAAATCCTTGCTCATTTCTTCTGTAAAATTTCCCTGGAATTCTGCCGAAAATTTGTTTATAATTGTTATTGAGAGGGATGGAATTCTTTGAAAAATATCCGGGATTCTTCTGAATATCTTTTGAAGGTTTTTCCAGAAATCTTTGGAGGTGTCTTACAAAAATCTCTCAGATTTCTTCCGGAAATTCATCAGAAATTATTATATTTTTTCAGAAATCCATTAATAATTCTTACGTGAATTCCCAGGGATGTTATTGGGTCCCTCTAAGATTATCTCAAGAGTAATCTGATTCATCTAGGATTCTCCTAGAAATTCATCTGAAACTTTATTTAAAAATCTTTCCTTTCACTGTGAGACTCCTCAGCTCAAATTCCCAATAGAATACTTCCGTAAATTCTGTTGAAATTCTAGATATCTCTCGGAGATTTATTCATCAAGCTTTTTTATGGAAACTTTTCAAGAATTTTCTCAGAAATTCTTTCGAAAACTTCTCAGAAATTGTTTGGTAATCTTCCTGGGCTTTTTTAAAAATCCTTCTTCAATTGTAACGGAAATGCTTCTTTGGTTTTTCTAGAAAACTTCGAATATCCGTTTGAAATTCTGTTATTGTGATACAATCTCTCTGTGATTCTTGTTTATTGTGATTTATTTGTTAATTTCCTTGGAAATTTTTTATGGAACCTTCAGAAAATCCATCTTAAATTCAAATAGAAATCCTTTAAGAAAACTTCCGGACAACGCCCTGGGACTCTTAAAAAATACCACTGAGATTCTTACAGAAATCTTTCTAATTTATCTTCTATCTTCTATATAAATAAAAATGGAGTGGTGTTTGTATGTCACGAAATGGCTGTAGAACGGATCAACATATTGACGTAAGTTTTTCACTATTGCACTTGACAAGGGATGCGACGTGATCGTGGGAGGATAAAGTTTGGTAAAGTCTCTGGTATGGTCGAGAAATTGGGATACGATTAACATGCCATTTTGTATGGGGGATTACATGAAGTTTTACAACTGCCTACTTGATGGCAAGACGAAGTTTGCCGGGCCCACTAGTACTCAAAAAAAAAAAAAAAATTACTCTAGTGCTAGGAATATCATTTGAAATTCTTCCGTATACTGGTATTCTTCCGGACATCGCTCTGGAATTATTCCGGAAAATTTTCAAGAACTCTTACGAATGGCTTAGTAAATTCTTTCTTAATCCCTGGGAATTTCTACAGAATCTTACAGGGATTTATCTTAAACAACTTCTGGGATTCTTTTGGATATCACTTTAAAATACATCTAAAAATACATTTGTAATTCTTTCATAAATCCTCATGGGAGTTTTTCAGATTTTTACGGAAATCCTTACGTAAGTATTCCAGAAACCCCCCCTAAATTCATTCAAAAATATCTCTGATTCGTTTGCAAATTATACCAAGATTATCCAGGAAATCCTCTTACAATCCGAAAGAAATTTCCAGAAGGATTTTTAGAAGGCTTCCAGAAATATATTCGGGAGAATTTTAGAGTTATTTTCTGAAGGATTCCAATGGTATTTTCGAAAGAATACCTGAACGATTCACGGTAGAATCTCAGGAAAACTTCCGGTATTATCCGGTATTATAAGATTCTGGTATATCCGGATGAATTTCAGGTTTTACCGAAGAGCAGGAATAATGCCAGAAAAAATATCCGGAGAAATATTTGAAAATCACGGGGAAATTTCTTAGAAAATCCAGGAGGAATACCCAGAAGCATTCTAGAAGTAATTCTGTAAGAACTTATGAAAGAATCATCGGAAAAAAAATCTAGTGGAAAGTATTCTAAGCATCTTAAAAAATATTTCCGAAAGAATCCCATAATGTTTTCCGAAAGATTCCTCCAAAGATATCCGGCGGAATTCCAATAGGATTTGCGGAAAAGTCCCATAAGTATTATAAGGTTTTTGACGAAATAATTACATGGACCTTTTAGAAAAATTCCGGAAGGATTTCCGTTAGAATCCAGAAGAGAGGAATTCTCGTAAGAATCCCAGGAGTATTACCGGAATAATCTTAGAAACATTTTCGGACGAATCTCAGAATTCAGAGGAATTCCAGAAGAATTTCTACTAAAGCACTAGGACATCTTTGGAACAATCCTTTGAAAAATATCCGGGAGAACTGCATCAGGATTTTCGGTAGAAAATTTCGTAATTTAACCGAAAAAAAAGCAATTCAATTCAATTCCCAGGATTTTAAAGTAAATCCCAATGAGATATTCGCAAATATGTCCAGAAGAATTCTAGAAGAATCCCAGAAGTAATACCGGAAGGGTCCTATACAATTGTTTGGAAGAATCTCAGAGCAATATCTTCAAGAATACTGGGGTTTTCAGAAAAACTTAGAGAGATATAAGAAATTATCCCAAGATTTCCACAACAATGTCAGATGCTTTTGGATTCTTAAAGAATTCCCTTAAAAATATTTATGTTTTTTTCTTAGAATATGATTCAAATCAATTCCTATGGTACAGGATTTCACTGTAGATGCAGCTCGTAACATCAATATTGCATTAAATCTTCTTCTTCTTCATCATGGCATTCATGGTGTCCTCACTGGGACAGAGCCTGCTTCTCAGCTTAGTGTTCTTACGAGCACTTCCACAGTTATTAACTGAGAGCTTTCTTTGCCAAAGTTGCCATTTTCGCATTCGTATATCGTGTGGCAGGTACGATTATACTCTATGCCCAGGGAAGTCAAGGAAATTTCCATTACGAAAAGATCCTGGACTGATCGGGAATCGAACCCAGACACCTTCAGCATGGCTTTGCTTTGAACATTAAGAATTTCAATTTCTCATAATTGAATCACAATTTCAATAAGAAAGAGCCTCCTCCACATAGGAATGATTTGGTTGGTTTGGATGATTGATTTCAGGAGGAATTCGATTCTCTATGAACAATAATTTAATATTTAGGCAAAATTTGCGTTACGCAATATTGCATGAATCATCCCCAATCGGATGTCTTCGGCACACGGAATCGGTAGTGATTCATTATGTTCTCGTTTTACCTAACTTGTTGCTCGGCGAAGAAGTAGAACGCGCATTGCAAATTGAAACACTCAGCTTGGCAACCTCGCTCTTGATTGTGTGTGGGAGTGAATAAGAGGAAACACTGTTTTGTGGACCGATCATCCCCTGATTTGACCTCAAAATGAGATACGTGTTGTCAAGTCTTCGACTCCGGTCATAGCTACAATGAAATCCAAACAACAATTACACTGCGGAACACGATTTTGTCTCAAGCACCAAAATACCGCTATTTTCTTAATTAGGGATTGCTGAATCCATTGTCATTTACAGAAATATCATAGCATGTCTAGTTTTTGAGATATTTGCTGTTGAAAATGCTCAATTTGACTATTTCAGCCAACTTGCATGCATGTTTTCCAGCTTGTATGGCAATTTATTTGCTTAAATTGCCTCAGAACGCAAACTTCATGTGTATAACAATACTTATCAACAAAGTTCATAATATTCCCGATGCTCAAAAATGTTTTGTTGGTTCAGAAAAGTATTGTATTTTGCCATAAAAGAGAAACGAAGAATTTCGTATGGAGACTGCAAGCATGTTGAAAAAATTGATTTAATCTAAATTTGATCGTGCAATTTCAACCATATTATATCTGAAATGAAAGTTAAAGTCCTATTCTGCATGCTTGGTAGGTTAGACCATAATATTTTTTGATAAATAATTGTTTCAATTTTATGTGAACATCAATGAAATCTGTGTTTTATACAACTATTGCGACCTGTAGCTAAAAAAAGTGACGTGCTGGAACATTTCTGAGAACGGCATCAGATTCAGCAACCCCAAATCTACTAGATACCTGGGTTCTGAATTTTCGTATCAATGATGCAAAATCTACGATTTTTCGCACGTAAGGAGAATGCTTTTTTCGCTTTCTCACGTGAACATCTTTTATCGCTCACACTAATTTTCCCTGGAGGATAACCGAAAATCACTCCACTCCGGGGATAATATATTTTTCACTCCATCATATTTTCGCTCACCAACTGCTCCCGAGAATTATCACTATGTGGATAAACAAAAACTAGTACCGGCGACGGGATTCGAACCTAGAACATTGCTAAAAACAACCGCGATGCGTGCACGCTAACCATGCAACCACATCAACTTGACGAAACAAGTGGTTAATTTGGTGTATAAAAACAAATGCTGCTCGTGGCAATGGATACAGGAAAAGTTCTTCATGGATCGGAGAAAGAGAAAACAAAGTTTTCACAGCTGCGGAAATGTGCAATTATCTATTTTCGCTTTGTTTTGTGGGCGGATAAAATCACAAGGCAATTTATCGCTGAAAATTGCTGTGAGGGATAAATCCATTATCGTGATAGTGAGTGAGAATTCGGAAGCCTGCTAGAGACACATAATTTGATTCTTGAGACACGCAGATTTCGTTATTTCAACAAACCAGAAATACATTACAATACATTGTCAAGGAACTAACAAATTTCAAGTAAAAAAATGTGAAGATCTCATCAGAAATCCGCAAATCCGCTATAATCACCCTAAAGCATTAGAAATATAGTGCCTTTAGGTCAGGCTTGCATTGCGTATCTTCCATGGAATCGTCTTTGAATAGCTTAGCTTAGCTTAGCTTAGCTTAGACTGACTACACATATCAATGGTTGCTATTCCGTGATTGACCGAAGTCAGTGAAAATGCACAAAGAATCAACTAGAAGTTCGGCTGGGATTGGCCATAATCTTCTTCAGTGTGCATAATTCAATGCCTCTATTTATACAGGGTCAATAACGGCGCCGGCCACGTCCTTGCAGTCAGGTGGGATTGGGGGAAGGAATGTTAGTGTGTAACCTTTGCTTTTTGGAGACCGTGTTTGCCTCTGCATCTCCACAAAGGTTACTGGGAGGGATGTTTGTTAATGGGGAGGATCGTTGGGTCATAGGATTCACTTTGATAAGCGATTAGACCATGATAAACAATGATTTGTGAGATATATACATGCTTATACGTAAATATAATATTTTCATTTGATATGAACAATTTCTATATAGAGGAAAATTATGCCGACACTTGAGGTGACGAACCATTCAAAGTTTGTTGAACAAATACCTAAATGTAACATTCCTACAGCTGTCAGGACGAAAGCATGTGTTATTATATTTTACTCATTTGAAAAGAAACAAAAAACTCGATTGGTTGGGACATCATAGAACACTCTTATTCTTGCGCCGACACTTACAGTGGCGAACCATCCAAAGTTTGTTGAATAAAGTGAACCTTTCGCAAGTCTACACTTGTAGTGTCGAACCATTCAAAGTTTTTTAATTACAAAAATAAAGGTATATAAGAGGTGTTCTGAAAAAAAAAGTTAAACATAAATAAATCATGAATCAGAGTTTGTGTCGACACTCACAGTGACGAACCATCCATAGTTTGTTGAAAAATCATATTTACATCCCACCATTGTAACGATTGAATGTGCAGTCATACATATTTTATAGATTAGAAATAGTAGCATGAAACGAGCTCACCAATTGATCCGTTATCCTTGACTGAGCAGCCACAATCCACTTTCGGCTTCACTCGTTTGCTCGGCTATAAAAAAGCACTCAGGAAAAAAAAATAAGCGCGCGACCCAAAAAGAATAAAAAAAACTGTTCGGGCTTTCTTGACGCACTGCCCAGGAGCAAGCGTCAAGGTCGAAGAATCAAACAGAACTAACCGATCGCGGCACTTTTTCTGTTACTCCAACCGAACTCACCGATCACGCCACTTTTTCACTTACTAGACCAACGCGCGACATGTTTGATCCTGCCCTCGTCGCTCGCCCCGGCAAAAGCAAGCGTCAAGGTCGAAAGATCAAACAGAACTAACCGATCGCGGCACTTTTTCACTTTCTTCAACCGAACTCACCGATCACGCCACTTTTTCACTTACGAGACCGACGCGCGACATGTTTGATCCTGCCCTCGTCGCTTGCCCCGGGAAAAGCAAGTGTCAAGGTTGAAAGATCAAACAGAACTCTCTTCCATGGAATCGTCTTTGAATAATTTAAAAACTTGGAAAACCTTCGGCAGGCACATTGAAAGAAATGCAATAGAGTTTTTGTAAATAGTCCTAAATAAATTTATATATTTGAAAGGAGGACATAACGTAGTCCATTTCTCTCTACACTAAAATCATTTTGAGCAGTTCAGTGTTTTTGCATCTTGAAGCTCAAGGTCTCTAGCATGGTAGACACTTTTATTGGAAATAAAAAATTAAGCATTTAAACACGATTTCAGGGAAATTTCCTAATTCGTATTGAATTTAAGATTAATAAAGTACAGTAAATTTTGTTTGAATCATTTCAATTTTTGATGTTTCTTGTTTTTGCGAACTAAACATTACCTCTAGCCCATATGTTCCACAAATTCTAAATAGCGTGGGTGTACGCTTACACATGATTCTTTCCCTCAAATTATCTCCCGCAGAGTTTACAGCTGGTGGCCGTTATTCTCCATGCGCATTTGATAAGGGTCGACAACGGTTTACGGGTTCAACTGAAATGCTTTGCCTACGAAAATAAAATAAATAGATTGCACCTTTCTTCTAGAAAGGATTACTAGCAAAACTGTAACGAAAGCGTTTTTGGAGCGTACAATTTATCGTTTATTTATTAATAACATGTAAATCGAATGAAAGTGGTTGAGATTGTATCGAATCAGGATAGTACAATTTCTAAAGAGATATAAATACTTTCCCACTTCACACAAGATCCGAGGAGCATGTTTGAAAAAATTTGCATACTATCCGCGAAATGCATTAATCTTTCAACTGGAAACACCTGAAAATGCAGCCCACATAGAGTGTAGTGCATATTGTCACTTATCACGGCGTATTAGATTGATTGCCCGTCGCTCACCATCAAGATTCGCCATTTCTATCAGTCATATCGTGTATCAATATGAGACTGCGGCTTTATGTTCGCAGAAAAGTGAGATCTTCCACCAAAGCGCCAGTGTGATTCAAATCGAATCCGTCACTGGAGTAGAGTAAAGTGGGGCAAAAACCCGAGAAAGAATTCAGTTTCTTTTTAAAATTGCTAGCTCATGCTCAAAAAAGAGTTCTGGAAAACGTGAACTGTCAAAAATACACCGTGAACTACCATCATTTTTACATGAACGTTCTCGGAACTAGGCAACGCATTCATATAAACATGATCTAGTTCACGGTGTATTTTTGCTTGTTGACGAGTTCATATCTGCTGTTCACGGATACGAGAACTGTTTTTTTTTCTGTGCTAAATTCAAAACAAATGTTATATATGACATAGTGGTTGAAATGCTATTCAAATAAGGTGATACTTCCGCTCAAAATATCATATATAGTTTGTTTGTTGGGAAATATTGAGTATTCCACTAACTTTTGCCCCACCTTACTCTAAAGGTATTTGAAGTTCGCAAAAGCAATATCTCTTCCCGGAGCTGAGTTTTCTCCGGTAATTGACAATAATTGATTGATTGAATTCAAAATTCGGTACACACTCGCAGTGCTTTTTATGGTGCTTGATTGGCAAATGAATTGAGTTCCATGTTGTACGCGCCATTTTCTAATTCGGGCAACGCATCGTGCCCGCCGGTGTATGGAAATGTGTTTTGGATGGATTGGAAATGGAAAGCTTTTCACTGTTTTCCCGGTAGTTTTTGGGGTATTTGATGTGCACGCACGTCCAGCATCGAGGCACATCCATCATCATTGGCGTGTCGTCGTTATACAGGCCTGGTGGGAAATGATGATTCAAATTGAAAATTAACATAACGATCTTCTTGAGGGAAGCCTTGTGTTCTGCGTTGACAAGGATTTCCATTTCATTTACGCAGTCCCTCAGAGCACATTTACTGAACGAACCGAGCGTCGATGAATGTATGCGGATGGAGAACGCACGCATTGGTAATCCCTAGGTATTTCCTTCGGTCTTATCGAATCTTAAAGGATGCCGTTCGTTGTCTTAAGAAGATGTTCATTAAACTGTACCTGGAACGAATCTCGGAGGCAAAGTTTCACTGTTTGCTCAACATTTGCGTTCATTGTTGGGTTTTCTCGTTTCGTTCTACAACTTGTAGAAGGGGAGAGTTGAGTAAAATGGCTAAACACAATACCTTTTTGTAAAAGTACTAATTACACTGTCTCATCGCTGTTTACTTAATTTAGGGTTGTTGAATCCATTGCCGTTTTTAAACATATCATAGTACCTACGTCTGTCAACAATTTCAGCCAATTCGCATGCAAGTTTATAAGCAAATCTTTTGAGTGAGTAATAATGAAAAGTTTTATTAAAAAAAATAAAAAATAGTTTACATGAACAATGTCTTATGTGAAAATGTTCCATTTTGAACAACGTTCCCTGCCATATTCCACAACCTGCGCCATCTTTTGAGCAGAGCAAAAGTAGGAACAGAATATCATTACCACGCACAATCGCTTTTCCAACCCAAACAAAGAGGAAGGTGGATGGAAACTTCTTGCCACCTCCACCTTTCAAGATGGCCCGATAAGACGCTACAATACCGAGCGGGTTGACTGGGGCAAGGTGTTCCAGCTTCTACACCGGGAGCCGAACGGTTGTTTAACATCGTCTTTTGTGCGTCTTCATCGCCATTGTGTCGTCTGCAAGCCGTCGACTAAATATCAACCATTCTGCGCGACTGTGAGGTTGCACATGTATTTATTATCAATTTTCCGCAAAGTTTCATACTTCTAATCCCACGAAGAATTATAGTAGATTAAAAGCTAGCCTACTGGAGCTATTGCGCCTCACTGTGGTATGGTTTGTGATTCTCCTCCGTTCATTATTGAGCTTTTTGGAGCTTGTTAAAGGCACAAATGTGTGATATGAGAACAAAATCTGTTGATAATAAATTTCAAATTTATGAAAATAGTGTTCTTATTCAAATTGTCTACTAGAATAGCTCATAGATAGATGGGAAAGTAATTTTTACGACGTGTGATCTGACACTTTCAATATTCCAGGAAACTCATAAGAGATTCCTAAAATTATTTTCTCTTGAAAACCTTTAAGAATTACACCCCTAAGGATTTTGTCAAGGACTCGACCCAAGTTTTTTTTTTAAGAATCGATTCTAGATTGCTTTGAAGAACTCCCGAAATTCATTCCTGTATTATTGTTGAGATTTCTATGCGTAAAATACTCCTGGTAGTTCTTCTAGAATTTAGCCGAAAAGTACTCTTATACATTAATTAAAATGCTTTTTACGCTTGTTTCTTAGGGCAAAAGTACTCTTATATTTCTTTGGCGAATTTTTCCTCAAGCTCTTTCAAGGACATCTCTTAACACACAAGCCAAACTTCAAATTTTCAAGCGCACAAATCTGGAAAACCAAACACCCGTTTGAACTAAAAATTTAATCGATTGGTCACCACCAGCTAGTGACCAATCGATTAAGTGTTCAGCTCAAACGGATATATGGTTTTCCAGACTTGTGTTCTTGATAAATTGAGGTTTGGCTTCGTTTTACCTTCACCTTAAGAATTGTCTGATTCCTGATTAGATTCTCCGCAAAATTCCGAAGTAAAATATGCACTAGTCCAAAGATTCCTTTTAACCGATGTGTAACGGGCTTTTCATTGTTTAGATATTAATAATCTTCGCACTCTATGAAAATAATATTTGCATGCATTTTCAATTTTTCATTGGTGTGTTTAATAGTTTGACATTTTCTTTACATATTCTCCGAAGAATGATTCTCCAAATAATAGCATAGCATAGCATAGCATAGCATAGACTGACTGTACATGTCAATGGTTGCTACTCCGTGATTGATCGGAACTGGTAAGAATTGCACTACGATCCAAATGAATAAGGGATGGGAGTTTCCGCTTACTCTCGAAGTGCAATTTTAGCAGATCTAATATTATTGATCAATAACGGCGCCGGCCAAGTCCTTACAGTCAGTTGGGATGGGGAAGGAATGTTAGGGTGTAATGATTGTTGTTTCTAGAGACCGAGAATACCTCTGCATCTCCACAATCACCACGGGAAGGGTGTTTATTAGTGAGGGAGAAAAAGATCTGGGAGTCACCTCTGGTCGATGATGCGATCCATGGACAAGGGGGAAATATACGATTTGTATTTAAAGCTAGTTTTGTATTTTTGTCTCGAGAAGTTTTTGGAAAAATACGTCAACATCTATAATGTCGAACAATTCAAAAGACGTTTTTATTAATGACGAAAACTGAAAATTACATGTATATATTTTAACTTATATGAAACAGGAATAATGCCGACACTTGTAGTGACGAACCATACATAGTTTGTTTGAAAATTACATATTAGTATTACTGTGCATTTTGTCTCGATATGGTAGAAGTTTTGGGAAATACGTCAACATTCACAATGTCGAACAATTCAAAAGAATTTTTTTTAATAAATAATTTTTATTAATGTCAAAAAGAGAAAAATATATGTATATTCAAATTGTATAAGAAAAAAGCATAATGCCGACACATATAGTGACGAACCATACAAAGTTTGTTTTAATATTACATAAAAGTTACGCTTTCAAGAAAATATGTGTTGTCATAAGCATGAAACGAACTCACCAGTTGGTAATCCATTCTCGACTGAACACAAAACTGACACTGACAGCAAAACTTCTTGGCGTCCCGAAAATAAACCGTCTTGCTTGGGCCTTCCCAAATACGTACCCCGCAAGACGCTCCAAAACAGGTGAAAAAAAAATCTCCGGCGACAAAAACACGCGCGAATCCGTCAGCAAAATCATTCGGACGACGCAAAACCGAACTGTCCTGCATGGGCTTCACGAAGCACTACCCAGCAAGACGCTCCAAAACAGGGGGAAAAAAATTCTCCGGCAACAAAAACGCGCGAATCCGTCACCAAAATCAATCGGACGACGCAAAACCGAACTGTCCTGCTTGGGCTTCACGAAGCACTACCCAGCAAGACGCTCCAAAAAAGGGGGAAAAAAAATTCTCCGGCAACAAAAACACGCGAATCCGTCAGCAAAATCAATCGGACGACGCAAAACCGAACTGTCCTGCTTGGGCTTCACGAAGCACTACCCAGCAAGACGCTCCAAAACAGGGGGAAAAAAATTCTCCGGCAACGATAACGCGCGAATCCGTCAGCAAAATCAATCGGACGACGCAAAACCGAACTGTCCTGCTTGGGCTTCACGAAGCACTACCCAGCAAGACGCTCCAAAAAAGGGGGAAAAAAAATTCTCCGGCAACAAAAACACGCGAATCCGTCAGCAAAATCAATCGGACGACGCAAAACCGAACTGTCCTGCTTGGGCTTCACGAAGCACTACCCAGCAAGACGCTCCAAAACAGGGGGAAAAAAATTCTCCGGCAACGATAACGCGCGAATCCGTCAGCAAAATCATTCGGACGACGCAAAACCGAACTGTCCTGCATGGGCTTCACGAAGCACTACCCAGCAAGACGCTCCAAAACAGGGGGAAAAAAATTCTCCGGCAACAAAAACGCGCGAATCCGTCACCAAAATCAATCGGACGACGCAAAACCGAACTGTCCTGCTTGGGCTTCACGAAGCACTACCCAGCAAGACGCTCCAAAACAGGGGGAAAAAAATTCTCCGGCAACGATAACGCGCGAATCCGTCAGCAAAATCAATCGGACGACGCAAAACCGAACTGTCCTGCTTGGGCTTCACGAAGCACTACCCAGCAAGACGCTCCAAAAAAGGGGGAAAAAAAAATTCTCCGGCAACAAAAACACGCGAATCCGTCAGCAAAATCAATCGGACGACGCAAAACCGAACTGTCCTGCTTGGGCTTCACGAAGCACTACCCAGCAAGACGCTCCAAAACAGGGGGAAAAAAATTCTCCGGCAACAAAAACGCGCGAATCCGTCACCAAAATCAATCGGACGACGCAAAACCGAACTGTCCTGCTTGGGCTTCACGAAGCACTACCCAGCAAGACGCTCCAAAACAGGGGGAAAAAAATTCTCCGGCAACAAAAACGCGCGAATCCGTCACCAAAATCAATCGGACGACGCAAAACCGAACTGTCCTGCTTGGGCTTCACGAAGCACTACCCAGCAAGACGCTCCAAAACAGGGGGAAAAAATTCTCCGGCAACGATAACGCGCGAATCCGTCAGCAAAATCAATCGGACGACGCAAAACCGAACTGTCCTGCTTGGGCTTCACGAAGCACTACCCAGCAAGACGCTCCAAAAAAGGGGGAAAAAAAAATTCTCCGGCAACAAAAACACGCGAATCCGTCAGCAAAATCAATCGGACGACGCAAAACCGAACTGTCCTGCTTGGGCTTCACGAAGCACTACCCAGCAAGACGCTCCAAAACAGGGGGAAAAAAGTTAGAGGTTGTTTCCGAGACACGACCGCCAAGTTGACGTTGGATAACGTTAGCTTCTTCTATTTCCTGGCTTGCCACCGTCACGAGCTTATGAAAGATTTCTACTTATAAAAATCCAATCAACTTTCATACTATTTGTTGCATGTCAATTCTGACCTGTTATGGACATTGTGTGTTATTATTTGGTTGGTTCGGTTACCACTTCAACACCGATAGAATCGGTCGATGGAAGAAGAAGCATGAGCGGTTACTCTTGCCCCCTAAACAAAGATTCCGGTTGAACGCTTTAGTGAGTTTCGAAGCCAGTTTGAGGTTGAGGTACCGTAAAACGGGGTCACTTTGATAGTTTTATCGAAGGAAACTTGAATATTTATGCATGCTGTTTCAAAGAATCATAATTTATATTTTTAAAACAAGTACTGGCATCCTAGCTATCAATTGCAGTTGATAGATTGCCAAAAGATTTATTCTGAATGGATATATAATTTTTCATATGATCGAAAGTCGGTTTTCTGTGATAATATAATCGAAAGTCGGTTTTCTTTGATAATGGAGTATGAATCGAACAAAATCGAATTAATAACGAACATTTGTAGGGCATTGCATAATTCTAGGCGTTTAACATTATATGGAAATTTCTAACTTAGATTACAAAAATGGTCCCAGTTTGTGAAAATGCTTTTCGCTAAGAGATTTGAGACCGTATTCAAGTTCTATGATAACTAGGCTGTCAAAGATAAGTGGCCAACTATTCAAAACTACATCAAATAGTGACCGTAGAACAGATTGTTTGTAAACGTTTCGAAAATGCTAAAATTGTGTCAATTTTGAAAATCCGTATAAAAAGCTTCAAATGTTCTCGATTCAAATGAAAATAGCTCTTACATGAAGTGTCATACTAATATCCTTCAGTGTTGTATTCGTTTTGCTTAACCGATTAACAGAAATAATGATATTTCGTTTAGTGTGTGGTGGGGTTACGCACTATCAAAGTTACCCGCATTATCAAAGATACCCCGTTTTACGGTACTTCTCCATGAACCGCGAACTCTTAGTTCTCCTCTTTGCTCAAATCGATGTTAAAGTTGCGTGTACATGTAAACTTCAGAACGTCAAAACCTTATAACAGCAAGAAAAATGTTGCTTTTCTATGAAAAATAAGACATACCTCGATATTTCCCAATTTTTTAATAGTTTAGTCATGAAAATCAATAGTTTTCATTGTTGGAGTAGATTCGTAGAAAGATTTCCAATCGATTGGTGCAAGAATCTTGAAAATCTATCCGGGCGTTAGTAAGTTATTAACAGTCAAAATCTAACCACTTTTCGTGACGCGAGCGATTTTTCGTTTTTCGAAATTGTGCCCCAGTATGTTGCCGTAAGACGTTATCCAACGTCAAAAAATTCTCCGGCAACGATAACGCGCGAATCCGTCAGCAAAATCAATCGGACGACGCAAAACCGAACTGTCCTGCTTGGGCTTCACGAAGCACTACCCAGCAAGACGCTCCAAAAAAGGGGGAAAAAAAATTCTCCGGCAACAAAAACACGCGAATCCGTCAGCAAAATCAATCGGACGACGCAAAACCGAACTGTCCTGCTTGGGCTTCACGAAGCACTACCCAGCAAGACGCTCCAAAACAGGGGGAAAAAAATTCTCCGGCAACAAAAACGCGCGAATCCGTCACCAAAATCAATCGGACGACGCAAAACCGAACTGTCCTGCTTGGGCTTCACGAAGCACTACCCAGCAAGACGCTCCAAAACAGGGGGAAAAAATTCTCCGGCAACGATAACGCGCGAATCCGTCAGCAAAATCAATCGGACGACGCAAAACCGAACTGTCCTGCTTGGGCTTCACGAAGCACTACCCAGCAAGACGCTCCAAAAAAGGGGGAAAAAAAATTCTCCGGCAACAAAAACACGCGAATCCGTCAGCAAAATCAATCGGACGACGCAAAACCGAACTGTCCTGCTTGGGCTTCACGAAGCACTACCCAGCAAGACGCTCCAAAACAGGGGGAAAAAAATTCTCCGGCAACAAAAACGCGCGAATCCGTCACCAAAATCAATCGGACGACGCAAAACCGAACTGTCCTGCTTGGGCTTCACGAAGCACTACCCAGCAAGACGCTCCAAAACAGGGGGAAAAAAATTCTCCGGCAACAAAAACGCGCGAATCCGTCACCAAAATCAATCGGACGACGCAAAACCGAACTGTCCTGCTTGGGCTTCACGAAGCACTACCCAGCAAGACGCTCCAAAACAGGGGGAAAAAAATTCTCCGGCAACAAAAACGCGCGAATCCGTCACCAAAATCAATCGGACGACGCAAAACCGAACTGTCCTGCTTGGGCTTCACGAAGCACTACCCAGCAAGACGCTCCAAAACAGGGGGAAAAAAATTCTTCGGCAACGATAACGCGCGAATCCGTCAGCAAAATCATTCGGACGACGCAAAACCGAACTGTCCTGCATGGGCTTCACGAAGCACTACCCAGCAAGACGTTCCAAAACAGGGGGAAAAAAATTCTCCGGCAACAAAAACACGCGAATCCGTCACCAAAATCAATCGGACGACGCAAAACCGAACTGTCCTGCTTGGGCTTCACGAAGCACTCTCTCCGAAGAATGATTCTCCAAATAATATAGATAAACTTTCAATTACCTCTTTCAATAATTATTCAAACATTTATTTCCACTCACGTGGGAAGTATAAAATTTCCAGTATTCCATTTAAAGACGCCCAATGGAATCGTATGCTCTGTAATTTAAGTCCTGCATAAATTCTCATACAGTTTGAGTCGGATGGTTCTAGCAATGGAAAAGGCTTCGAAAAAAAAACAGGACAAACTGCCAACGAAGACCTAAATCCCCGCCACGTCAATTTATATGCGGAAATAATTCCTTCCGTAATCCATGAGCAGTCCTCGGGTCGCTGGTATGAATAAATTTCAAACATCACATGAGTGTCCTTTAAATCCTGCGGGAAAGGCAGCATATTTTCACATCATGAACCTGTAGACTTTTGTTCAGCTACTAAATAGCATAAGTAAAAAGGTTTTGAACAAAGTAAAGTTTTTAAAATTATACGAGCATGACCTCCATGTCAAGGTCGCCACCATCAGCTGTATTCATATAGTCAAAGATCCCAACCTGTTTCCGAGACTTAGATTAGGGCTCTGCGCACCGAGCCGCATAGTTGAATCGCATGATTGACTTTTGGATCAGAGACATTGATATGCCACCGTTTGCCTGTCGGGTCCAATGGAAAGGATGATAACCCGAAAAAAACGTAGCCACGGCTATGCTTTTGTACCCGCAGGCCGTGCGTATCTAACGTTTGCGGTTCGAACCAGTTCTTATTTCATGTTCCCTACGGATAGAGTTACCAGACGTACTCTTTTATGAAGACAAGTACTCTTTATTGGCCTTGAAAATGGTGAACTATTTTTTTTTTTTGCTAAATGGGAGACAATCAAAAGGTTTGATTTAAATGTTGATGTTTTTTTATGACATGTTTCCTTTGGAAAAAAATTTTCAAAGATACATGGAAAAAAAACTTACCGAGACTCGTCTGAAAAAAAAATATTTTTCTAATACTCTGTCGAAATTCTTGAAATTCTCATTTTTTTTTTAAACTGTTAAGAATAAAATAAAAAAAAAATATTTAAAAGAATTCTTGAAAAAAGAATGGTAGAATCGCTGGAGTTTCTTGGAAAATTGCTGCCTTTATCTCTTGAAAAACTCCAAGAAGGGATCTCTGAAAAAAAATGAAAGACGAATCCAGAAGGACTTCCAAACATCTGAGACATTCTCTCAATATTCTCAGATTATCTTAAGGAGTATTTTTGAAATAAGTAAATAATTCATGGAAGAATCCCGGAAGTTATTGGTAAATACTTTGGAAAACTACGAAATTTCTTTGTCAAGAAATCCGTTTAAAACTTGCTAAATTCCTAAAATGTAGTAATTTTTTAAAAATCCTTCAAAAAAAAAAAACGAGTAGAAATTTTTGGAATCTCTATGGCAATTTCCATAGGAACACCAGGTAGATTATTACTAGGTATATTATGGTAAATTTACGCCCGAAGCAATTCTATCAGAATCTCCTAGAAAAATTCCTGGTGGCATTGCTCAGAATATTCTGTAGAGTTTCTACATGACAAAGTTCCCTGGATTTGTGGCTTATATTGATTCCGAAAAAATCCAGTTTGAATTTCTGTAAAACCCTGAAAGAGTTTCTTAACGAATTCTTGAAAGTTCTTTCTCAGTGAAATTTTGGTGGAATCTCTAAATACGGTTAATAAAATAAATGTTGCTCAAATTAATGGAATTTTTCGTATAAACTCACAACAGAATTGTTTAAAAGAATTATCCTGAAATTATTTGAGGTCACTCGAGAATAAAATTGAATGAATTTTTGTAAGTATGTTTGTTTGATTTAAAAAATAATACCTGGAGGAATTTTGATTTACAATAAATCTCATGGAGGCCTCACTGAGGATTGTTCAGTGAAACCCATCGAAGAAACATAAAAATAGTTCCTTAAAAATTGCAACAAATCATTGGTATTTATTTCAGAAACGCTTGAGAAATATTTGTAGTTATTTCTGAAAGATTGATTTTATGATAAGGCTGATACAAATATGATTCTTCTTTCATGTCACCATGTACCTCAAAAATTCTAAAATTTTGAAGAGGAGAAAAAATAGTTATTATTCTGTTTAACTCTAACAGGGTATTAACGTTTCCAAAGTCAATGGAATGGTCAATTCAAAGTTTTTCAAAGTCCATGGAATAACGACTCCAAAACATGAAGAGCGTAACAATATTTTTTGTCGCCGTTAAAAAAAAAAAACAATTTGTATTTTTTTTTATTTTCGTTGTTTGTATTCTAAATATTTTTCCCCATCTTGGGCCTCTCGTTTGGTCTCGGACATGGAATAAAATTCATATTTGCATCAGCCTGAATAGGAAAAAAAAAATCGAAATCATTGGCTTATTTCTTCTACAAAATTTATGATGCTGAAAATATCTCAAACGTTGAAATAGAGTACACCTTCAGCCTTCAACTCATGTAGGGTGATGTGCTAGTATCCATTGTATTTAGCTTTGATCAGTGAGAACCTGCAGTTCTTATTGCAGTGAATGAATCTGATACAAACCGATGATAAAAAATTCGTTCTCAAAACGGCTTTCGCATTATACAGTTTTTGATAAATGTTGATCGTCTTTTTGGAAATAATGCAATGAAATTGCACCTTGCCGTATTCTCATTTCAAATTTTCATTTCTGTCGCAATCAGTTTTCAGATGCGTCTCACAATTTACGGCTCACTGTGATATAGTAAGTGGTCTAAATACAACATATCAACCCTATTATAAAATGTTTTACTAGAATATATAAATCTACGAGCATCTCTATCCATTCCTTCAGCATGATGAAATATATTAATTTCCTTTGAAAATAATTGTTCTCCATCACAATTCAGTTCAAACATATAAACACAATTCCTTTTGACCGAACACTCATGACATTTGCTCACAGTGCAGCGAAAACAACTGACGAATTCCATCCAAAATGTGTTGACAAAAATAAAAATCGTGCTCGATAGTCTTCGATTTGGATTAAATTTTGCATATGATTTTGGTATGATGGAATAAGTGTTTTCCATAACAAAATTGATCGTTTTGACTAAAGAATAACTTTTGAAAATAGCCTATAATTTTTTGCATGCAATTTATTTGAAAAATTCTAACTCCTGATTTTAGAGAAAAATGTTCTATGAAGAAGTTGTAGTGAACCGTTTGGACTATAAGAAAAAAATACACACTGGACATTTTTTTTATGTCTTTTCATGAAAAATTCAAAAATAATGCCTACATTTTAAATTACCCAAAAACCCCATTGAAATATTTTTTAAATTTTCACCATAGAATCTTGATAGTAAACAAATGTTTGGGACAAAGTTTCATGATGGAGAAATTTTCAATAAAAAAGTATTTCTAAGAACAACTTTCGGCCGATTTTCAAAATTTTAATTTTTCGTCAAAATTAATACGTTCTTATGATACGATAAGAATCTTGAAATTATTCTGAACCATAATGATTATATGGATAATTTCTCTAGAAGTAGTCATTTTCGAATTATATCGAGTTTAATGCAAAAAATATTATTTTAATATTATAATAGGCCGTTTTCATTAGTTATTCGCGATCCTCCATCAAGGAAAATAAGTAAATGGAAATAAATAAGGTCTTTATTCCCAAAAACGTATTATTGGGCGCCGTCCACAAAATACGTAACGCTCTAGGGGGGACGGCGGGGGGGTTTTGGCTCAAGCATTACGGCCCATATAAAAAAAATCATACAAAAAGTGTTATGGATGGGGGGAGGGGGTAAAGAATTTTCAATTTTAGCGTTATGTATTAAATGGACGCTACCTTATTGATGAAGAATCGCATATAACTAATGAAAATGACCTATTTTAATATTAAAATAATATTTTTTGCATGAAACTCGACATAATTTGAAAATGGTTTCTTTAGAGAAATTATCCATATAATCATTATGGTTCAGAATAATTTTAAGATTCTTATCGTATCATCGGAACGTATTTATTTTGACAAAAAAACAATAAAAAACAAAATTTAGAAAATCGACCAAAAGCTGTTCTTAGAAAAACTTTTTTTATTAACAATTTCTCCATCATGAAACTTTGTCCCAAACATCTGTTTACTATCAAGATTCTATGGTGAAAATTTATAGATAATCAAAAATGGGGTTTTCGTGTAATTTAAAACATTTTTCTCGAGTCAAAACGATCGATTTTTCTATGGAAAACACTTATTGTATCATACCAAAAACATGTGCAAAAAATTACTGCAAATCGAAGATGGTTGAGTTCTGTGGATGACCGATTTGACGAGGAATTCGAAAACAGTTTTTTTTACGCCGAGCATCGCGCACACATTGATGCAAACAATTTTTTTTTATCAGTACGACTGATTGAACTTTGTTTACATTCTCAATTTTACGCGGTCGTTGAAGAAATTTCATAAAATTTCGTAAGTTATAGAACTTTTACGGCTTGTGATTGGATTGAAATCCTTCAGTGAAGAAGTACGGAGGTTTTCCATAGTGAAAATACAGTCGGGTCTCCTATTAAACGCATTCCTATAACACGCACTCCTATTACTCCTATTATTGGTTGGCTGCTTGGGCACGTCAGGAGTTAATCATCAATATTAACCTCCTTTTCCCGAGCAGCCTAGATAGCCGCGTAGTGTCGGTAGCGGTTGTTTCAACTGGCTAAGAATTAACACTACGGACTGCCTGTTCCGGTGGTAAAAGTCCACCTCACAGGTGACCCCTAATTTATGGTGTGATGCGTACCGTGCCTAAGAATGAATGGTTAGGGGGGTCTAAATAAAACCTAACCGCAAACGGAGCCTGTGGGGTACCAGGGCGCCCTCCACAGTATTGAGTCCTTCCTGTGCTACCCGGAGCAATGGTGCAGGTGACCTTGTGTTTCTCCGAGATAATCGGCTGCCCTTCTTCAGTCTCTATCCTGAGGCTTAATAAGGGTGGGATTATGAATATGTTGACATTTAATTTAAATTATCACCTATATGGATTCGCATTATGCGTTTTACACAGTGTATTCTGTGCTCTTTCGCCTTTGGCGACTTTAAATAGATACCGATCTGGTTTTTTCGTTGCTGGTCTTTTTCGTACTGAGATTGCAAAAAGCTTAATCCTGCCTAGTTTGGGTAGTGGCTACGGTTAGGTTAGCTCAGATCAATCTTCAGCATAAAAGAACAGCAACGATCAATCTTTGCAGACTCATGCAAAATGGTGCAGCCCAAGTGGCGCTAGTTCAAGAACCCTACTTTCGTAGAGGGAACTTCTATCTAGGTAACCTTGTGGACCCAGTTTTTGCTACTTTTAGCAAACTTGAAATGGCAAACTCGCGCTCCATGCCCCGCGCATGCGTGCTCGTTAATAAAGCAATCGTTGCTACATTCATTTCTGAGTTAACTACCAGAGATGTATGTGCTGTCACAATCGATGTTTCTGTTGGTTACCTCAACAGGAAATACGTCTATTGTTCGGTATATTTACCACATGATGAACCATCCCCAACGGATGACTTCAAACGAGTTGTCGTACACTGCGTAACAAAAGGCCTTCCGCTGATTGTGGGCAGTGATGCCAATGCTCATCACATCATCTGGGGCAGCTCAGATATCAATTTGAGAGGCTCCAGTCTGATGGAATACTTAAGTAGTACAGACCTTGGATTACTTAACATAGGCAATCGCCCAACCTTCATGGTTTCTAATAGAGAAGAAGTGTTAGACATAACGCTCTGCTCGAATAGAATCAGTCACGAGTTGACGAATTGGCATGTATCAGATGAGGAATCATTATCTGATCATCGCTACATCTTCTTTGAACATTCAAATGTAACTGCGCAGACTTTGCGTTTTAGGAATCCCCGGTCAACAAACTGGGAACTCTACATTGAATTGGTTGCGACCAAATTTCATGGATATTCTCCGTCCATTGAAAATCCAAGTGATCTGGATGATGCCGTTGATACTACAACATCCTACATTATGGAAGCTTTTGAAGAAGCATGTCCTCTGCGGTCTGTAAAGACTACAAGAGGGACCCCATGGGGGAATTCCGATCTGACTAGACTCAGGAAACAATGTAGAAGGAGTTGGAACAGACGCCGTTCAGCTGGATCAGAGTCGTTCAAGTCAGCTCGCAAGGCTTACAAGAAGGCTCTTCGTTCTGCTGAACGATCCGGCTGGAAAAACCTTTGTACAAATGTTTCCAGTTTGAGTGAAGTCAGTCGGTTGAACAAAATTCTTGCAAAATCTAAGGATTTCCAAGTGAACGAAATTCGCTTACCTAATGGTGACTTTACTTCTTCCGATGAAGAAGTTTTAGAATGTTTATTCAATACACACTTCCCCGGATGTGTGGACATAGCATCTACGGATGAACCAAATGTCTTTTCATGTAGTTACGAGTCTCTGGCCTCGGCTCGCAGTATCGTAACTACTGAATCGATTCAATGGGCACTTAATAGTTTTGCTCCTTTTAAATCTCCAGGAGCGGATGGGATTTATCCTGTTCTGCTCCAAAAGGGATTTGAGTTTATCAAACATGTTTTGAAAAAGCTACTTGTAAGCAGTTTTGCTACCGGGTACATTCCCAAATCCTGGCGTGATATTACTGTAAAGTTTATCCCAAAAGGAGGACGTGCGTCGTATGAGGAAGCGAAGAGTTTTAGACCAATCAGTCTGACCTCTTTTCTTCTGAAATGTCTGGAACGCATTATCGATCATCACATCCGTGATGTTTATTTGGCAAACATGCCTCTTCATGTGAATCAACATGCTTACCAATCTGGAAAGTCCACTGTGACTCTTTTACACAAAGTTGTATACGATATCGAGAAAGCATTCGCTCAGAAGCAATCCTGCTTGGGTGTTTTCTTGGATATTGAGGGTGCCTTTGATAACGTGTCTTTCGATGCCATATTGGAAGCCGCACGAAACCATGGGCTACCTACAATGATTACCAATTGGATTCATCAAATGCTCAAAAACCGACATCTCTTCTCGACATTGCGTCAAGCAGCGATTCGAAAATTGAGTGTTTGCGGATGCCCCCAAGGGGGAGTCTTATCACCACTTTTGTGGAATCTCGTAGCAGATACGCTATTGAGGCAACTCAATAATTGCGGTTTTCCAACCTATGGATTTGCCGACGACTATCTAGCTCTGATAGTTGGTATGTGCATAAGCACCCTATTCGACCTGATGCAAAGTGCTCTTCAGGTAGTCGAGAGTTGGTGTCGCCAATATGGCCTTTCGGTTAACCCGAATAAAACATCTATTGTTCTTTTTACGGAAAGACGAAACCGCGATGGAATTCGACCTTTACGTCTTTTTGGCACTGAGATTAATGTGACTGATCAAGTAAAGTATGTTGGAGTCATTCTAGATTCCAAACTTTCATGGACACCTCACATTGATTTCAGAGTCAAAAAAGCTTGCATGGCCTTCGGTCAATGCCGGCGAACCTTTGGTAAAACTTGGGGCCTCAAACCCAAATATATCAAATGGATTTACACAACAGTTGTTCGACCAATATTGGCATATGGATGTCTTGTGTGGTGGCAAAAGGGCGAAGTGAGAACAATCCAATCAAAATTGGGCCATCTCCAAAGGATGTGCTTGATGGCGATGTCTGGTGCGTTCTCTACAACTCCCACAGCAGCGCTCGAGGCCCTTTTCGACGTTGCGCCACTACACATATATCTTAAACAAGAAGCACTTTCTTGCTCTTACCGTTTATGGGTACTGGATCTACTGGAGAAAAATCCAGTGAATCGTAGATCTACACACACTTCGTTGTTTCCACTTTTGGTGAATTGGGACAAAATTGTCCTTGCTCCAAGTGATCTCACAATTGCTTGTAACTTTCCTTACAGGACATTTACCACACAATTCCCTTCACGGGAAGAGTGGACGTCTGGCTATTTGGAAAGAAGTATATCAAGCAATATAGTATGTTACACTGATGGCTCCCTTCTTGAAGGTAGAGCTGGTGCAGGAGTATATTCTCGTGAGCTAAGGCTGAATCAGTTTTACTCACTTGGTAGAAACTGCACCGTTTTTCAGGCGGAAATATTTGCTCTTATGTGTGGAGTGCAATCAGCACTCCAACAGCGCGTAATGGGTAAAGTCATATACTTCTGTTCAGATAGTCAGGCTGCTATAAAAGCTCTCGCTTCGGCCAACTCAAGGTCGAAGCTTGTCATCGCATGTCGAACTCAAATTGAGGAACTGAATTCAGTCAACTCTGTAAACCTTGTATGGGTACCTGGCCATTCTTCCATCGCTGGAAATGAATTGGCTGATGAGCTAGCTCGCGATGGAGCATCGCATGACTTCATTGGCCCTGAGCCGGCTATTCCAATTTCGAAGTGCTGGGTGAAGCTTCAGATAAACTCTTGGGCGGCAACTCAGCACAAGCAATATTGGAATAGTTTGGAGTCGTGTCGTCAAACAAAATTGTATATTACTGAGCCATCTCCAAAGGTGGCGAAGTATTTAACAAATCTGTCAAAGCAGAATTGCAGTCTCTTGGTCAGAGCGTTGACAGGCCACTGCCGACTCAACTATCACATGGCAAATATTCAGCGTGCTGACTCATTTGTGTGTGATAGTTGTGACTCCGATTATGGAACTTCGTATCACCTGATATGTAACTGTCCAGTTTTTGCGCAAATGCGATTCCAATTACTTGGTAAACACTTATTAAGTGAAACTGAATTCAGAAGCCTGAATCTTCAGGACATTCTGTTATTCTTAACCCGCTGTGGTAATGAGCTATAGGCTCTCTTTACGCTCATGCGTTTTGCAGTGCCCTTTTTAGGGCGCTGTTCGAACCCATTGTGGTATGGAGCTACATGCTCTCATTTCGCTTATGCGATCTTCCCTCTTCAAGGGACCCCACTCCTATTTCCTCCCATCTTTCCCTTCCCTTTCCTCTCCCATCGGGTAGATGATGAAATAGGCTCAAATATGGCGATGGCACAAATCTCCCAACTGGTGGGGAACGTGCCTTTGGAGCCGGCCTTCTGATACCTATTACGCGCACTTTTGGGATTTAATCATGTTGTTGAATATCCCGTATGCGTGGTGTCTTCGGAAGAGTAGTTCAGTAGGTCACGGGATGCGGTGGTCATTCTGATACGGAATTATGCCACCAGGCGGTGCTAGTGGGCATGGAATTTGTGTTTTGCGTAGCCTGACCAGTTAGAAAGATGACGTCAAAGTTGTTCAGTATCACAAGGGCTAACATAATTTGAGCCAAAAGTTTCGGTATTTTGCCACTAAAGCTCATATATAAGCAAACATAAGTCTCTACATGTGGTCCACGTCTAGCTATAAGAAGGATCTCTCATGCGTGCAGTTGTTCGAACAACAACAAGGAAAATGTGGGAGCCCAAAACCACGCTCCCTGGGGCCCTTCGGCTAACTCTAAACCTAGCCCTAAAGTATTATAAAATAAGGGATAATCAAGGGGCTCCTGTACATTGCTGATCCAAGTCTCCTCCAAAATGCTTGCCATGCTCATTTTTTTTGGGATCTTAGAAATTGTCAGACGCTTACAAGCAATGTCGAACTCTTAATATTATGAGAGATCCACACTGCCATGTTGGGACCTCTATAAGCTCGGGGCCCGGTGCGTACCGCACCCATACAATACCCCCCCCCCTATTTTCACACATATTACATGAATTATTGAAAAGAGGGAATATATCCACCAAAGAGTATATGAAAATTTCAAATGTTCTATTTAAAACATGGGTGAACACACGATTCACTTGTGTTCATGGAAAACTTATGATGATAAAGTTGTGATGTAAAAGCAATACAATGACAATAATAAAAATTGACGAAATTATATTTGGAATTCAAATTCATTCTCATGAGATAATGTTTTTCAGACTAGAGCTTTCAATCCAATAAGTTTAAAAGTAGAACAAAAAAGACATGTTTTTAAAATTATCTTTAAAAGCATGACTTTTTTGTCTTACTTTTGAGTTTGTGGCAAGCCATATGGTATCGTCTTTTCATGTTCTATAAGTTTGCCACCCTTGAATTTCATTGGAATTTGAAAACCAAGATCTACATAAGTTGTAGGGGAAATCTTCTGATATGTAAATTTACTGAAATCAAATTATGAAGCATACGTAGGTGTCGATTTAACCCAAAATGAAAGTGTGGATATAACTTCAGAGTGGATTTTTTTTTCAAAAGCTTCAGTAGCTTTCTAAAACCAAAAAACTATATTTACCTTCACGATTCATCTACGAAATAACGATTAATGATAATATTGGCTCACAACATTTAAATACTTTTGACATTTTCCTAGCAAAGGTAGAGTGTGGTAAAAACTGTATGAAAATTTGTTCACAATATGAAAAATCGGAGGGTGTTCGTTTTACCCAAACTATCCCTATACTAAAGTCGAAACCGACTAAAATGTCACTCATACTCCTTTGGCTTTGGACCTCTCTAGTGTACTCTTATATTTATATATCTAATATCACTCAAAGTTGCCTATGAAATCAGAAGAAAAAAAATAATAAATCATCAAATCTTATTTTTCAATTACAGAAATTATCTCAAACGGCTTTCAAATTTTAAACATTTGCAAAGAATCTTTTGTGTACCATTAGTCAAAGAAACTGGTTGACTTTTTTTTTCTGATACAAGAGCATTTCCTGGCTCATCTTAGATTTTCTTTATTTTTACACAAACTATACTGTATTCGTTGCATGCATGCTAACTATTATGGAAAAATAATAATAAGAAGTCGAATGATGTTTGCACGTGCAACAATATAATGGAGAATGTGCGGTATTAAAAAGAATATTCATTAAAAAAGAAAACAACTTTTCTGGATGTTGACTGTAATCTGAAGAACTTTTGTGAAATTTGGGCGAAAGCATTTCATTATTTATTAAGGGCATCAGCTTATTTATCAAAAAAATTTAAGAAAGTTTGCACACACATAAGTTTGAAAAGGTTGAATAAATAAAACTTGTTTTTCAAATGCATCACATCTAGTTTGTTGACCCAACAATAATATTTTGTCATGCTACCTATCATATTTTGTTATACAAACAAAAATGCAGCTCGATTTAATTTTTAGAGTGCAGCAATTTATCACTACGTGAAAATGTTTGAAGTGTTTAGTTTAACCAAAGACAAAAAAAATACTTCCATGTTTCTTGCGGTTGTCCAACATTTTATGGCACGTAAGGTACCGTCGTTGGGAATGAGATTTAGCTAAAAATGCGTAAGTCATGATTAGTTTTCAAACAACTTTTGAATTGAAATGATCCGCTGTATTCTCATATATTCATGGCTAATGTATTTGCAAATGCTGAACAAATAATTGAAATCCGTTTGTTTCCCTTTGAATAGGAAACGTATGGGAAATGGCGCAATCTCACCTTTTTGAGGGGGTGTCATTGGGCCAAGCAAACTACAATTGATACGCAACAAGAACAAATCGAGAGAATTATCTTCCGTTCAAATTTTCTAGAGCTCTCCAATAAAAAATTATGTGATAGACATGAATTTGAGATTCCAAAATAGTATTCATCCATCTAAAACTGAGATTTTCTATGAAACCCTAAAAGTGACAATTCAAAAAGCCCTTATTTTCAAGCTTTTTTCGAAGATTTATGCAAAATAAACTGCTAGCTCCAGAAATTTAATATTTTCAAGGTAACTGTAGATAACTTCAAGGAATCATTACTCCAACTACTTTGTGAGATATTTCAGATTATGCTTTGGCCTAATGTCACCCACTAAACCCAATGTCACCCCCGAGCAAAATCTAGAATGCCGTTAAAGTGTACTGCGATCTATCAAACTTGAAGTGGTACTATGGGGCTCTGCACAAAAATCATCCTCTCTCTTTCCCTCTACCATCAAATTTGTGAATATCAAGGCCAGTAAACGTCAAAATCCCATACATAATCAAAACAGTGCAAAGCCCCATTCTGAACCCGACTAGGGGAAGAGCACTTATTTTCGACCTATTCAAACGATTTTGACCTTCTTTGTATGAAAATCCGAAAATTGGTGCAGAATTCTTGTCGGTCGAAAATGAGTGTTTTTTTCTTATAATTTCTATGATTCAGCTGTTGTTTGAAAATGAGCTCAATTAGAAGCAGTAAGTATCAGTAAACATGATTTAAAAATTGAATATGTTCAATTAAATGAATAATTAAAAAATACACATATATTTCGGCAGGGCATTTCAAACACTTAAACTTGTCCTGGTTCCGTTTGGTTTAATCAATAGCTCCTTGTCAATACAAACAAGTCACCCGACCGGTTACCCCAATCCGTAAATATAATTATGAATGATTAATCTTAAATATATTCTAAATTCAAACTGAAATAGTATATTTTTTATCCTATTTTTTATTACTATTGAGAAAACTAACAACTTTGGGAAGCAACCTAACCTTAAGTTCTAAAATCTATGCTTATAAAAAAAATAAAACAAATCCACTACGGACACTCTTCTCCTTCATACTATTACGTCCTCACTGTGACAAGGCATGCTTCTCAGCTTAGTGTTTAATGAGAACTTTCACAGTTTATTAACTGAGAGCTTTCTTTGCCAAAGTGGCCATTTTTTCGCATTTCTATATATTGTGGCAAGTACGATTTTACTATGCCCAGGGAAATTAAGGAAATTTCCAATACGAAAAAATCCAGGACCGACCGGGAATCGAACTCAGACACCTTCAGCATGGCTTTGATTTGTAGCCGCGGAATCTAACCACTCAGCTGAATTCTTTCATAGAGTTAAAAAATGTACTCTTTCCAGTTAGAGCAAACCTGGTAACCTTACCCACGGGAGAATGCCTGGCTGGAAAAAATTGAATCGATGCTTTGCGGTCACTGATATTCGATATGAGCACTGACTGCGCAGAAGAATTTCTTGTCTTTGTTTGATTTAGGTACTGATGTTTCAAAGATGAAGTATTCTTTTCAAAACTGAAACACTGAAGAACGTGACTAACCCCTTTCAATTTTCGTGCAGCCCACATCGCCATGGTGACATAATTCCGTCCATCAATTGCAGATTATCGCAGCAATTTGTTTCGTTTACAAGTCAATTCGACTTCATATTCACTTTATTAGTTTTCCGTTCGGTCCATTCACATCCATTTCCCCCTTTTATTCGAGGCATCCACTCACATGTGGGATGTTTTTTTTCCGAGATTTACATTTGGGTTCGTCGGCTTGTTCGACAAATCACCAAAGCGTGCCGGAGGTTATTCGGTCCACCCACCCTACTGGAAGTGCGACCGCCTGCTTGCGGCACGTGCCAGAGTTTAATAAGAAAACAAATAAACTTTGGATTATTCATTGGCAACCTGTTGATGAGACCAACAGATAGGATTTTTATCAGCATTCTATTGTGATTGAATTCGATGTTGTTAGTGCATTGGTGTTAATGAAAATCAAACTGCAACTGTAGTGCGCATCGTTCTTTCTGCTCTCGGAAGTTTTTAAGACTACCTTAGGCAATAACACAGTACTTTGCAGTACTATTTGTCTACTATTGATCCCTTTTCGATTCTTGTTGGAACCCGTTCGATTTTTCGTCGCACCCTTTAGCGACAGCTAGTGGTGGTAATCCTTTTCGGACTTCGTCTTGAGAAGAAGCGTTTATAGAAGGTCGCTTCTTTTTTCGTTGCTGCTACAAACAAAAGGAAGAGTGAATTTCTGAATTCACAACTTCATTCAAAAATCCGTGATTTAAAACTGTCTCTAAATATGGTAAAAATGGTACAAAAGAATGCGCTCTTTCTTCCAAGGGTGAATTGGTTAATGTTGATATAATTAGAATTAAAATTTTACGTTGCAATCAGGATTTGCTTTTTTTTTTTTCTAAAAATGTACTTAGGTGAACTCTTTTTCAAGATGGTATTTAAAAGTTTCAAAACACAAAATCTGTCAATGCTCAACATAGGAAAGATAAATGACAATCGATTCCATAACAAAAAGGTTACTACTCTTAAAAATGCCTCACAGATTGCATAAAGTACACATAGGCATGAATAAAACGATTTTTAAATTCGAACGATTTGTATTGCCAAATTTAATATTTTTTAAAGTGTTTACAAGCCGTCTTATTCAACATTCAACTGAGATTGCTCCGGTAAACCCTGAGCAAACACCAGCAACATTATCGGGACATAAATCAATCAATGAAAGCCCACTTCATCTGGGTGCGCTCTGTAGTCGGGTCACGTCTCTGAAAACAAAAATCCTGCTCCGATGACGACGCTTGAACCACACTGAAAGAGTCTTACAAAAATATCTTCCTCCATCAATAGTGCCCCAAAAGTTGCTGCAGGCAAATCTGCTTCCAATATTTCAAGGTTGCTTATCTCCCCAGTCTTAACCGGATCATGCAGATGGGTTGCTGTACTTCGGTTCTTGCAGTAGTCAAAGATTGCTCCCGAAAAACCACAGAAGATGAACTTTTCCAATCAACCCAATTATCGCACAGGGAACTTCTCTCCTTTGCTTTAGCATGCAGATAGCAACCACTAGCCGGTATCAGCTTCAAAAGATTGCTCCAACTATCATAGTTTACGTGTAATGAACCGTATCCGTGTGTGTAATTAGGATGTAGCCTGGAGGAAACTTTCGTATTTGCTGCCGGGCACAATTGGGCTTTTATGGAAAAACTTTATCCTTGATATGGAAATTTCGCACCAATTTCTGAGCTGATTGTTATCTTTCACTTCGCATAGGGGCAAGGTGTCTACCACATTTAGAATTCCGATGATTTCAGCCAAATCGATCGTTTTGGAAAATCCGGAGCTCAAATCGAAAATTGGCTACCCCCTGTCTATATGTATATGACACGACCGACCACGTGGTGATGGTTCATGGGGGAACAAAGCAAACTGCAGGGGATTTTTGTGATTCGATTTTTATGATGTCATTATGCTTTTATGAGCTTGCTTTCTTTCTCTGGTGTCTCGTTGATTGCTCCGGTATTTGAAGGGAGAAAAGTCAGACGGGAGAAGATGACGGCGACTAGGGATGGCCATTTGAGCTCCCTCCGATGGGCTATATTGGAACGATTTGTTTGATGATTTGATTGCTTTCCGAGCCGTAGGTGGTCATTTCCAGGATCAGTAGCCGTTTTGGTTGGCAGTTAATTGTCCACATCGACTGCTACATAGGAGTTAATTGAGTCAGTAATTCCAGTTTGCGGATGGTGCAAATAGTTTCGGATTACAGCCGCATTTTTTCAAATAGCAAATCTCAATTGAAGTAATTAATGGAGTAATTTTTCATTAGCTATTTGAACTCTCCATTGTGGAACAATGACGGGAAAATCCTCCTGCGTCAAATTAATGAATATCGTCACTAATCACCGACAGATTAAAGTAACATGACATAATTCCTTTGCATCCCGGACCACAAATTTATAACCAAGTCTCATTTACATAAACATGATATGTGACTGTTTTCTTGTAATCCTTTCCTTGCCCCAAGGCATCAAATCATTTTCCTTAAACAAAGGGCTAGCTCTTCCATCCGAGACTCTTGTAATGACTGTCTTGTGAGAAACCTGTTCCATTTCGTCTAGCAAATCTTACCCGTAAGTCCGCAATGACATGTGCTGCGTTCTCCGGGATGAGGTGGTGACAGACCGACGATGACGACAAAAGTCCGACTATGGTCCAGAATGGTCAGTCTTGAAGAGCAAGAAACTGCGGGCTTGGCCACAAATTGATTTGCTTGGCATGAGAAATTTATACTTAACACCGAGTGAGAGAGTTGTATAGTCTTGACCACTATTATCAACCCCAGTCAAAATCCAATAAAATATAGAAGCCACCATTCAGCGGCCACAGTAGAAATGAGAAAGACATCGGACTCGACAGATGGTTTCGTGTAGCTGGTTTGACACTATGCTTTTAGCATTTCATTAGATGTCAGGAAAATCGATAGTTATACGTGCTTGCTACCCAAGCATTGTACGTATACCATTCTGTTGGCTATCTTTGCAACGTTTACGAATCTGTACCTTTGTCGAAGTGGACACAAACACGATGGCTCTACACAAACGATTGTAGACGTCTGGGTAATGTTTGTATGTACTTGCAATTTTATCTCACCTTGAAAAATTATATGATGCACGACGAACATTAGGAACATTTACTATTTTCGACTCTAACATTTAAAACTGAGAACAATTTATTGAACATTTTTTTCATATTTCCTCTCTTCTTCGTCTCTAGCTATCTTCCTATCTTCCTATTTTTCTATCTCCCTTTCTTCATATCTTCCTATCTTCCTATCTTACTATTTTCCTATCTTCATATCTTTCTATCTTCCTATCTTTCTCTCTGGGTGGTAAATGACTGGACAATGCGTACCATTGGTACTCCGCGTACCTGAAGGTATAAAATAGACCCTATTTGTAGTCCTTAGCCTCTTGTCCAGTAACCCCTATTCCTACCTCCCCGTGGTGCCACCTGGGGTACGAGTAACCGAAGAGAAGATCGGGTAGCCAACCCTGGTGAGACCTTGGTCGTATGCTGACAAGGAAGGGGGACTCTTCTCTTCTGAGGGTGTAGCTTATCAGAGCGTCTGTTCTCCATGATAGGGGTGGCTCAAAACAGCGTCTGTTCTCCATGTTAGGAGCAGCTGATCATCGTCCTAGTGCCAGCGTGGGACTCTAAACAGTGCTGTGCACGATGATCCTCCGACGATACAGGGGGTTGGTGCAGGCTCTAAAAGCCAGCCGTAAAAATCATTAGTACATGAAGCATACAATGTGAATTCGTACCGGAACAATCGGCTTAGACCCAGGCATTGAAAACGGACTAACGATTGGAAACTCAGATCATGGAACTGTAAGTCTTTCAATTTCTTGGGAAGTACCCGCATTCTTTCAGAATTATTGAGGGTCCGCAAGCTCGACATCGTAGCGCTGCAGGAGGTTTGCTGGAAAGGGTCGACGGTACATACGTATAGTGATGGACATACTATCCACCAGAGCTGCGGCAACAGACATGAGCTGGGCACAGCTTTTACCGTGATAGGCGAAATGCAGAGGCGCGTGATTGTGTGGTGGCCAATCGAGAACAGAATGTGCAAGTTGAGGATCAAAGGCCGTTTCTTCAATATCAGCATAATCAACGTGCACAACCCTCACCTAGCAACCTAGATCTCAACGCTCAGGTTGGCCAGGAGGAGGAATTTAGACCGATTATAGGAAAGTTCCGGGCTCACCAACTTACGAACGAAAACGGCCTTAGACTGATTGATTTCGCCGCCTCCAAAAACATGGCCATACGTAGTACCTATTTCCAGCACAGCTTCCCGTATCGGTACACCTGGAGATCACCCGAACAGACTGAATCGCAAATCGACCATGTTTTGATTGATGGAAGACACTTCTCGGACATTATCGACGTCAGAACCTATCGCGGCGCAAACACGGGACCACTACCTAGTGACGGTTAAAGTGCGCCAACGACTCTCCGTTGTGAACAACATTCGGTACCGACGCCCGCCACGGTACAATCTGGAACGACTCAAGCTACCCGATGTCGCAACTGATTACGCGTAAAGCCTTGAAGCAGCGTTGCCGGAAGAGGGAGAGCTCACCGAAGCCCCTCTTGAGGACTGCTGGAGTAGTCTCAAAGCAGCCATTGGGTTCGTGGAAGCAAATCGACGGAACGGTTGGTTCGACGAGGAGTGTCAGACGGTTTTGGACGAGAATAATGCAGCGCGGGCGATGATGCTGCAGCAAGGCACCCGTCAAAACGTGGAACGATACAAACAGAAGCGAAGACAGCAAACCCATCTATTCCGGGATAAAAAGCGCCGCCTGGAAGAGTTGGAGTGCGAAGAGATGGAGCAGCTGTATCGTTCTCAAGAAACACGAAAGTTCTACAAGAAACTAAATGCATCCCGCAAAGGCTTTGTGCCGCGAGCCGAAATGTGCCGGGATAAGGATGGAGGTATCTTGACGGACGAACGTGAGGTGATTGAAAGGTGGAGGCAGCACTACGATGAACACCTAAACGGCGCAGAAGAAGAAGAAGATCAAGACAGCAGGAGGAATGGCTTCATCAGTACGGCGGATGGAGGAGACGTGCCAACTCCCACAATAGGTGAAGTTAAGAATGCTAAGTAGATGAAAAAACGAATTTAGTACTATACCATTTAATTCCACTACAGTTTGTATCCTTCGACAGATACGCGTATTTCGACCTCAGTTGAGGCGAAATACGCGTATCTGTCAAAGGATACAAACTCTAGTGGAATTAAATGGTATAGTACTAAATTCGTTTTTTCATCTACTTATAGGTATTCTACTAAACAGCTCGAAGATTTATTATTAAGAATGCTGTCAAACTGCTCAAGAACAACATAGAAACTAATGAGGATGGTATTGGAGCAGAACTTATTAAAATGGGCCCGGACAGGTTGGCCACTTGTCTGCACCGATTGCTAGCCAGGATCCCTGAGATACAGAACAGCTAACGGAGGAGATGAAGGAGGGAGTAATATACCCAATATACAAAAAGGGTGAAAAGTCAGAATGTGACAACTATCGAGTGATCACCATTCTAAGCGCAGCCTATAAAGTGCTCTCCCAGATCATCTTCCGCCGCCTATTGCCACTGGCAAGTAGATTTGTGGAAAGTTATCAAGCCGGTTTTGTGGACGGGCGATCGACGACAGACCAAATCTTTATGTGGCGGCAGATCCTTCAAAAGTGTCGCGAATATCATGTCCCTATTCACCACCTTTTCATAGATTTCAAAGCGGCCTATGATACCATCGACCGCGAAGAGCTATGGAAGATTATGGACGAGAATGGTTTTCCCGAGAAACTGACTAGACTGATCAAGGCAACGATGGATAGTGTACAGTGCTGTGTGAAGATATCGGGCGCAATATCGGACCCGTTTGAAACACGCAAAGGACTTCGACAAGGCGATGTTTTTTCCTGCCTCCTGTTCAATATTATCGGAAGAACGTTCCAGGTGGTTTCTGCATAGTATACCAGGCTGGATTGAAGGTAAATATGTCGAAGACGAAATATTTGCTGGCTGGAGGAACCGAGCGCGATAGAGCTCGCATCGGCAGACGCGTGATGATCGACGGGATGAGTTCGAGGTGGTGGACGAATTTGTCTACCTCGGTTCATTGATAAGATCGGATAACAACTGCAGCAGAGAAATTCGAAGACGTATCATTGCCGGAAGTCGTGCTTACTATGGACTCCACAAGACCTTGCGGTCTGGTAAACTTCTCTTCAGTACTAAGTGTACCATGTACAAGACGCTGATAAGACCGGTAGTCCTCTACGGGCATGAGACGTGGACAATGCTCGAAAAGGACCTGCAAGAGCTAGGCGTTTTTGAACGACGTGTGCCTCGGACGATCTTTGGCGGAGTATGTGAGAACGGCGTATGGAGGAGAAGAATGAACCACTACGGTAAACCCAGTATCCAGAAAGTCGTCAAAACTGGAAGGGTACGTTGGGCGGGACACGTTGTGAGAATGCCTGACAACAATCCCGCAAAAATCGTGTTCACCTCAAATCCGGCCGGTACAATACGAAAGGGAGCGCAACGAGCTAGGTGGTTTGACCAAGTGGAGCAGGATCTTGGAAGTGTGGGGCGATCGAGAAATTGGAGGTTAGCAGCCATGGATCGAATTAGTTGGTGTAACATTGTGGCGCAGGTATGTCTTGAAGGACGTAGAGCCAGCAAAAATAAAGTAAGTATATTCCTATCTTCCTATCCTCGTATCTTCATGTCTTCCTATCTTCCTATCTTCCTATCTTCCTATCTTCCTATCTTTCTATCTTTCTATCTTTCTATCTTTCTATCTTTCTATCTTTCTATCTTCCTATCTTCCTATCTTCCCATATTCTTATCATTATACCTCCCAATTTTCTTATCCTCATATCTTGCTATTTATTTATTTATATATATTTTTTTATTATTCATATAAATTTTAATATATCATTCAATGGTTTGATTATAAATGTCCCAAATATTTTGACTCGGGAAATCCATACCCGCGTAGATTTCAAACCGGTAGCCTTTTTGTCATGAACATCCGAAGATAACGAAACCAAATGGGCGAGAAAATCAATCCGATAACCCAATACACATTCGGTGTCAGAGGAAGAACTCTCCCCTGTCAAGATCAAAAAGTCAACCCCGAAAAGAGAGAGAGAGAGAGAGAGACCATCACAAGACAATATAAAAGCATTAGTTACATTATTATCCTTTTTAGATTAGATACACCATCTGTAAACATTGCGTGCGGGGTCTTCCCTTGCCTCATCGGATTTTTTCGCCCATTCCGGGCAGTGGTGGTGGGAAGCGTAGTAAAGTGATTTATCGCCAGTTTGCCACCACGCAAAGCATTGTAAAGGGATCTAGGGGTAAAATGCGCTACAGCCATATCTACAAAATAAAATATATTTTAGTAACAGTCGATCATATGGTGACTGTATCAATGTTAATGCCTTTCAAGGAAAAAAAATAATCTCAATTTCGACATAAAAAAATAAATGATTTCGACAACCTTAGAAGTAAATGACGTGCGGAAAAATGCTCCACAAAAACCTTAACCCAAACAAGACACAGAACGTGCGTTATTCCCCGCTGTTTCGGAAATCGTTGACTGTTGTTTCATTTCTTTTGAATTTAATATCTTAGAAATGATTAAATCCTTCCTAAGGGGCCTTCCTCAGCAGAGTGGTTAGATTCCGCGGCTATAAAGCAAAGCCATGTTAAAGTTGTCTGGGTTTGATTCGCGGTCGGTCCAGGATCTTTTCGTAATGGAAATTTCCTTGACTTGCCTGGGCATCGTACTTACCACACGATATACAAATGCAAAAATGGCAAGTTTGGCAAAGGAAGCTCTCAGTTAATAACTGTAGAAGTGCTCATAAGAACACTAAGCTGAGAAGCAGGCTCTATCCCAGTGAGGACTAATGTCAAGAAGTAGAAGAATATATGACTGAATCCAGCAACTGTTTTCAGTAATTGCAAGCCTATTTATGCAACTTTTGTGTAAACCCACGTAGAATAAAGCTTCCGACGAAATTAACAGTTGAAATCGAGTTTTTCCTTAGGGGAAGCATATTACTCCGTCTTCCCTAAAAAGAGCAGACAGCATAAGACGAGGGGTAAATTTTATGTAAAATCATTGCGCTCCATTAGGGGCTGCGCGTGATTTCCATCACATGCCATTCATCGTATGTACGCAAGGATCAACAGCAGCACCGGGCTTCGAATGGTAGAGACACCGGAAGATGGGTCGATGCGGTGCGGAAAATTTCGTGGCCGAAGAACGTATTTATAGGTGTGGTGTCATAAAAAAACAGCTGATTTTTATTTCACTTTTGCTGCAATCAATATTTCAATTCACATTTCCCGGGACGGCTATGACCTGCTAGTTAGTTATCATGCCTTCTGAATCAGTGAATGAATTTGGTTAAAGTGTTCGCTGATAGGAGGTCATGATTTTTTTTTTCAAATTCTTTATTGGTAGTACAAACATTACATTCATTTATCTTAAATCTAGCTTTTCGTGTTAGAAAACACTATCATATTAAGTAAAATTAAATTAAGCATTGATGACCATTTTGTTAACAACATATTACATTTCATTTGCCGTAGCAAAATTTTACAAGTGAGTTAATTTTACCTGATTATCAGAAAGCTTCCGGTCAGTGAAAAGTTAGCCTCACACATGTTGGGGACTGCTGGTCTTCAATCGTAAACAACCTAATTTACTGGAAAATCCGCAATATCTATAAAAGTTATCAATTTATAACTTCATCCTATCGGAACAGCCCATCGAGCACTACAACTCCATTTAAAAGATCCACAAAATTGGTCGTAAAAATCATTCTAGACCACTGTGCGATTTTTTTTTTCATACACGTCAAAAATCATAATTATAGAACATATAAAATTTGTAATACATATATAATTCGAATTGAAATTAAAAACTACCGAAATTTATTGCAAAATTAATCAAATTCATGATCATACAACGTAAAGGATGAATGTCAACATAGACAAATGTAATGACAAGATATCCGGAAGATATGAAAAAAAATACGTGTATCTCAGTTGATTTTTACGAGATCACCATATTTACGATTGCTCCAGATTCTCTAAAGAGCTTTATAGGTCACCTATATCCCAGAACAATTCCAATCATCCATTATGTTTAGTAATTGATTTCTAATATGTTTGAAAAAGAAAATCGCAGTGATCTAGGATGTTTTTCACGAAATGACTATTTTTACGGATGTTCCGGATCTTCCAGAGGCCGTTATTGTGACCACCTAGGTCCATGAACAATTCAAAAAATCTATTGCGTTCTATAATAAGGAATTCTGATGAGTTTGCAAAAAAAAAAAAAACGCAGCTGTCTTGGATTATTTTCATGAATTGACCATTTTTACGAATATCCAGATTATCCACCGAAGAACCACGTTGTTTACCATCGAAGCCAAGTATTCGACAACATGTAAGAGACGATTCCTGTACTAAACGGCACCTGTCTGAAAAGATTCGGGTCACTTACCAACGAGTTCATTCAAAACCCAGAGCTACTTGATCAGATTTTAGTGAAAAACAAGAAAAACATACACTTAACAAAAACGGGGATGGGTTCAGCGGGGTGGCAGCGACTCTTAAAACTAGTATAACTATTTCCTTCTAATAAAAGCCAAAAGTTCCGAAAATCGGTTGTAGCATTGCTGAGAACGAGCATTTTGAAATTTGTAGTTTTATTCTGAAAATTTTCGTTTAAAATTAACGTAACGCGACACCATAATTTTGCACCTAGTGTAACTTTTAGAAGAATGGTCCGATTTTAAATCTTTTTTTTATGGAAACACATATCTTGACAAGAAGGAAGAGAATCCAAAATACGAAAGTTCTATAGTAAGTATTTATTTTACAATGTCATAAATTAGGCAATTATCGTAACGCGACACCATAATAGTGTGACTATTCGATAAAATACGTTTTCAAAAAAACAATAATTCGTTTGAAAATATTAAACCCGCACATAACAATGTCATCAAATACCCTTCTAGTTGACGGATAAGACAGTCGTATTACACTTGATAAACTATGATACAGGGCTTTTAGAAAAATGTTGTTAAATGTCGCAATTTACCACCATAAATTATATAAACTTTATAAACTTTTCAGGTAGGTTTTTCATGGTATTTTCAATCAAAGTTATGTTTTTTATACAATTCAACATATTGTCTTTCATGTTCTGCATAGCTTTGAAAATATTTCAGAGTTTGAAATTTTGATATCTTGGCGTAGATGTGCATGAAATGTGTCTAAAGTTTGTGCTGTGACTGCTGACCATGGCAACGAAACGAACGTCGCGCAAAGTGTCGAATGTTTACAACACTGTATTCGCCTATGTTCTTAAAATATCAAATAATATTATATCGCATTGAATGTTATTCTCATCAGCTTGAGCGTCACTGTTCCTCGTCACATAACACGATGGACGTTTAGAATTTACCTGCCATCAGTAAAAACCCCGAAACTATACCGAATAATTGCCACACCTACCTGGACACGCGACTCGGTCAGCCCGATCCGCATGGCGATTTCCTCCCGCATGAAGATGTCCGGATAGTGCGTCTTGGAGAAGCACCGTTCCAGTTCGTTCAGCTGAGCCGGTGTAAAGCGAGTTCGATGCCTCTTCTGTTTGCCATTTTTGTCGATATTCTAGGGGAGAGTAAGAAAAATTCATTTACTTGGATGGAGCGGACCGGGCGGAACCCAGCGGCAGGACGCTAAGCTACATTTACCTGATCCTGGAGGATGTTGTGCGGTTCGCAGAGGCCACCCCCACTTCCTCCGCCGGTCGACCCTCCGCTGTTCACGTGCAATCGATTTCCGTTGCTGTCCGAACTGGCCGAGTTTGGAACCGGGCCAAAACCGTTGCCACCGTGTAGCGAAGTGATGCCCGCCTTTGGCAGGTCGCACTCTTTTGGCCCTGGAAGAAAAATGACATAGAACAGAAAGCCAAATGGTAAAACTAATTGCTTTTATTGATTTTTATGTTCGATTGTCGAGTTTGGTAATGAATAGTCAAACATCGTTAATTAGTTAAAGCCAGGGGGCGGATCCATCTTCCGTAGATATACCATTGAAGAGAGCGAACGCCAATCGAGATGGCACCATCAGAGTGCACACTCGATTCTCATTACTTTAATGTCAAGCTATTCCGGATATGGCACTGTGGGCCAGAAATCAAAATTTCACGACAATATAGAATTATCTCATTTTAATTTCTCATTATTCAGAACATGTGTGGCTTTATACCGATAATTTTTTTCGATTTATGTCAGTATTTAATTGAAATTTATGAAGTTCAGTTTTGAGCAAAAAACTCAATCGTGTCAAATTAAATGATTTGGGATCATTTATTCGAGTATAAACGATCTTTCCTTAGGTCAATAGCCCCTTCAATATTGACTCATTGAGGGTTTACGTTAAATAAGGAATATTTGCTGATACATAAAGTATAAAATAAATCGGTTTGGTGACAAAACTTCGAAAGACAAAACGTTGGATTCGTGCCAAAAATGAACTGTGTTAAAATCGTTTAGGCACTATACCATCATGCAGTTGTATATCAGCAAAATATAGCACAAAAGATTGAACGAAAATAATAACAACTACCAAAAATCTAAACATTACACATACTTTGCAACTGGATTAAATGGACAAATTGATGTGAAATTTTCGAAAAAGTTACACGTCTTCTCGGTGAGAATCGAACTCACGACTCTTTGTTCTCTAGATAGGGCGCGTTACCCCTACGCCACGAGAGGAATGATGGACGCAGAAGTAAACCTGAATTCGATTTCAGCTCAACAATAAGAAAATAATAGTCATTATATGCAGCATCAATTGGCTAGGTCAGACTCTATCAATAAAGAATACTGGGAAAACGTTAGGATCGTTTGAAATTACTTTCAGGAAAATCAACAGTATAAGTGTGTTGTTTTTGATTTTTTTTTAAATGTTAATTGAAGGGACCATCGAGTTAGGGAGGTATAGAGTTACAGAAAACAAAACCAGTGCAACTACGATCCTAGGGATAATCGAGTTAGCCATGGAAATCAACTTTTACTATGGTTCTCGAACTTTAATATCTGGCCCATAGTGCATGGGCTATCACCAACAGACGACTCTTGACAATGGATGTGAACAAAACGAGAATGCATTTTACACGTTTCGATTTTCCTGAAATTTTCCAACTTTACAGCTATGCCAAATGCGCGTGACACTGGCAGACACTTGTTCTCTACCTTCTTCCTCTGCAATCCAACAACTATAAGCGACGAAATTTTACTTTACGATAAATGCAGTTCCCTCCCCCCGCACAAAATTCCACCTGTAAACTCAACATTCGCTTTTCGGAGCACAGGTGGGAGGATTTCAACCATTTCCTGCCACCGGGGCCATCGCATCAGGTCACGTACGGAGAACGTTCATCTACATAAAACGTGGCAGCATAAAATAGGTTTTAATAAAATTAAATTAAACATTATCACCGCTTTCAACGGTTTCATTTTAAACCTTTGGCCATGCCGGCCTGGCTCCAATCTGGTATTGGAGGTAGAGCCGAATAAAAAGGGACCATTTGGACGAGGGGTTGTCGCCATTATTCCATGCTCGAAAGCGTTCGGTGTCTGGAAGGGCGTTCACAATTGGTACAGGTTTTGACACCTTTTGGTTGAAAATGGGATGCTTTAATTCAAATAGTTTTTAGCCTATATTAAGGACTGTGACGAAATTGATTTGTAAATTTCAAACCATGATAGGGCGATTTACGGCTTCGGCACCATTCGGCTATTATCGGCTATTAAATTTTATTTTTGTATCAAAACAGTATTTTTGCATCAAAACACATCAATGGAAATATTCAGATGATTCTTTGTTCTGGCAGCTTCCCGCTGACGAGATTTTTGAGATGGATCAAACAATTTCGCCAGAGATGTAATCAATTCGAATACAGGCAAGAGATGCGTTGTAAAAACGTTTCCAAAAAGATTTTAATAAGTTTGTCGGTGTGAATCGATAGAGGATTGAGCATCGCATAAGTGTAAACAGACAAACACGTAATTTGTCTGCTGATGTCCCAGAAAATTACAAAATAAGCGCGGCACCGGCTTAGACTGCCGAGAATACGTAAGCTACCCTATATAAATTTTAAACCAATGCAACTATACATACACTTCTTTATTGTACCGTTTCATAAGCAGTTATCTTAAAAATATGTCGAACGTATAAATAATGCTATTTTTATTTTGTTTATTTTTGTAAATAGATCAAAACGAGCTTTTCAATCTCGATCAATTATCAGAAAATGTCAAGCATCCGCATCGTTTAATATAGAAAAAATGGTCAAATACTATTGTGTATTTCCATACAAATCCAGGGTCTTAAGGGTGTTTGTTAAAAATTAGAATGCTTTAAATACCTTTTTGCAATTTCTCATCGTAATACGCTGATTTTCATCACGCCAATCTGTCATGAAACGGCCTACTTTCCTGCACTGATGTATGCAGTGCGGGAATAGTCATTACGCAACTGAAATCAGTGCTGTAATGATTCATTACGCAACGCTTTCTCATCACGTAACTGTTTTGAGTTGCGTAATGAATCATTACATAACCATTTTTCAGAAGTTGTAAAATGATGATTAACGCATTCCGATATTATTTCTGACACCCTCAAGTGGTCTTCTACGAAATTGCAAAAAATGTTGTACGTAACTCGTTGCAGAACTTGATTTTTACAGCACTCGTCGTAATTATAAATTTACGACTCGTGCTGTAAAAATTATCATTCTGCAACATGTTCCGTAAACTACTATTCTGTAATTAATGTAAAGAGCGTATTTTTTTCTCTCCAAGAGAAGTGTTCTCTGGATCTCCTAAAAATCATGTTTCATGTTTCTTGTCGCTCGGGTGCTGTCAGTTTAATCGAAGATGGCGTCGAAACAGCAAGCACTCCACGAGCGTGTTGTACGCTTTTCAGCTCCCTCAATTTTTTACGGCGACAGCGACAAACAATCGCCGCGGTTTCGCTGATGTTTCACTGCATGTACAGTTTTATGAGCGCACCCAGGGCCAAATTTACAAATGTGGGGCCCGGGGGCCACTGTCATGTGGAGGCCCTTTTCCCAAAAAACATATTTCATTTAACTTTGTACAGAAAACAAAAATTTTCAACACAAAATTAATTTGACGATTTTTTTCTTATTGGTACCTTAATTAAAATTATGCTTATTCTAATTCTGTTTTAATATTCAAGTTGTTGAGCATACAGATTTATTCAACTGATTTGAGTTGAAGAAATTGGTGTAGGGCTGGTAGCAAGTACTACACAGATAAAATTCCAATGTTGTATAAACTGAGAAACACCGCTAGCGCATGACGGCTCACCATAGTAGCATATCCGAAAGAACTTGAATCTATTGTGAACCAGAGCTACAGGTCCAAAGCCTTGATAAAGGTGGATGGTTGTGATGGCTATGACCGTGGTCATCATGTAAAGAACAAACGGACATTGCTGTATCGTGTCGCAACCCTGGTTAGGTGGCCTATCGAAGACTCTTCACCAACCAAGAAAGGCAAAAGTAGAGCAAACGGATTGATTTTACGGCAACAGACCCGGCAACGAATAAAGGACAACGATTGGAAAGTTGGATCTTGGAACATGAGAACTTTGAATGAACCCGCGCGTGTTGGGCTCTTGGCTCGTGAACTGCGGAATATCGGCGTGAACGTGGCAGCTATCCAGGAAATACGCTGGCCGAGAACCGGAGAACGCGAATTCCGAGCGATGGACCCCATCGCCAACACTTCATTCAAGTACCACATCTACTACAGCGGTGGCAACAGAGCAGAACATGGAGTTGGCTTCATAGAAATTGGGAAGCAGATGAAGCGAATTATTCGGTGGAAACCGGTAAGCGACCGAATCTGTGTGTTGAGAATGAAGGGCAAGTTCTTCAACTACAGCCTAATCAGCATATATGCGCCAACGAACGATGAGCCCGATGACATGAAGGATGAGTTCTATGAGAGCCTAGATAAGGCCTACGGAGAGTGCCCAAAACAAGACGTCAAGATAGTCATCGACGACGCAAATGCGCAGATCGGGAAAGAAGATTTCTTCCGACCCGTCATTGGAACGGAAAGCCTTCATTCCGTTACCAATGATAATGGCCGGCGGCTAGTAACTTCGCTGCTGCTAGAGGGATGGCAATCAGCAGTACCTACTTCGCACGAAAGAATATCCGCAAACACACCTGGCGACACCCGAGTGGCGATACCTGGTCCCAAATAGTCACCGTGCTGGTTGATGAGCGACATTTCTCAGATGTCATGGATGTCAGGACCTTCCGAGGCCCTAATATCGACTCGGATCATTATCTCGTTGTAGCTAAAATTCGGGCGCGGTTATCCAGCGTCACGAATTCCACGACAAACAGAACGCTGCGCTTCAATATACAACGCTTGTCGACTGATGGGGTAGCTGCGCAATACCGTCAGCAACTAGACGAGAAGTTGGGAAGAATCAACTTTGCTGGAGACGTCGACAGCCTGTGGGACCCTATCCACGAAGCTGTGAAAACAACGGCGTGGGAAGTGATCGGCACTGGTCAACGACGAAGACGAAACCACTGGTTCGATGAAGAGTGCCAGAGAGTGACAGACATGAAGAATGTTGCCAGAAGCCGTATGCTTGTGGCCGGTACCCGACAGAACAGAGAGCGGTACAGGGTAGCGAGAGCCGACGAAAAGCGAATCCACCGCAGAAAGAAAACGCAGCACGAAGAAAGTGTGGTAGCTGACGCTCAAGAAAGCATGAACCGGAATGTTATGCGGAGATTCTATGCAACGGTCAATGGTGCGCGGCACAATACCGTACCAGTGCCCGCTATGTGCAATGATCGAGAAGGGAATTTGCTGACCGATAAAACGGCGGTGGCTGCCAGGTGGAAGGAGCACTTTCAGCAATTGTTGAACGGTGGAAATGGAAATGTAGCAAGGAACAGGATGAACATAAATGACGACGATCAAGCTGTGGACCCACCGACCATAGGAGAGGTTAAAAAGGCTATCAGCAAATTCCGGGAGAATAACTTGCAGACTCACCATCTGTTTATTGATTTCAAGGCGGCGTACGACTCAGTGAAAAGAAATGAGCTTTGGCAGGTAATGTCTGAAAATGGTTTTCCGGCGAAATTTATTAGGCTGATACGTGCTACGCTGGATCGTTCGAAATCAAGTGTTCGGATCGCAGACGAGGTGTCAACCTCGTTCGTGACGTTAGACGGATTGAAGCAGGAAGACGCACTTACGAATTTACTGTTCAACATTGCAATGGAGGGTGCTATTAGGAGATCTGGCGTGCAGAGAAATGGCACTATTATCACAAGGTCGCACATCCTCCTTGACTTTGCGGACGATATAGACCTAATTGGAATTGATCGCAGGTCAGTGGAAGAGGCCTTCGTGCCTTTGAAGAGGGAGACAGCGAGGATAAACTATTAATTCTACCAAAACGAAGTACATGGTTACAGGTAGAGATAGAGTCAGGCATGGTGATGTAGGTGCTGAGGTAGTGTTCGATGGGGATGTGTTTGAAGTTGTTAAAGAATTTGTTTATCCGGTACGACGTTTCCCGCGAAGTGAATAGACGTGTTGCGGCTGCGAATAGGGCCTTTTACGGACTACGTAACCAGCTTAGGTCCCGCAGCTTACAAACGGAAACAAAATTCGTCCTGTATAAAACATTGATTCTTCCGGTGGCTCTCTACGGGCACGAAGCGTGGACGTTGAAAGAGTCAGACTGGAAAGCTCTCGATGGTTTTGAGCGTAATGTGCTGCGGACAATACTCGGTGGGAAACTCGAAAATGGTGTGTGGCGCAGACGCATGAATCACGAGTTGTATCAAGTGTACAAAGATGCGAATATTATCAATCGTGTAGAATACGGCAGACTTCAGTGGGCTGGTCACTTAGTGCGAATATCGGAAGAAAGAATTGCGAAAATAATATTCAGCAGGGAACCAGGTAGAGGTCGGCGGCTTCGGGGAAGACCACGAATACGCTTGCTGTACGCAGTGGAAGAGGACCTGGCGACCTTAAACGTTCGGGGCAACTGGAGAAGTTTCGCCCAAGACCGACGAAGATGGAGCTTTACAATACGCCCGGCAATGGCGTGACGCTACGCTGTAGCCATCAAGGTATCAAGGTAGGTATAAACTGATACATAGAGTAAAAATAAACCAAATTCATCTAATTTTACGGCATTTCATTTAGTTTTCAACCAAAGATGCTTGAATGTTACATGGTCGTGTAAATTTAAGGTGCATTTGATTTAAATGAAAAAGCGATTTATCGTCGACATTTCAGTTTATATTGATGCTCCAAATATGTGCATGAAAATAAACTGGAATTTACAACATATTTTTAGCTGTGTAGAAACTTGGTCTCTTTTTTATGTGTCCCCGATGTTTTATTTTCTGATATTTGGATTGCAGTGAATCCTGATACAAAATTCTACAGATTGCAGAGGCAAATTCAAAGACTTGGCTATTCAACAGGGTTTTCAAGGCATTCGTCTTACATGTCTCGAGGAAATCTTCTAGTAATTTATCCAGAAATTTCATCTGGAATTCTTTGGTTAGAGGATTTTCTCCAGGAAATCTTAGAGCACTCCAACGCTCAGGGATTACCGCGTTTCGTTCTTCTTCTTCTTCTTTCTGGCGTTACGTCCCCATTGGAACAGAGCCTGCTTCTCAGCTTAGTGTTCTCATGAGCACTTCCACAGTTATTAACTGAGAGCTTACTATGCCAATGACCATTTTTGCATGCGTATATCGTGTGGCAGATACGAAGATACTCTATGCCCTGGGAAGTCGAGAAAATTTCCAACCCGAAAAATCCTCGACCGGTGGGATTCGAACCCACGACCCTCAGCTTGGTCTTGCTGAATAGCTGCGCGTTTACCGCTACGGCTATCTGGGCCCCAACCGCGTTTCGTTTCCAAAGACTATACTCAGGAGTTTAGGAGTTCCTCCAGATATTTTTTCACTAATCCTTCAACCGAGTTCAAGTTGTTATTCTAGGAGATATGACAAATATTTTTTTAAGATGTTCTCAACCTATATCTTGGAGGATATACTACGGAAATTGATGAAGAATCACCGGAAACTCCTTGGGGACTTTGGACTTCCATAAAAAATTCTAAACGAATCATTAAAGAAATATTTGATGGAATCACTAAGGTAATTTTCATGGTTATCCATGGAAAAATACAGGTTATATTCTTGAGGTACCGAAACAAAGGATTTCCTTAGAAAAATGCTCCACGAGAAGTAATCACTTAATGAACATCTGGAGAAATCTTCGGACTAAGCTCTGAATCTTTCGGAAAAGAACTGAATTCTCACGAAATTCCTAGAGAAAATCATGAAAAGATACAAACAGTAATACTGTCGGAAAGACACGAGGAATTACAAAAAAAAACAAGTTCTGGCCTTATTCTATGATGATTAATCAAACTCTTAGCTTATAGTTCCTATCAGATTACGTTTTGTTTTTCGGTCTCCTCTTTGATCCATTTTCGGTCTCTTTTTGTTTCCAGTCTGATCCCTTCTTGGCCTAATTCTTCAAGCTAAATGTCTTAAAAGTTCCTATATTCAAGACACTTAAAGACGACCAGCATTGCAGTGTGATCGATAGTCATTTTCAAAATTAATATTAAATAATTTAGTTCTATTACTTAATCTGCTGATCTATAAATTGCATTCGAACTTTGTCTTAAACTTTGTTGTTACAGTTGGAAATGTCACGTTAAAAAAATCGTTAGGAATTTAAGCAAAAGGAATAACCTCTGTTTGTTTCTCAAAATTGTTTTTCAATCTTTCTTAATCATCTTGTTTCTCATGAAGTCAACAAAATTTTATTCTTTATGTTCTAATATTTTGTTTTTTAGAGTTTATTTGCATTGATTTCGCCCATTATAGCGGATTTTTGTAAATAAATTGAAGCTTTCAAATTATATTATACGATTCAAGAAAGAATGTGCTATTACATTGATTCTAATTATTCAGCCCCCTCCCCCGTAAATGCGGCCCTAAGCGAACCTAAGCCACGGAGGCGCGATTTCACTACGATTTTCGTCGCATTTGTCTAAATAGTATCATATAAGAGTGCTTGCAGCGATTTGATTTGGGGGAGCCTTTAACGAAACGCCGTACGTGCCGGAAAAAAGGAGACCAAACCAACTTGCCCCAATGACGTCCCATTAAGGGATTTTTCGACTTCCTCAAAAATAATTGGGGGCCCAATGATGCGAAGTAATTGACCACGAGGATCCGGAATTGTATCATAAAAACGAACGTCAATACCGTCCAGCGCTCTTATGAGAGCATCGCGACTAAGTTACGTCGAACGGCTGATCCGGGCCCCTTCTCCAATATATATATATATTTTTTTAAAGAATGAACAATATGTTTTCAGGCTCACGGTTTCGCGCGTGTTTTCGTTGCCGGAGAATTCTTTTTTTTTTCCTGTTTTGGAGTGTCTTGCTGGGCAGTGCTTCGTGAAGCCCAAGCAAGACGGTTCGATTTTGCGTCGTCAGATAGGTTTTGCTCACGGTTTCGCGTGGTTTTTTTTTCTGTTTTGGAGCCGCTTGCTGGGTAAGTATTTGGGGAGGCACAAGCAAGACGGTTTGTTTTCGGGACGCCAAGAAGTTTTGCTGTCAGTGTCGGTTTTGTGTTCAGTCGATGATGGATTACCAACTGGTGAGTTCGTTTCATGCTTGTGATAACACATTTTTTTCTTGAAAGCGTAACTATAAAGTAATATTAAAACAAACTTTGTATGGTTCGTCACTATAAGTGTCGGCATTATGCTTTTTTCTTATACAATTTCAATATACATATATTTTTCTCTTTTTGACATTATTAAAAATTATTTTTTGAATTGTTCGACATTGTGAATGTTGACGTATTTTTTAAAACTTCTACCATATCGAGGCAAAATGCACAGTAATACTCATATGTAATTTTCAGACAAACTATGTATAGTTCGTCACTACAAGTGTCGGCATTATTCCTGTTTCATATAATTTAAAATATATACATATAATTTTCAGTTTTCGTCATTAATAGAAACATCTTTTGAATTGTTCGACATTATAGATGTTGACGTATTTTTTCCAAAAACTTCTCGAGACAAAAATACAAAACTAGCTTTAAATATAAGTCGTATATTTCCCCCTTGTCCATGGATCGCATCATCGACCAGAGGTGACTCCCAGATCTTTTCCTCCCTCACTAATAAACACCCTTCCCGTGGTGATTGTGGAGATGCAGAGGTATTCTCGGTCTCTAGATCTTCCATTAAAATGAGTATCTTCAGCAACATCTTATAAATTTGTTTTCATTTTCTCTCATATTAGAACTTTCGCCCCGTTGCACATTGCGCCCGTTTAATTTGCAAAAACATATCTCAGTCCAAATGCTCCTAAGAACACTGAGCTAGGAATCACGTTCTGCCTCAGTTGGGACGTAACGCAAGAATAGAAGAAGTAGTCATTCCTACCAGAGCAGGCGAAAAAAATTTCAGTAATAGTAAAATTTGATATGGAAACTTGAAAGTGATATTAACTTGATATATATAATTATAAGAGATAAGGAATCTGAAAATGATAACTCAAATTTACTCCTAGAATGCATATCACATTTAGCTTTTATAAGATCTAATCATCAGCAGCGAAGCTTCGAATATAAAATTATGCTCAGAAGTTCCAGGTATTAAATGTTTATAATATGAATATAAATTGGTCGGCGTTAAGTCATAGTGGACCAAGTGACATTTTGAATATTTTGAGAAAAGTGGGCTTAAAACTTTGTAATTCTTTAACTTGTAGTCTAAAACTTTGTCATTCTTTAACTCGTTACAATTTTGGTTCAACGTTTCTACACATCTTTGTGTTACTTTCAAACAATATAACGTGAAGTGATAATCATGAAAAAAACATAATGCTTGCATGGTCAAACTAGGTGGATATCTCTAAAATAAATAAATTATCGACATCCTTCGGGTCAGGGCATTGAAGATCGGAAATATTCAAATATGGGGATTTTTTTTTTCCGTACGGGTTTGGGCCGAAGGGTCTCAGATTTTCATGAAACTTTTTCCACAGGCAGGGCTCATCAATATATGAATAAAAAAAATTGAGAAAAAATCGGCGTCGCCTATTTTCCCGGAAAACTCAGTTGGAAATTTTTTGTTTTCCCCTGCCACTACTTACTTTGAAAAAATCATAACTGAAGAACAAAGTTTTTTTCATATGCTTTAATCGCTGAAATTTTTGAAATGTACTGTTTTCATTTTTGAGTTATGGCCAATTTTGTAAGAAAATGTGCAAATGTGCCATTTTGAGCCTTTTCTTTGAAAAACCATAACTCAAGAAAGAAGCATCGTAGAAACAAAGTTTTTTTTTATGAAAATGAAAGCAAATTTTCTCAGGAATAAAAAAAAATATTAACTGGAACAAAGTTTTCCACAAAATTTTCCACCGATGAGAAAATTCGTAAAGAAATGCCGGAATGCTTAATGTTGCCACCGATACCATCACAAGGACCTTTTCCATGTGAGGTTGGGAAAAAGTGCATTTCTGTTCTAATTTTAAAATCATTTACATGGTTGCATACATTTTTGAAATTTGACATTAGGCGAATGGCTAGAGATGCTATTATTAGAAAGTCAGCAGAAATTAATAACGCCAAACGATTTTTCGACTGGACTGTATCACAAAAGGTGAATGACCAATTTAAAAAAGATTGGGAATTTATCTATGCAACTGAAAATGACTATTCAGAGGCTGAAAAATTTCTTCAGGAAAGATTTTCTAACCTTGTTCCAATTCCTGGAACAAATAAAACCATTCATTTATACCAAAAGACGAACGAAGCATTTTTGCTAGTGAATTCTCAGATGCACATGAAAACCAAGAAAATACAGCATGCTTTGTTCTTAATAATACAAAGAAACGAAATTCTTCTGGTTGTTGCAACCCAAAGACAATCTTCCCGGTTGAAAAAATAGATAGTATTAAGATGAAAATGTAAGTTATATACTGAATAATTGAATAAATAAAATTAAAAAAAAAATAATAATCTTATTTGTTCCATAGAAAAGAAAGAATCCCTTTTCAGTGTAATGAAAAATTGAGACAGAAACAGTCTTTTTTCAGTTTTTCTTAGCGGTGTAATTTTTCATGAAAATTATCATCCATTCCGACTTATACTTCATTAAAACCAATCCCATATCTTTTTTCAGATGTTTTAGAAAATTTGCAATTGCTTTGATAAAAAATCTTTGTTTTTCCGATCTTCGATTGAAATATGGGTTTTCAAAGAAAAGGCTTAGGTCATTTTCCACAAAATTGGCCCTAACTCAAAAACGAAAAAAAAGTACATTTCAAAAATTTCAGCGATTAAAGCTTATGAAATCACCTTCTCAAAAATATATTTTTGAAAGTTTTCCACTAATTGGAACATAGGTTTTCCGGCTTTTCTTTACTAATTTTCTCAACGGTGGAAAATTTTGTGGAAAACTTTTTCCGGTTAATATTTTTTTATTCCTGAGAAAATTTGCTTTCATTTCCATAAAAAAACTTTGTTTCTATGATGCTTCGATCTTGAGTTATGATTTTTCAAAGTAAGTAGTGTCAGGGGAAAACAAAAAATTTCCAACTGAGTTTTCTCAATTTTTTTTATTCATATATTGATGAGCCCTGCCTGTGGAAAAAGTTTCATGAAAATCTGAGACTCTTCGGCCCAAACCCGTACGGAAAAAAAAATCCCCATAGCGTTCAGTCAGAGTGGACCAAGTGAAAATCTTGAGTGCAGGACAAAATATACTGATTCAGGACATTCCATAAAGGCACAATAGAACTACCAAATTTATGCTTCTTTACTCTGAATTCGACTCAAAAAATGCAATAATCAATCAGTGTATTGCTTTTTGACTCTTGGTTCGTTCTGTCTGCACAGAAAGTGTTGCAATTTCTACCCATCCATCCAAATGTTTACCACACATAGTCAAAAATCAAAATCAAATGCATAGAATTAGGGGAATTATGAAAGTGTGACAGTGTATGTATTACGTATTGGAAAAAGCGTGACAGAGGGGGGAAGGAGGATCTAGAAATCCCGAAAAACGATGGACGTCATATTTGAAGCGTCCCTTAGGTAATATTTATAAATTTATATTGATGGATGAGAAGATGAATTATTCATTTGAAGTGAAAAAATCTGACAAATCACTTGAAATGACGTTTATTTCCTCTCATTTATCAGCACGCTGATCATTATCGCTGTTATGATAATAAGCACTTGGTCCACTCTGACTGCATACTTTTATGGATTTTTATCGATCATCCCAAGTAAATTTCTTACATGTATCTCGCAGTTCACAACATTAATCAAATCTGATTAAAGTGATATGGAGGCATAGTAAGTTCGCATATAATGGAAGAATTATCCAATTTCCCCAAGTGTTGTCCTTGGTTCACTCTGACTTAACGCCGAACATATCATGTCTAGATATTTTGTTGTTTTATGCCACTAGGTACACTTATTTTTGAGGGATTACATGTCGAGCACTCGACACTTAAGAAGTCTGTAAGTAGAAGACAAAACGGCCTTTCTGTCAAGACAATCAACATATTAGAGTTTAAAGGTATTTGCTCGCCTTACTAGTGATTTTTAGTATTTTGTTTTTTCTTCTGCAAAAGAGTGAAGTGAAGTGTTGAATTTCAATTTGTGTTTTTCTTTTTATGTCAGTCAAGTCAATTTCACATTTTGATGGTCAGTATTTTGCTTCTGTTCGGGAAGCAAAACGTTTTCAACCGTTTCCAGATATGTGATGCCTTTGAGCTGATGGGGTGACAATTTATCTTAGCAAATATTGGGAATTTATAAAACATAAAAACTCAATCAAGTATTGTTTGTAATTATCAATAGCTACCATTACAAAATTATATGTAGGAAGCAAGTAAATTATTTTCTATCAGCCATTGGATGAAGCTTCTAAAAATGCCTAGTAAGGGTTCATAAAAATCTCCCTTTCTCGTTCAATTTCAGAAACGGTGCTGAAAAGTATTTGGAAACTAGATGCAATCAAAAGAATGAATAATTTGGCATTCGGGTAGCTTGCGTTTAGAGCAACGACATATGGAAAAAGGTAGGTCTGAAGACGAAAGTATTGAAAGTTATTAAATTTAAGCGAGTGAATAAAACAGAATCGAACCAATTACTGATAAAAAAGAATTCCCTCGGCTCTGCTGAAAACTTTCCGTTTCCAAATAACCTCAAAACTTGACACCACAGAAATATTTCTCCAAACGATCCCTGACAAATGAACAAATTCTACAGAAAGAACAAACCCAGTCAACCCGAAAAATCTCACTTGGTGTGTGGTTTACACGCATGACCGGCAACGCAACGTTCACCTCAAGAAGCTTCCAAACTGGTCGTCTCGTCTCAGTTTTCCTTCTCAAAATCCGTGGTCGACGGTGGTCAAAAACCTGAATGATTCCTTGACTTGCGGCAGCCAGCCTCCCCCGACGTCAACCGAAGCATGAATGGTACAATCATAAAAAACTAAGTAAACATGCCATTGGCGCGGAATAGCCTGTTGTACCTCATTATAATGATCATTTTATTCGAATCCTACCATGGTCGAAAAGTTTGCAGTAGGGTAAAGTGGTGGAAAATGCCACTTCAAGGATTTGCGCCATTCTCTGGTATTAAGATCAAAATTTGGAGTGGTAACAGCAACGATACATCTGCCTCTACGAAAACATTTCTAGAATTTAAACTTTTTCACGGTTAACAACCAAGCTCCTCAATGAGTTTGCTCCGTATCATGGGAACGCTTAGTTGTATGCAAGAAGAGCAAAAGAGCTTACGGATTAGGCAAAACAGTGTAAAATGATTCAATTTTACCGGGAAGTTAGAGAAAAATCTATGAGTTTATCTCCAAAACTTGTAGCGGCATTTCTTAGGTAAACATATAGCGTTTGGAAAGAGATACAAATTAAATCCTTCTAGCAGTGATTCAATGAGTCGAACCATGTCACCCTGTCAGTGCATTTTGGATCATGTTCCCCTAAGTCTGGTGCGCGATCAGTTCCACGATCCCCAAGCCATGGACCGCATCGCTTCTCGGTTGTAAGACTTCTCAAGAACTCACACCGAGGCTGCTGTCACTGTTGCTGTCACGAACCTGTCCGCACGTCTGGCAGGGCTTCAAACTAAACGATCACGTCTGTCCATCGTCGTCGTCGTCGTCATCTCGGTGTATCTCGAAGACGTCGTTCTGTTTTTATTGAACGTCGTTTGTTTGGCTTGTCTTGGGGGAGAAGGAAAAAAGTGCACCACAAACGGTAGCCAAAATCGTATACATGTGTTAAAATTAACACCTGCGAGGAGTAGTTACACACAAACGACCAGAGGGTCAGCGCTGGAATAAAGGCAACGGAGAGACATGTGAGCTAGGGTGTCCCAGAAAAAAATCATTGTTCGAAAAGTAATGGTGATCAACCCTAGAATGAGAGATATGCTTATTTGAATAAATTTTTGTAAAGCTCATAAACGTTTCTAATGTTGGTTTGGATGTTCCTTCAAATAAATTGATGGCAAATGGTTTTTTTGTGATGAAAATTGTCCTATTTTGACGTTATGTGCAAATATTTTAAAAACCTATTTTTTCGTGTGTATGTTTAGGAACTTGTATAACATACGTTATTGAAAGTCCTCAATTTCCTTGTCTGTAGAACTTTAAACATTATAAAAAATCTATTTTTAGATCATTGCTGGAAATACCCAATCAGAAACACATGGCAAATGAAAACCAATTCATTCAAAATTAAATACTTTCTTTGAAAACAGATTTTTGATCTTTTGTCCCTACGTTTTTGTTCTTCGGCCTTTTGTCCTTTCGACGTTTTGTCTTTCGACTTTCTGTCTATTCGGCCTTTTGTCTTTCAACCTTTTGTCAAGGATTCGTTATGGTAGCAAGTCAAATACCAATGAGGTTTTTCAAATTCGTATATCGTGTGGCAGGTTCGATGATACTTGATGCCCAGGAAAGTCAAAGAAATTTCCATTACGAGAAGATTACCTTCAGCGTGGTTTTGCTTTGTAGCCGCGAAAGTTACCACACGGTAAAGGAAGGCCCTGCATGCACATACTTAGTTTCAAATTTGGGTTTAGGTACGAAATGTCAAAAGACAAAACGTCGAACGCCAAAATGTTGAATCCCAAAATGTCGAATGGGACAATATATAACTCGTCAGGACTAGCCAAACGTCGAAAGCATTTATACATCAACACCAATTTTTGATTGCTTTCCCGATATTTTTTTTCACATTGTGATTTAGTAACGTTTGGCGCACGGTGAATTCTTCCAAGCAATTCGCATTTTCTTCTTATTTTCTCCTTTCGACGAATTGTCCTTTCGAGGTTTCGACCTTTTGACGTTCGATCATTCGACGTTTTGTGACCTAAACTTAAATTTGGATCATCATATTTTCCCATCAATAACTGGCCAATAGATAAGAACTTTGATAAATGACGCATTTCAAGCCAACTCGAACAGATGTTGGCAGCACCCTCTCAGAATTCAATGAAATTATATGGATGTGTAGACCTTGACAAAACACGCCATTTTGCATACTAAGTTTTTTTTCAAATTTTACCTGAAAAGGGCTAAACCTTTTTACCCGATATTTTTTTTCAAATTATGTATGAATGACTTCTTGACAATTGTCTCAATTTCCAATAAAAATATGTGACCTACACTTGTTTAGTTTGGCTGGAAACTGACATGCTAAAAACATTTCATTTAAGATAAGGAAAAGTTTTTTTTTCATTCGAGTGTCCATTTTTTCAAACCACTTGAAATAAATAAAAAATCAGTGCAGATCACAAATGATATTGATTATTATTTTCATAGAAAAATTTTGAGAATTATCTACAAGTGATCCATACAACACTGTAAGAATTCTCATTTTTCGATTACATTATTTTGAAAAAATCGGTAAAAGAAGTGTGCCCATTTTCAAATGATAGTCCAGATAAATTTTGGAAAAACTAAGAATGCGAAAAGGTTTAATTTTGCAAAATTTTGTAAAGTCTCAGAAATCATTCAGAAAAAAAATCATTGAAATCAGAGAGAGTGCTTCCAGCTCGGAATACAATTTGACGTGAAATGAATCTAATGTTTGAGCTTAAGATGTTGCAAACGCTGCATAACATTATTAACCTAAGTGTATGTATGAAAATAGCGGACTTTACATATAAAAAACATGTTCAAGCAATGCTTTTGTTCCACAAAGCTTCCAGATTATATGATTTCATGCTAAAAGAAAGTTTATGTTTAACTTGGGCAGCTCGATTTATTTTTCTTCATATCAACTAGAAATTTAAGAGTATATTTGTTGTATCTTCTTTTATTATGAAATTGATTTCATCAAAATTTTACATGACGTGAATTAAATATAAGTGAATGTTACATTAAAATTCCAATGAATGATACATTTAGCAAATGTTTATCCCAAATTCAACTGTCTTGCACTGTTTTCTTACGTTTATTTATTGTAACGGTAGGTGCATACAATTTCAAACAAATTTGGCCAGGCTGACATTTTGCGCCTTCGGGAAAGTTGTTCAGTAGCTCAAGCGATATCAATATAAAAGCTATAAGATTCAAAATTCTGCCACCAGGTGGCGCTAGTGAGCATGAAATTTTTGTTTTGCGAATATCTCAGGATCCTGGCCACATACAATGATGGCGCCTTCGGCAAAGTTGCTCTTTAGCGCAAGGACTATCATTATTCTAGCCAAGAGATTCGAGATTTTGCCACCAGACGGTGTTAGTGAGCATAGAACTTTTGTTTTGTGGATAGCTTAGGATCCTGACCACTTAGAAAGATGGTGTTTTCGGCAAAGATGCTCAGTAGATCAAGGACGATCATTATAAAAGCTATGAGATTCAAAATTTTGTCACCAGGTGGCGCTAGTGAGCATAGAAATTTTGTTTAGCGGTTATCTCAGGATCCTAACCACTTAGAACGATGGCGTCTTGGGCAAAGTTGTCCAGTAGTTCAAGCGCTATCATTAAAGAAGCCATGAGATTCAAAATTTTTCCACCAAGTGGCGCTGGTGAGCATGAAACTTTTGTTTTGCGGTTATCTCAGGATCTTGACCACTAAGAAAGATGGCGTCTTCGGTAAATTTGTTTAGTAGCTTTACTTAACCCAAGACGCCATGTCTATGTAGTCAGGATCCTGAGATATCGGAGATACCAGGCGGCGCTAGCCTGGTGGTAAAATTTTGAATTGCAAAGCTTTAATAATGATAGCCCTTGAGCTACCGAACAGCTTCGCCGAAGACCCCATCTTTCTAAGTGGTCAGGAACCTGAGCTATCCGCAAAACAAACGTTGCATGCACACTTGTACTGCCTGGTGGCACAATTTCACTTAAGCAGTGTTGCCAGCTACGACAACATTTTGAACCCCTAATGAAAAACTGAATTACAGTTGAAGAGTATTGCTATACTGCTAAGCAATCTATTTTTCTGTTCCACTCAAGTTTTATGGTTTTGATCTGTTTTTATTCTTTAACGGTGTTGCCAGCCACATGAACATTTGTGTTTTGGCCGACTGTATGGCACGCAACACTTCCTTCAACTTTGGTGAACAATCGGTGTCGTTATCCTTAATTTTTTTTGTATTTGCAATCACACCCCCATAAAATTGGCTCTTTTGATAACAATCGTGCAGTGTTGCCATGTATTACCAAAATATGAAAACATGAACGGCCATTTTGGAAAGTTCTCAACCCATGCTTCAACTTTGCCGAATATCTCGAATCAGTATTTCCGCATCTAGACGCTGCATTTTTCAAAAACATAATTATAACCCTGATTTTTTTACGATCCCCCGATAACGGTCGTAAAAAGAGATTGGGGTGTATTTGAAAATAATCTTTTATTATTATTATAATTTTTTTTTTATCTGTTATTTTAGATTGTAGAGTTGAACATCAAGACTTTCCGCAACCCGGTTTATTTTTCTGGGACACCCTAATGTGAGCAGAAAAACTCCTCGCCTCTGGTCGTTGAGGTTGAAAATAATGAACAGATTTCATATATATGTTTTCATGAATCAACCACAACACGGACCCGGTAATGAAGTATGGAGCATTAAGCTCGAGGGCCAAATGTGTGGCGAGGGAGTGTTGGCCACAAGCTGATGGAATCTGACAAGTGCAGCACTGCATTCGAGCTACCGGTTGTAACCCAGATGTACTTACACAGAGTCACACGAAAGGTGTGTGTTTTTTGGATATTCAGTATCAATATTTTGGAATGATATGTGCGATAGCTACCACTAGATACTGGATGCATTGGGTAAATATTTTACCTGGATTGATCATTCAGCTATGCATTGTTTGGTGTCTGGCGTCGACTTGACTTCAGGACGTAGCGCCCCAACAGTTAAATAAATACTCGGAAAAAGTTTAGCTTAAGTTAGAGCTTCTTAAAGAAAAATTCAGACAGATCAGTTAAGAAGGTTATTAGGCAAATTTTGTGGATTCTTTATATTACACGCGTGAAAGCATTATATATGTTTTCCAGTTATTACGGACTGGATTATAGCTTTCAAACGTAGATATCAGATTCTTTTTCTTCTTCTTGGCATTAACGTCCCCACTGGGGCAGACCCTGCTTCTCAGCATAGTGTTCTTATGAGCACTTCCACCAGCGTTGCCAACCTTCCAGATTTGTCTGGAATATTCCAGATTTTTGAGGCCCCATTTTACAAAAATCTGGAAGATCCAGATTAAATTTGAAACGAATTTGTAAGGTTTTGTAAATAATTTGTAGGGTTCTCCATATACGAGATAAGCGATCCAGACTTTTCCAGACAAATTTTCAAAATCTTCCAGATTTTTGAAAAATTGACTTGGCATCCCTGACTTCCACAGTTATTAACTGACAGCTTTCTTGCCAAATTTGCCATTTTCGCATTCGTATATCGTGTGGCAGGTACAATTATACTTTATGCCCAGGAAAGTCAACAAAATTTCCTTTTACGAAAAGATCCTGGACCGACCGGGATTCGAACCCAGACACCTTCAGCATGGCTTTGCTTTGTAGCCGCGGACTCTAACGACTCGGCTAAGGAAGGCCCCACAGATATCAGATATGATCTTCGGTTATATCATATCACATGTTAGCGTTCAAGACTCTGGTTTCGTAATCATTGTTATAATCGAAACTTCATAGAGAGTTTTTCTGTTCTGAATTATAAATCATTCTATGAATAAATATAGTTTCACACACATTTTCATGTAATGTTTCTTAACTTTGATGAAAACAAATGCTTTTGAATATTGCCCTAATTGTTTATTGTCTTTTCTTATTATTCTAAACTTTAGGGACAAATAAAAAACGTTCTTCAATAAACTTTAAGGAAGTTTATTTGTAAACCAAAACTGTAAATCATAACAATGAAGTAACTGTTTTCAAACTCTCAATTCTATCCCACAGTTTTTTTGCAAACTAACAATCGGATCACTGTTTGCTCATATTTTGGCGGCCAAAGTGGCAAACAAATTTTACCATTTCCAAAACGGAATTCCACCGCATGTGGCGGCGGTCGACTTGCAAATGCAAATGAAGACAAACTTCACTGGCCGAGTTCAAAGCAGAACTATTAGCGTCTGGACAACCTGTAGTTGCCAAATTAAACATGGATACTTGCTGTGTCTATCGCATCGTTATTATTTAGTTTTGTATGTTGTTACGCGATGTTTGCATAAGAATCACATATCTCGCGATTAGTATCATGATGGCGTATCTACTGTGATCAATTTCTCTTGATCGATTTTTAATTGTTATTATTGTTTCTGTAGGAAGTTCTAATCGCCCATCGTTATATTGCCAAATCTGACGGACACCGCCTGAATTTCGCGTGAAAATTTAAAAACAATATCTATGGAGAGAAATTGAGCACCACAGATAAGCCGTTATGATACTCAATGCGAGATATAGCTAATACCGAACGCAGCTGGTTTTTAACAGATTGCCGTCGTAAACCAAGCGCGATTTGTATCTATAGGCTTAATCTGGCGATGGGAATTGCATCGAAAACACCACCGAAACTATCTATTTTCATATTACCAGCAGTGCTGGAAAAGTTCGCATCACGAAGCAGCTCACGAGTGTATACCAATGCATAACAAACATCACAGACTCGGAAACTGGCTAGGTGTGAGTAAGTCCGCACCCGTCTGCTCGGAGAACATGTCAAAAGAAGTAGCAACTAACTCGGGAGCGTTTACTCGCGAGTAACCGAGCAAGGTGTGATTTATTATGGTTTTGACAGACTAATTAATTGTATAACCATCATATCGACAGTAAACTACTAGTTTGTAGTCAAAAGCCCTTGAAAACCATACATCTCGGAAGGGAAGCAGCTTTTTTCCCAAAAGCACAATATGACTCTGAACAGCTCCGAACACGTTCGCGAATCACTTTTAGCTTCAGTTACTCGGGAGCCGACAGATGCGAGTAAACCAGCGCTCTGACGCTCGAGAGCGTTTGGTTTTGTTTTTGTTCCAGTTCAGAAGAAGTGTTCGCCACTTTCCATCACTGATTACCAGTTATAGTTTTAACCTGCTCGGGTACCAAACGATAACGCTTAACGTGTCATTACATCTGTGAATTTATTTCCATCCATGGGAAGAGAGCTTTTGCAGGGTGGAAAGAAACTGGTTGCCCGGGACAACGCGCGGTAAGCTTCAATAGAAAATGTATTATTATAATTTGGTATAAATTAACAGCACATGCATAATGTGTAGCGCTAAATAGTGAGTGTGACTGAGCCATTGCTGAGTTGCTGTCCAATTTACATCGATGACGGGGACGGCGATGACCGAGGATGAGGATGATGATCGTTAAAGTAAGGTGGGGCAAAAGTTCGTCCTTAGTGGAATAAAAGCAGTTGTGCCAAGAAAAAATGTGACATTTATATGACTTTTTTCACGTGACTAAGCCTATTTCGCTCAATCTAGAAATTATAAGTACATTTTAGGTAATTTGTCAGTTTTTCTTTAAGATAATTTGTATATGGCTCGAGCTTTTGCCCTACTATGGGCCAAAAATGGTTTCAACATATTTATGCAAAAATTAATGTACCTTGTAGCATCAAGGTCCAACTACAACTTCACAAAAATATGAATAAGCTATGCTTTGCTAGTTCGATCGAAAATTACAATTGTTACGTCACGAAATAACGAAAAGAACTACCAAGCTTTCCCAAATCTCAATCGGTTTTGTAATTTTTCCCTTTGCCCCACTTTACCCTACGGCCGGGGTGATAAGCTCGAATAGTATTCAGGGTACAAAAAATGCGACGAGGACAGGCGTGTTAAGAAACCGTCCTATCTGGGGATGCTTTTACAACTGCACACTATTAGCATCCGCCAGCAGCCAGACAGTAGGACTGACTGGCCGCCACGTTAGTGGTAACGAACGACAGTGTAAATTTGCATTTATAAAATGATAATTAATGATACTATAATTGAGCGATAACAATTGAAATTATGATAATTTAATTGGCCAGCTCTAATTGAAAGTGATCGCGTGCTGGCTGAATGGCAGACACGATGTCGTTTCGAATACGTGACGCTGAGTTTACGAGTTCTGTTAAGGAAACTCAACATTCTTTTGGTCCACTAGATTTGTCCTCTAGGATGTTTCAACCGTTTCGGGAAGGATCTGTCATACGAACCCAGCTTCTAAATTTAACAGTATAAAATCAAGGACGATAGATAGGTGCACATCGGTTTGAAATTTAAAAATGTTCGAAAATCCAACCTCCCATATGTTTCTCACCATCCTTACCTGAAAAATTGTAAACTTTTCAGCTTTCTAGGTGGTGATTTAAATGTGACAATGTAGATTTATATGGAAATTACTATGGAGAACATTTTGAGATATGTTCCAAACACGCTAGTACTGTAATGTATGTACAAACTTATTATCTCATAGTAAAAACTCATTCTCCAAACCATCATAAAGAAACTAACTTCATAACGGAGAAAAGACCAGATTGCTTCTGTTGTTTATTTATATGCACTCCCTAGCAAAAGTTTGGGTTAACCCCCTCAAAAACATACAATAGTGTTCTGTCCATATTTCTATCCATAGGTAGATTCCGATTGGAATGATATTTACGCCTTTTTAGCCAAAACATTTTCCAGTCTTTTCTGCGAAGAGGAGTTATTCGACGAACATGTTGCGAGTGTTGCAATTAACGTATCTTTGTTCGGAGAAACGTTCAGTTTGATCACCGTCGACGATAGTATGATCATCGAGGCAGCTACACGGTTGAAATCATCGTTGAACCCCGGTAACGATGAAATTTCATATGTTTTGCTGAAGACTCTTCATCAACAAATTGCTGCGTTCGACAGAATAAACCACGCAATAACTGTCGCTTAGTTGGAAAGACTACCCGAGCAGAAGAAAATAACTACTGAATACCAAATTGAGGTATTCCATACCAGATAATTTCCAATACTTACAACCTGAATGAGGTATGAATGAGCCCTGCATAAGAGGTAAAATACCTCATATAATACCTTCTGCATATTCTACAAATACCACGCTGATAATTAGATCAGGTATTGTAATACCTAAATAATACTTGATGGATTTTAATATAAAAGTGAAATTTTTCAATACTAGTTCAATACCTCCAGCAGTCCTCAATAGCTGTCGAATACCAAAATGAAGTATTTTTAATTGTTTTAAACGTTTTTTTCAAATACCATTATAATACCAAAATGAGGTATTGATAACTGAACAATACCTAATTGTGGTATGATACCAAAATATGGTATGCATAAGTTATTGACAAGTTATTCTTTCCTCCTCGGGTAGGTATCGGAAGCCTACCCGAGGAGGAACAAATAACTCCCCAATAACTTATGCATACCATTTTTTGGTATCATACCAAAATTAGGTATTGTTCAGTTGTCAATACCTCAATTTGGTATTATAATGGTTTTGAAAAAAAATCTTTAAAACAATTAAAAATACCTCATTGAGGTATTAAACAGCTATTGAGGTCTGCTGGAGGTATTGAACTACAATTGAAAAATTTCATTTTTATATGAAAATCCATAAAGTATTATTGAGGTATTACAATACCTGATCTAGTTATCAGTTTGGTGTTCGTAGAATATGCTTGAGATATTATTTGAGGTATTTTACCTCTTATGCAGGGCTTATTCATACCTCATTCAGGTATGTAGTATTGGAAATTATCTGGTATGGAATACCTCAATTTGGTATTCAGTAGTTATTTTCTTCTGCTCGGGTAATGTTGCGCTGGTTCATCTCAGTGATCGTCGTATGACTGTAGGGTTGGAAGGATTCTCTTCCGAATCTTTCTCGGAAACTTCCAAAGTACCTGAAGGAGGCCAATTGAAATCCCTTGATTTTTTGCTATATTTCAACAATGTCAACACAGTAATAGGAGGGCCTCGATTATCTTATACAGGCGATCAAAAACTGTTATAATTTCATTCTCACGCAAACTGCAGCCCATCTTGTTCTGTAACCAGTTCAATGGAAAGGTGCTTCAATGACTGCAAGATGTAGAAGATCTTGGCGTTATTCTGGATGCTCAGTTGACAATCAAACACCATCTGTTCTACAGCATCGAGAAAGCCTCCAGGACATTGGGTTTCATCTCCCCTATAGCCAAGGATACCGCGGATCCAAATTGCCTGAAATACTTGTATTACTCGTTAGTTCGGACCACACTCGCGTACTGCTCCACAGTTTGGCAGCTGTATTACCGTAACGGCGTGGAGAAGATAGAGTCATAGCAACGTCGCTTCATCCGTTATGCCCTCCGTCGACTTCCATGGCGACACCCGTTCCGGTTGCCTAGCCTTGCTGACCCGTAAAGTCGTCAATAGAGCGATGGTAGTGGCTGATTTACTCTTAGAAAGAATGGGGCTATGCACAAAAATCATGCCATCTCTTTCACTTCGCCATGAAAATAGTAAACAACATGCCCAGTAAACGTCAAAATTCCATACAAAATCAAAACAGTGCAGGGCCCCATGAGCCTATGCATGCTATAAAACGTTTGACTTTTACTGTGCGCCCTGTTTTCAAGTTGCCCGCGAGAGAGAGCGAGACAGCACCAACACACGGCGCACAGTAAAAGTCATGGAACAAAAGAATTTATGGCACGTACAGAGGCTCATAGTCCATGTAACGAGACGTTTTTGAACAGCTGATCGCTTATATTATAAATTAAATTTTGACAGGAGGCGGTGTCGTAACGTGTGAAAGTAACAGCAATATCATCAGTGTTGCCGTTTCGTAAAATGTACTTTAGACCGTCCTGGGTTTTGGGACAAAATGTCGAACGGGACAAAACGTCGAAAGGACAAAACGTCGAAAGTAGTAAAATCACAACAACGAGATGGAATTGTTTTGCGCGGTTGTTACTCTGGTTGTGAAGAATGCGTTCAACAGCGCAAGCTGGGAAGCAATAGCCCACGCATTTTACCGCCAGCGAATGATGATCGCTCGAAAGTTCTCACAATCTAACTTGTTGTCCTTGTTGTAGATGGGGCATATCACCCCTTCCTTCCATTCCTCCGGTAGCTGTTCCGTTTCCCAGATTGTGCCTATCAGCCGGTGCAGACAAATGGACAGCCTCTCCGGGCCCATCTCTATGAGTTCAGCTCCGATACCGTCTTTACCAGCAGCTTTATTGTTCTTGAGCCGGTGAATGGCTGGTTGGTTTTCACCGTCCGCAGTACTGAAGAAGACATTTTCTTTGTTGCCTCGACCTTCATTGCCTGTACTCTCAGCGCAATTAAGGTGTTTCGTCGAAGTGCTGCTTCCACCTTTCAATCACCTCATGTTCGTCTGTCAAGATGCTGCCATTCTTGTACCTTATCATCTCGGCTCCCAGAAGCCGTTGTGGGATGCGTAGCTTCTGATAGAACTCACGTGTTTCTTGAGACCGACACAGCTGTTCCTTCTCCCGTTTGTTTTTCTGCTGTTGCCGTTTCCGTGTATAACGCTCCACGTTCTGCCGGGTCTCTTGCTGCAGAATCTGCCTATATTCCTCGTTGAATCAATCGTTCCGTCGACTCCATCCCATGTTTCCGACGTGGCTCTAAGCTGCATCGTTGATGGCTGCTTTCACTGTTCTCCAGCAGTCTTCAAAAGGATTCATTCAGCTCACCCTCTTCCGGCAAAGCAGCCTCGATGTTCTGCGCGTATGCAGTTGCGATATATGGTCGCTCAAACCGCTCTAGGTCATACCGAGGTGGCCGTCGGTACTGTATATTGTTAACGACGGAGAGTTTTAGATGTAGTGTAACCATCACCAGATAGTGGTCAGAGTCGATGTCAGCGCCACGATAGGTCTTGATGTCGATAATGTTGGAAAAGTGCCGTCCATCGATCAGAACGTGGTCGATTTGTGATTCTGTATGCTGTGGTGATCTCCAGATGTATCGGCATGGAAGACAGTGCTGGAAGTAGATGCTACGAATGGCGATATTCTTGGAGGCGGCGAAATCAATTAGTCGTAAGCCGTTTTCGTTCATCAGCAAGTGGGCGCTAAACTTTCCAATAGTCGGTCTGAACTCCTCCTCCTGGCCAACCTGAGCGTTTAGATCTCCTATATGATGGTTTTGACATCATGGTTTGGGCATCTGTCGTACTCGCGTTCGAGCTGTGCGTAAAAAAAGGAAAAACTTTTCGAGTGATTTCCAAATATTTATGCAAAAACAAAAAAACTTAACTATTGATCAAACTGCCCCTTTCCCTCCCAACAAGAAAAAACTGCCCCTTTACAAATAAAGTCGAATATACTTCAATGGGAAAATGTAGCAGTTATGGACATAGTGGTCACCTATTTGACCATATGTAGAATTTATATAATTTTCACATATATAATCTTTTTGAACTTTCAATATTAAGATATATCCTATGTCGTACTACTAAAACCTAAAACCTTTCGTAATGTCGACTCACTCGAATAATCATGTAGGATCAATAGGCGACCACAACGGCCGTGTCATGACAATCACAAGGCGCAACATTGTTGCAACCTTTTCAACTCGCGATTAATCAGTTATTTTAAACACAAAACCAAATTTCTTTTATGGATGCTGTTCGATAGTGTGTCAACCAACATGAAGAAAGTTCTTGAAAATTGCAATGCGAAGCCTCACGTGGTGATCGATCTTTGTCATATTCTGATGTGATGATAACCCATTTTTTTTTTAACTATAACAGTTTTTTTTATTCTCAATTCACTTATATTCTAATTGGAAGCTCATTTCGCCATTGGGCATCACTATAGCGAGGATCGATTGAAATGTTGTAGTAGAGCACAATTCCCACACTATTCACACTATTTTATTACCTACTTCTATTTTTAGATCTGATACTGCGTTGTCTCTTTGCGCTCTCTACTTTTCGCAGGTAGATCGAAGAGCACGCAGGGATGCTTTCTCAGTCCAAGAGAGGTCCATTTGCTCATAGCCGTTTTTGTGGTTTTTGTCGATTGCCGTGTATCCAGGTGCAGTTGAGCATTCGCTCAGAGAAGGGTCAAATGTCAGTCCGCTTTCAGACAGCCGTGATGCTGCACGGATGGGCTCGTGTTGTTCTTGAGCGGACTGACGAAGTTTTTTTTTGTTGAGAGGGCTGGGAATCAAACCCATGACCATTCGCTTATAAAGCGAACGTGTAGCCAACTACGACACGTTGCCCCCTATGATAAAATTGTTGCAACAGGAATAGGAGATGACAATGTCTTTGTTACTGCGTGTTGGGTGACAATTGATTCACTGCCCTTGTTTGATTTTGGCCCTTGTTATAGAAATAAGATCAAACGTACAGTTTTCTTGTTTAAAACCAACTATAACTTTCAATCGATTTCCATTAGAGTTAAGTCAGACAAGAGTTTTACTTTTATATTTAGCTCAAATAAATTATTGGCGCTGATAATTAGGGATGTATCGGAAACTTGGTCTCGATTTCGAAGAGTGGATAAATTATCCGGGAAATCCGGGGCTTATCACTAGCAATAAAAGCATTTCAAACTAGGAGGTTCGTTTAGTAATAAAAATTCTCGCATGTTTTATGACGTTCTTGGCCAATCGCCTTCTATGCGCCCCTTATTCGAACCTGAATTTTCTTTGCATTGCATAAGATGAGGCACGTGAAAATTTTTAGAAAAACTTTATGACTTTATTTTGAATGTATAGGGCAACTTCAACAAGCGTTGTCCATTGAAATTCTCAAAACGTATAATGATAAAGTTCAAGTAATGCTAAGAAATGAGTATACGCATATTGAATTATTGGTAAAACTTTTACAAGAAGGCATATAATCGTGTTCTCCAGTTTTTTTTTGCTGTGTTTTGTCTCCTTTATGTTGGATTGAGGATCCTGGCCATCCGGCAGACGGAAGAAATTGGTACCAACGCCATTACACGATAATCGAGCTACCACGATATACCTCCAGGAAGAGCTGCAGAGAACCCTAAGCCCAATCTTTACCATGTTCTTCCTTTCAAAAATTGTGACCATTAACCTCGAAATGCCATGAGTAACCTAGCTTCTTCTTCTTCTTCTTTCTGGCGTTACGTTCTCACTGGGACAGAGCCTGCTTCTCAGCTTAGTGTTCTTATGAGCACTTCCACAGTTATTAACTGAGAGCTTACTATGCCAATGACCATTTTTGCATGTGTATATCGTGTGGCAGGTGCGATTATACTCTATGCCCTGGGAGGTCGAGAAAATTTTCAACCCGAAAAGATTCTCGACCGGTGGGATTCGAACCCACGACCCTCAGCTTGGTCTTGCTGAATAGCTGCGCGTTTACCGCTTCGGCTATCTGGGCCCCTGGCTTCATCTCATATTAATTTTGGTTCGGAAAATTGAATAAATTGTAAATAATACAAAAAATGAATAACGGCTCCGTAAAGCGCCAAAAGTGGTTAAATCTCAAATAAATGAACAAGTAGAAAAAATAGAAGACATATCAAATGCTTCAAATCTCTCTCAATGGAAAACTGTCGATAAGCCTGAAGTTTTTAAGCTGTTTTAAATAAATTTCTAATATAATCACTGTTTTTACTTGAATCGCAAGCCAGTCTAATGCATTTAGGTCAAAATTGAGTTGACATCATTTTATTTAATAATAATTGTTGTCAACATTTTATTTAATAATAGACAACACTTTACAGTAAAAAAACACCCAGTCGAATTGCCCCGTAACACTGCGGAACACGGTTTCGTCTCAATAACTAAAATACCACTATTTACTTAATTAAGGATGGCTGAATCCATTGCCATTTCAGAAATATCATAGCACGTCTAGTTTTTGAGATATCGACTGTTGAAAATGATAAATTTGACTATTTCAGCCAACTTGCATGCAAGTTTGCCAGCTTGTATGGCAATTTATTTGCTTAATTTCCCTCAGAACTCAAACTTCATGTGTATAGCAATACTTTTTAACAAAGTTAATGATACTTCCGATGCTCAAAATATATTTATTGTTGGTTAAAAAGTATTGTACTTTGTCATGTAAGAGAAACGAAGAATTTTGAATGGAGACTGTAAGCATGTTTAAAAACTATAAGGGTACATCCCTATGGAGTTGTACGAACTGGTGACGTAGGACCACGTAACAATAGGAAATATATTGCATCCCAACGGCACATCAGCAGCGTCCTCGGAAACATCCTCAAATTGCAGTATTGTCAATAATTCGTAATAAATCAATTATTGTATGCTGCTATGAGATGAATTAAGAAATTATAGCAAGTATGTGGTAAACACATTAGGGAATATTACACAACTAACTCTTTGACACATTTGTTGGCTCTGGAAAGGGCCGATTGAATTGTTGAATTTGCGTAACACGGACACATTTTGACGGCGCACTGGTTGCGTCCTCCTCGCCCGTTGAGATTTGCGGTGCTGATGACGATGTGCGGTGCAACAAGCGGCTTTGGTCGATTTTCTTCAGCCATCTCGAACAAATTAGGGAATATTACACAATCAACTCTTTAAAACACCTTTGTTGGCTCTGAAAAGGGCCGATTGAATTTGCGTAACACGGACACACTTTGACGGCGCACTGGTTGATATCCTCCTCGCCCGATGAGATTTGCGGTGCGCTTCAACAAGCGGCTTTGGTCGATTTTCTACAGCCATCTCGTACGAACAGCTTGCCTCTGGTAGCGAGGAGCTGAGCCGGTTTGGAGGAGCTCTTACCAGCTCGAAAACGAAAACAGAATGAAACCGAATTCAACGAAGGAGGGATGCTTTATACCCTTAGAATAGCAGGTGATGCTCCTCCTTTCAAATTCTTCGTTTTCTTATCTGGGAAATAGGCTATATGAAACTGATGTCTGGGTAAGGGATGTACAAGATTAGCATTATGCTGTTATTGCATCCCGACGGCACTGCAGCAGCGTCCTCGGAAACATCCTCAAATTGCCGTATTGTCAATTATTTGTAATAAATCTATTAATGTATGATGCTTTGAGATGAATTAAGAAATTATAGCAAGTATGTGGTAAACACATTAGGGAATATTACACAAATAACTCTTTAAAACACATTTGTTGGCTCTGAAAAGCGCCGATTGAATTGTTGAATTTGCGTAACACGGACACATTTTGGCGGCGCACTGGTTGCAATCCTCCTCGCACGATGAGATTTACGGTGCGGATGACGATGTGCGCTTCAACAAGCGGCTTTGGTCGATTTTCTTCACCCATCTCGTACAAACTTGCCGCCGCTTGGTGATCAACAGCTTGCCTCTGGTAGCGAGGAGCTGAGCCGGTTTGGAGGAGCTCTTACCAGCTCGAAAGCGAAAACAGAATGAAACCGAATTCAACGAAGGAGGGATGCTTTATACCCTTAGAATAGCAGGTGATGCTCCTCCTTTCAAATTCTTCGTTTTCTTATCTGGGAAATAGGCTGTATGAAACTGATGTCTGGGTAAGGGATGTACAAGATTAGCATTATGCTGTTATTGCATCCCGACGGCACTGCAGCAGCGTCCTCGGAAACATCCTCTAATTGCCGTATTGTCAATTATTCGCAATAAATCAATTATTGTATGCTGCTATGAGATGAATTAAGAAATTATAGCAAGTATGTGGTAAACACATTAGGGAATATTACACAAATAACTCTTTAAAACACATTTGTTGGCTCTGAAAAGGGCCGATTGAACTGTTGAATTTGCGTAACACGGACACATTTTGACGGCGCACTTGTTGCGTCCTCCTCGCCCGATGAGATTTGCGGTGCGGATGACGATCATCTCGAACAAATTAGGGAATATTACACAATCAACTCTTTGAAACACATTTGTTGGCTCTGAAAAGGGCCGATTGAACTGTTGAATTTGCGTAACACGGACACATTTTGACGGCGCACTTGTTGCAATCCTCCTCGCCCGATGAGATTTGCGTTGCGGATGACGATGTGCGCTTCAACAAGCGGCTTTGGTCGATGTTCTTCAGCCATCTCGTAGCTTGCCTCTGGTAGCGAGGAGCTGAGCCGGTTTGGAGGAGCTCTTGCCAGCTCGGAAGTCGAAACGGAATGAAACCGAATCCAACGATGGGAGCATGCTATATACCCTTAGATTAGCAGATTATGCTCCTCCCCTTCGTGCTCTTCTCTTTCTAATCGACCAATCTGGGAAATGCATATGTGCCAATAATGAGTTGGACTTAGAATTACTTGATAATTGCGAAAAATGATAATGCGTGAGAAATTGGTCGAACATGAATGAAAGGGTTGACATTTACTAAATATTCTATAGATAGCTATTGATAATCAATAGTTTTCTTTAATATGAAGGTAAATTTCTGATCCATGGGTGCCAAAATGATGAATATTGTTCAATTAGAATTTCTTTTCAAAAGCATACTAAACATGTCGCAATTTTGTTACATGTGATCATTTTCGTAATCGAAGTGTTCTCATAAAATATGGCAAATCAAAGACACTGTCGGAAATTCCACTCTAGTTTACAATCGTTATGAAATTTTGAGCACTCACCCCGACGGCACTGCAGCAGCGTCCACGAATAGTCTCAAATTGACGTGCCATCAATTATTCATAACAAATTAAATTTTGTACGAAACTGCGAGATTGATTGAGGAATATAAGATGTAATCAGGTTGGAAATATTATTCCTTCAACTCTTTACCACAAATTTGATGGTCCTGACAAGGTCCGATGGCAGATGAATAGCACTGCGGGAAGTTATCACTTGATCGCCATGGTCAAACGGGAAATCCTCAACGCAAACAGCAACGGGTAGTGGATCCACGGGCACGTGTCGAAATCTGGAAACTCGAGCGCTTCCGACGCTCGATTAGCAGCAGCTCCTCGGATCAGCAATTCTGGGGGCTTCTGGTATCTGGTTCCTATCGGGCTTGCTTCTTGACCGCCGATGCTGAATTTATCACGGGTCGAAATCTGGGAGCGCGGATAAATTTGCGGCGCCAAAGACGATGGCTTGGACGCTTCTCCGAGCAGCAGTAGTTTGCCGCTCGGAGAAGCGCCCAAGCCATCGTCATCGCCGCCGCAAATCAATCTTGCGTCTTCCTCTTCCGACGACACAAATTGGACTGTGACGCGGGTGCAAAAGCAAAGCGAGAATGACTCGCCCGACCGTGTTCACAGTCCGACTGCAAAAAGAAGACTGAGGGAAGAAGCAGGGACCATTTGCTTTTATAGTGGGAAGCGACACCGTCGAAAAGTGCTTGAACGTGATTGGTTGGATAAGAAAGGGGTCAACATTTATCAAATTTTCAATAGTTAAACAACAAAATTCACTTATCGGATATATTACTAACGATGCGTAGATACATTTCTGATCGAATGATACTAAAATCGTAATAATTGGTTCATAAACAACTGAGTTATTAACGTTCAAAATCTCCCCTAATTTCGTTACATGTCTCATTTTCCGTACTTTTAAAGTGCACCCCAATATAGAAAACAAAGACGTAGTCCTACGTCAAAACTCGATTTAATCTAAATTTAATCGTGCAGTTTTAACCAAATTATATCTGGAATGAAAGTTAAAGTCCTATTTTGCACGTTTGGTGGACTAGATCATTCATTCATTTATTTAGTTAACATCTACACAGATAACACTGAATCAACAATTTCACGCCACAATACTCGGTTCGTGGCCGCATCTCTCCATCCTCGGTTCTGCCCCACGCTCGCCAAATCGATACGCACTTGATCCGCCCACCTAGCTCGCTGCGCTCCACGCCTTCTTGTACCAACCGGATCCGAAACGAATACCATCTTTGCAGGGTTGCTGTCCGGCATTCTTGCAACATGCCCTGCCCATCGTATCCTTCCAGCTTTGGCCACCTTCTGGATACTGGGTTCGCCGTAGAGTTGGGCGAGCTCGTGGTTCATCCCTCGCCGCCACACACCGTTCTCCTGCACACCGCCGAAGATCGTCCTAAGCACCCGACGTTCGAAGACTCCAAGTGCTTGCAGGTCCTCCTCGAGCATCGTCCACGTTTCATGCATCAGGTGCAGGCGTGAATCTTTTTTGACCGCAGCTTCTTCTGGAGGCCATAGTAGGCCCGACTTCCACTGATGATGCGCCTCCGTATTTCACGGCTAACGTTATTGTCAGCCGTCACTAGATCACAATTTTTATTTGATAAATCATTGTTTAAATTTTATGTAAAGATCAATGAAACCAGTGTTTTACACAACCTTAGAGACCTGTAGCAAAAAATTGTGACGTGCTGGAACATTTCTGAGAACGGCACCAGATTCAGCAGCCCCAAATCTACTAAAGATACCATTGTATCAATTGCTTCTTTTTACAGGTGAGAATGACATGCGACATGGTTTTATCATGCACTGCTATTCCATCGATCTAATCAGAGCTGTAGGAGTAAATGATAAACACTCACTCATGATGTGCTGCAAATCATGACTGTTACAGAGAGCGATAAGAGAGAGAATCTCTCAATTTTCTCAGCATTCAATCCCTGACCAGCCCTTATGATTCTGAACGCAAGATTTGATTTGAACTCAAGAAGAAACTTTTGTCCAACTCAAACTTTCACACTTTATTCTAATGGAATCTCTACGTAACACATTCACATGATGGGCTTTTTTTTTCTTTTTTAGTATCATTCCAAACATTACATTCATTTCTTATATCTAGGTGTTCTGTGTTATTAGACAACACTATCATCCTAATTTGGTAAAACAAATTGCAGATTTTATTAACATTCTGTTAACAGCATATTACATTTCATTTGCCGTAGCAGTTCGGATTTTTTTTACAGATGAGTTGATTTCCCCTGCTTATAAGAGAAAAAAAAAACACTTGTTCAATTTACTTAACTTAACTTAACACACGATGGCTTAATTTGCCAAAGTGGCAGGTACGATAATACTCTATGTCCATGGAATTCAAAGAAACTTTCATTATGAAATGATCCTGAAACGGTTGACAATTAAATTCAGGCTTTGCTTTGTAGCTGTGGACGTTACCACTAGGCTCAGGAAGGCCCATCTTGACCCCAAATCGTTGTATAGTTCTGTTTCTCAAATACTATATAAAAATGATTTTTCAAGCATAAATATCTTACTATTTCCCTTCTTAGCCCTTTTTTCAAGGAACCTTTCCCAACCTAAACCCGAACACAACATCCCGTGGCAGCCAATGATTTCCATTACCCACCCGAAAAGTTTGCTAATGAAAATGAATGATTTATTATTATCGATCGCATCGGATACCCTAGCGGAGTTTGTTCGGGACAAAAGGTCCACCGGTGGTTACCTTTAATATTTTCTCGCGCCTGTATCCGAAAAGTGAGAAAAATAGCAGACGTCCTCTTGATTTTGCGGCGACAACACAACGCAACGCGAGTTGAAGTAGCAACCATGCATTGTAGCTTTAGCGTATCGTTGAAACTTTCCACAGCAGCGTACGAAAAGCGTGAATTCACAGCTTCCAGCAACCAGAACAGAGGAGCAAGGAGAAAAAAAGCGAGCATCGTCGGGTTATTCCATCGACCTTTTCGTGCCAGAGTGTGAAATGGGTTGCCTGTACAGAAAAAAAAATCACGACATCGAAATATCGTCATTACGTATTTATCCACACTTTATAATGGCTTTGATGATGGCCCGAATATCAAGCATGTTGTTTGGAAAAGTCCGTTTGCCGATCGATATTCGTCGCTTGTTGGAACGAGTGCAGAAAATGTGGTGTTTGCTCAACTATAGGGGAGACTTGATCCATTTATTTCAATACAATTATAGAAACACAGAACAATAGGAAAAATGCAATATTTTCACATCTGATTTACTTGACTAACCTCAGAAATGTAAAAAATTGTTGCGGATGACACAGGCCTCCCCGCTAAAGGACGAAGCCTGCGTGTCATCTGTAGTCGATTGTAAAAGAGTTTGGTTATTTTTTCTTCATACTTGCAAAAATGAAAGATTTCTCCTCATGATCAAAAACTCAACTATATATGTTATACCAGAAAGAAAGCTCTGCAGAGGATTCAAAATAAAATTTTGAAAATGATTCTGAAGCTTCCTCTCTGGTATAGTACCAATGAGCTACATAGAATATCCAATGTTGAAACATTGGAACAAATGTCAAATGAAATAATGATAAATTTCAGACAGAAATCGTTTCAATCATCTATTGCCACGATTAATGTGCTATATATATAGGTTAAGTTAGTTTGAGTAAATTGAAAGCGTTTTTTCACTTATAAACAGGTGAAATTAAATCACCTGTAAGAAATCTGAACTGATACGGCAAATGAAATGTAATATGTTGTATACAAAATGTTAATACACTCTTAAATTTGTTTTACAAAATTAGGATGATAGTGTTGTCTAACACAGAACACCTAGATATAATAAATGAATGTAATGTTTGGAATGATACTAAGAAAGAATAAAAAAATATAAAAAATGCGTTTTTTAAAAATATAATCTTTAAACTTAGTGGAAAATGTTCCCAATTTGTCATCAGTGATACAGTTCAATCACATTTATATCACACGTCTTGTTCCCCTTTAATGACATTTTGGGAAAACTGATCGTAATTTGGGGAGAACACAGATAAGAATTGATAAGTATGCGTACACGTTTGAAAAAGAGTGATGGTTTTGCTGCTTTTTTTTACAAATTTAACTTTTTCAGTATGCAAAGTCAACACTTCTAAAATTTCTTACTTGATAGTCGTAAGATAAAGGCAGATTTCCGCTCAATGGACAAAACACTAGAGGGATCTAATGTCAGAGATTGGTGGAATATTAATGGTAGTTTTGAACCTCTACGTTCAGTAGAATAGTGAAGGATACCAACATATAATCCGTTCATAAAAATAAGGATCATTTTGGGAAAAGTAATGTTCAGTTTTGTTGAACAGTTTTTCTGAGGGGATCATGGAAGTATAATTTACTGCTTCAACTAAACGCATTTTGTTGAATCTAATACCTTTAAAACATCGAAGAATAGTAGTTGAACAATGTATTGAAAAACAATTTCATAATCAAATGAAAAATATATATCCCTAAAAAGGTTCTACTTTAAAACCTTAAAATTAACAGTCCTTAGGTTGGAATCACATTTATTCAGCCTTCCCTAACGTTCAAATTGCAATGGAACAAAAATATCGATCGACAGTGAGAAAGGCACGCAGCTCTGTGGATTCAACTATTGTAGCAATTTCACAAATATGTCGAGGTAAAATCTCGACAACGAGTGCGAATTCGGCTGATGCTCTTTTACGTTTGTGATGTGCGGAGAAACAGTCACGTTGCAACTTTGCACCGTACGCCTACGAGAACAGTGTGGTGGAAAATTTTCGCCTGGCTGTGGGTAGGCTTTCATAATTCAAAATGAAAGACGCCCCTGGGAATAGACAGGTTCGAAAAACGAGAAAGTCTGTCTATGTGGAAGTTGAGGTCGGAGTGCGTTGCTGTTGTGAATAGTACAGGAAAACGGATAAACTGCACTGCTCAAGTTTCGTTGGTACATTGAAAAAATGTGATTTTATTGTCTTTTTGCAAAAAAATCTGCCAAACCAGTCAGAAAACTTCATATTTGGCACATGTGAACAACTTTCTTCTTCTTTTTTCTTGGCATGACTTCCACGCTGGGATAGAGCCTGCCTCTCAGCTTAGTGTTCAATGAGCACTTCCACAGTTATTAACTGAGAGTTTTCTTTGGCAAAGCTGCCATTTTTGCATTCGTATATCGTGTGGCAGGTACGATGATACTCTTTGCCCAGGGAAGTCAAGGAAATTTTCATTGCTTATCTCATTACATTTTAGGAAAAATGTTTCCAGCGGCACGCTCATAGGCAGTGTTGGCGTGAAATGCATAGCTGGCTACCCTAGATGACAGTTGACGTTGTTTGGCTCTTCAGATTGAGAGACTGTATAGAAATTGTTGAGGAAGCTATATTGAATTCACTAGTTATTGAAATAAATACAGGTTTGAAACCAGATAAATAGGCGTAAAGGAGCACTGTTAATTGTAAGTGAAAATAGCATTACATTGATTATAATTTAATAAATAAAAATATTTCTAGTTCAAGCGGAGCGTTAAAAATTGATCTGCTGTGGAACACGGTGCATTGCTTGTGGTTGAACCATTGCAACAGACAGAGTCAAATTCAATCTGCAACTGTCGCACATCTAAACATCAAATTTCATGAATATTTATTTATTCAAAACGCAATATCATTACATTAAAGCTTCTGATTTTTTTCTTGAATGCTCTGATTTCAACTTCATAAACCAAACCAATATAATCAAAAATTCATTTTAAGTACGAACAACGACTTCAATGGACATTTCATCATATATCAAAGCAATTTATTTTTCTACTTCATCAAACAAGCTACACTACCCGCCATAAGTATGGAATCGCATCATCTAGTATTGCAACACCTCAATTGAATATTGCAGCACCCCCCAAAAAGTTTAGCATCACCCGTAAGCTATTACACTAATGACGCAATATCTTGGAAACCTTACTTTCTAGAAAGCTGCGGTCTTCAGCAAAGTTGTTCAGAAGCCTTACGGCGTTCATCAGCTGACATTTTTAATGCGCCATTTTGCCGCTACGTGGCGCTAGTGTGCATGTAATTTGGTCATATTTTAGACGGCTCTAGCTCATGAACCTGATTACTTAGAATGTTCGTGTCTTCAGCAAAGTTGTTCAGAAGCTTAAAAGCAGTCTGAGGCAGCACTGATTGGTTAGCAATTTTGCCGCTACGTGGCGCTAGTGTGCATGTAAATTGGTCATATTTTAGACGGCTCTAGCTCATGAACCTGATTACTTAGAATGTTCGTGTCTTCAGCAAAGTTGTTCAGAAGCTTAAAGCAATCTGAGGCAGCACTGATTGGTTAGCAATTTTGCCGCTACGTGGCGCTAGTGTGCATGTCATTTGATCATATTCTAGCAGGATCTAGCTCATGAACCTAACCACTTAGAATGTTCGTGTCTTCAGCAAAGTTGTTCAGAAGCTTAAAAGCAATGTGAGGCAGCACTGATTGGTCAGCAATGTTGCCGCTATGTGGTGCTAGCGTACAGCTGAGAGAGGAGACAGCTCACTGACAGTTGGCAAGTTTCTTGCCTTCTTAGACTTCTTTCTTTAGTTCTTGGGTTGTGCACAACGGTCTAATGATCTTATTTTGGTCAAAATCATTCACTCATTGTTGTTCACTGTGAAAAAGGTATGAATAAAAAAAACAATAGCAGTTTGCCAACACACGACTATATTTTAGTATTTAACTTTTTAAAATGTGCAGTCATCGAAAAACACCTAGAAAGTTTAATTACCTTTACCTAAATTCTGACGGTATTTTACGCTTTGCTCTTCAAATGTGTGGTTTTCCAGTGTCAGTTTATGACAGGTTCCCTTGTCTTTTGGGAACTCGCAATCTGAGCCATCTGTCTCCTCTCTCTCAGATGTGCAGGTAGATTTGGTTATATTTTCGCGAGCTGTAGCACATGATCTTGACCACCTAGAATGTTCGTATCTTCAGCAAATATTTAGAAGAAGGCATTTTCTACGAACCTGTTTACTTAGACAAAATCTAAAACATTGTGGAATATAATACAGTGAGGACCCGATTTTGTCAGCCCCTCGATGAATTTTAGGCTGACAAAATGGGGAGCCTGACAAAATCGGGTCATTTTATCATGTTCCTGTTTTTCAAATTTCGACGTGTTAATGATTGCTTGTGAACCACGTCAAGAACTTGCACCTAAATTGTGACGGTATTTTACGCTTTGCTCTTCAAATGTGTGGTTTTCCAGTGTCAGTTTATGACAGGTTCCCTTGTCTTTTGGGAACTCGCAATCTGAGCCATCTGTCTCCTCTCTCTCAGATGTGCAGGTAGATTTGGTTATATTTTCGCGAGCTGTAGCACATGATCTTGACCACCTAGAATGTTCGTATCTTCAGCAAATATTTAGAAGAAGGCATTTTCTACGAACCTGTTTACTTAGACAAAATCTAAAACATTGTGGAATATAATACAGTGAGGACCCGATTTTGTCAGCCCCTCGATGAATTTTAGGCTGACAAAATGGGGAGCCTGACAAAATCGGGTCATTTAATCATGTTCCTGTTTTTCAAATTTCGACGTGTTAATGATTGCTTGTGAACCACGTCAAGAACTTGCACGGACTTTTAAAAGTTCATTAAAAAAATACGTAACGCAAAATTTGTCAATTTTAGACCCCCTTTCACCTCCACGTAATAACTTTTGTATATAAAATTTCAAATTTTTCTTCGAACACTATGTAAGACCCCCTCCCTCCCCTGTTGCGTTACGTAATATTTGAACGGTCCCTAAGGGGTCGATGCCCATTGGCGTAGCCAGGTTTTTTCATCAAAGGGGGGGGGGGGGGCTTGAGAAGATCGATTCTTAACATTTCATTCACGATTTTCACGACAAAACGATCATTATACATTACACTCTTTGTGCATGAAACATAAAACTATATAAGATACCCACCGTATTTTTTTCATAGTAAGCTTAGTAAAGTCCTAAACGCGTCTTATTTCAATGTTGAGTGACGGGTCTATTTAAAGTCTTGCAGATTTACCTATTGGAAAAATTCCAAAGATTCGATTCGTTGTGGTCCCTTTGATCGCCAATTTTGCTTTGTCCAGTAAAACAAATGGAATCAACCTGAGTTCCTAGTTATACATGATCGATGAATTATCTAAAAATTTCTCACAGAACACAGAAATTCCTAAAGAGGTTCATTAAAAAATCCTCTTGATTTAGAAAATCCTTCGAAATAGCATAAATAATTGCCTCGAAGCTCTTCTTGGAATTCATTTTAGTATAATTCAAAGAGTTCCATACGGAATTATCACATAATTTTTCCTAAACATTGTTTTAAAACTCAATGTTTGGAAATGGAATGTGTGTAAAAATATTTCTTACTGTATGAAAACCAAGAAATTTTCTTTAGTTTTTATGGATTTTTTTTGCTGGGTTTTTAGCGCAGAAGTATTCATAAATTACATCACATGAAGTTGTGAATAAATCTCATACATTATTCCTATACCTAAGGGATGATTTAATGCTCAAGTTCCTGAAAATCTCGTAAGCAAATTTTGAAGTTTATCTCGAGACATACTGAAGATAAAAATGGAATGAATTCAACAAGGACTAAAAGAAGATAATTATTGAAGTAATTACTTGAAAAATAAAAATATTCTATACGAATTTTGAGTGAAGTTTGTGGTCGAGTTCAAGTTCAAGCAAAAATCAATTTTAATTTAGACGCAAAACCCTTTCGGTGTACCCAGTATGTTTCTGGAACAATTTATGAAATTATTGTTTAGAAATTTTTGAAAGAAAAGTTTCAACAGGAATCCATAGATTAATTTTTGAAATAGTATTGAGAGAAATTCTCGGAGGAATTCATGAATGAACCTACACACATGTTTTTTTGTCATAAACTCGGCTGTATGAATCCCGTTTTTTTTAATTTTAAGAATGATTTAACTAGCGAGTTGCCAAGTTTTAAGAATGATTTAACTAGCGAGTTGCCAAGTTGCTAAGTAACGAAACACAGTTTTATGATACTTGATATCGTTGTACATAACTCGTTTAATATTTGGCATATTAAATTGAGTTTTTATGGAAGAATTTTTAGAATCACTTCTAGAAAACACCTTTAAATTTTGTTGAGGAATCTCTGGAGAAATTCGAGGTACAGCCAGGAACGATATATAGAATAATTTCAGAAATAATTGGAGAAACACGTTGGAGAGATATCTGGAGGATTATGAATGATATCTCGAGTGGAATTCCTGTGGGAAATACGAGGAGTCCAATTACTCTAATGATAATATTCTGCTGAAGACACGAACATTCTAAGTGGTCAGGTTCATGAGCTAGAGCCGTCTAAAATATGACCAATTTACATGCACATTAGCGCCACGTTGCGGCAAAGTTGCTAACCAATCAGTGCTGTTTCACATTGCTTTTAAGCTTCTGAGTCAGGTAAGTGGCCAGATTCATGAGCTAGAGCCGTCTAAAATATGACCAATTTACATGCACACTAGCGCCACGTAGCGGCAAAATTGCTAACCAATCAGTGCTGCCTCACATCGCTTTTAAGCTTCTGACCAACTTTGCTGAAAACACGAACATTCTAAGTTGTCAGGTTCATGAGCTAGAGCCTTCTAAAATATGACCAATTTACATGCACACTAGCGCCACGTAGCGGCAAAATGGCGCATTAAAAATGTCAGCTGATGAACGCCGTAAGGCTTCTGAACAACTTTGCTGAAGACCGCAGCTTTCTAGAAAGTAAGGTTTCCAAGATATTGCGTCATTAGTGTAATAGCTTACGGGTGATGCTAAACTTTTTGGGGTGCTGCAATATTCAATTGAGGTGTTGCAATACTAGATGATGCGATTCCATACTTATGGCGGGTAGTGTATATAGTAAGGACCCTATTTTGTCAGCCCCTCGATAAATTTTAGGCTGACAAAATGGGGAACCTGGCAAAATCGGGTCAATTTTTTTATTTCTGTTTTTCAAATTTTGACGTGTAAATGAATTGCGTTTACAACCGACATAGACTTTTAAGGGGCGAGGGACTTGAGCCAGGTGTTTTGAATATCAGGGGGAAAAGACTGGCCCTCACAATTTCATTCTCAGCGAAACGATCTTGATACACTGCCTGTGCACCTTTTTTGCATGAACCATAAAACTATGCGGGATATTCACCTTACTTATCACAGTAAGCATAGAAAGGTCCTGAATGCGTCTTGAGTAACAAGTCCATTTAACGTCTTGGAGAATTACTCATTGGAAAAACATGGTAATTTTTCTCTGGCCAGTAAGACAACCGGTATCAACTTGAATCCTAGTTGTACATAATTGTTGAATTTTCTTAAAATTTCTCTTAGGACTCCGAAATTCCAAAAAAAAAATCATATGAAAATTCCTTTAAGATTTGCTTGAGAATTTCCTTCAAAATCACATCAGTAATTAACTCGACGCTCTTCTTGGAATTCCTTTATGTATAATTTATATAATGCTTCAACCGGGAAAAAAAACTTCTACAAAATGTTTTGAAATTCATCCCGAAGTGTTTTGAACATTTTTATAGAATTATTTCAGAAACTTGACAGGCATTTTCATGAAGAATTTGACCTGGAATTGTTGTAAAAAAACTATCACAGTGTGAAAACCAACAGGTAATATTTTTAGAAACTTTCTTTAGTTTCCGTATTTTTTTGTGTTACTAGAGGTATTCATAAATGAGATTTGATGAAGTCGTGAATAAATATCTAAAATTATTCCAATTTCTATAGGATGATTAAATGCTTAAAAATGATCTTAGTGAAATTCCTAGTCGAATTATGGAAAATCTCGTAAGATGATTCCTGGAAAAATCCTTCAATAATCTTAGCAATTTTGCAAAAATTTAAGAAGAGTGATTTCTGAAGGAATCTCAAAGACAGTTTTGAGACGAATTTTGAAATTATCGAAAGATTTTTTTATGAGTCAAACTCAATAAAGAATATTTTAAGAAAATTTAAACATAATATAATTTTGAATGGATCCTTTCAAGAGCTTATGGAGTTATTCATGGCAGAATCCCAATAAAGGAGCAAATTTTGAAGGAACGTTTTAAAATATTACTGAAAAAGCCCCGAATGAATGTAACAAGTGATCAAAGTAATTAAAGTCATTCCTTAAAGATTAAAAAATACTCTAAAGGAATTCTGGGTGTAGTTTCTGGACGAATTTAACAGAGAGCGCAGAGAATTTTTGTAACGCGAGTAGTCGCGCGTTGTACTTTGTACAACACCCTTGGTCTAGCGAATATCCCAGGAGTCTGACCACTTAGAAAGATGACGCCTTCGGCAAAATTGTTCAGTAGCTTAAGGGCTATTTTTATTATAGCCAAGAAATTCGGGATTTTGCCACTAGGCGGCGCTAGTGAGCATGAAACTTTTGTTTCTCAGATCTCATGATCCTGACGACTTAGAAAGATGACGTCTTCGGCAAAGTTGTTCGGTAACTCAAGGACTAACATTGTATGAGCTAGTTGATTCAAAATTGTGCCACTAGGCGGCGCTAGTGAGCATAAAACATTTGTTTCGCAAATATCTCAGCAGCCTGATCACTTAGAAAGATGGTGTCTTCGGCAGAGTTGTTCAGTAGCTCAAATTCTTTCTTTGTTTAATCTTTAAAGTTTGAGATTTTGCAAAATAATGATAATCCCGGAGCTTCTGAACAACTTTGCCGAAGGCGCCTGTCTAAAAAGTCGAGATCCTGCAGTATCCGCAAAACAAAATTTCATGCGCACTAGCGCCGCCTGGTAGCAAAATACCCTTTTTCTTAGCTCAAATAATGATAGCCCTTGAGCTAATGAACTACTTTGCCGAAGACACTATCTTTCTAAGTGGTCAGGCTCCTGAGATATCTGCAAACAAAAGTTTCATGCTCACTAGCGCCGCCTAGTGGCAAAATTTTGAATCAACTAGCTCGAAAAATGATAGTACTTAACTTACCAAACAACTTTGCCGAATACGACATCCATCTAAATAGTCAGGATCCTGAAATATCTGCAAAACAAAAGTAAAACTTCCATGCCCACTAGTGCCACCTAGCGGTCAAATTCAGAATTAAATGAGGTACCATCAGATAGCGCTTCACCTCCAGAATGACTTTTATAAAGACCCCAAGTTTCTATATTATCTGGATTTTAAGATATGACGATTTCAAACTGTGGTTTCCTCGAACCGTACATAGTGCGTTCATTATTATGCGACTTCCATGTACATTTGTTGATTTTACCGTATTATAAAGGGCCACACTGTAAATAAAAACTGTCGAGTATTGTTCTTAAGAAGATTTTTGAGGAATACATTTTGGTTTGGTGTCGATAGACATCTTTGTTGCAAAATGATAGCATATAAATTACAACTGTTGTACAAAGTACAACAACGCGACAGCCCGAAGGTTAATATTTAAAATATACTGACAAAATCGAGTCAAAAAGCTGACAAAATCGGGGGTAGGCAAAATCAGGGAAGACAAAATCGGGGGCTGACAAAATCGAGTCAGTCTGATAGTACCAGATTACAATGAAATACTAAAACATAGGATTATCCTACATTCAATAAAATTATACCAAAGGAAAGAAAAAGTGTATGAGAATATATTGACCACGGTGTATACAGACAAGGTTTTCAACCTTTTGTCATTTGTTTTTTTGTTCTTGCACCTTTTGTCTTTCGACCTTTTGTTTTTCGATCTTTTGTCATTTTGACGTTGTTTAATATACTGTGACTTTATAGAAGTTTTGATGAGATTTTCGCCACAAAATTAGATTTAATTGTAGATTAGGGTGCGGCTTATTATTCGAAATCTCTTAAAAATAAAAATTTGTATGTTATGCTGAATTCAAATCACATAAAAAGAGAAACCTCAGAGTTTAGCTTAAAATGTAAATATTCAGAGGTGTCGCAAGCGACTTGGAGGTGAATTTTCAAGTTATGAAACCTGACCTTCTGGACTTTGTTATGTTCTAATCAATTTTGAAGCTTAAGCTTTTTGGCATCATTAAATCAAATTAATGAACAGTTTGTTGAACATCAAAATTATCTAATATCAAAACAAGACTAAGTTATAAGCAGCTTTTTTCATTATTTTTCCTCATTTTACAAGAAAAAACATCTTTTTTTATCGTAACTTCATGAATACTCAACCGATTCTAAATCTTTTGGCATGATTTTGCTGTTAATTTAGTTGCTTCAAACTTCGTACACATCTCACATAATGAAAAAATGTTTCGATCAAGTTATTTAACAAAAACTGCCCAAGTATTTTTGATCGAAACAAATTAAATTTTCCAAATTTTTTTCAGTTGAATGTTAATACTGAAGCTGTAACTGGATTTTCACAGGTTATAAACATTTAAAATGATCTCAGCAACAAATTTTTAGCAAATTTTATGAGAAAAATGTGTCCGCGTTTTATTAAAAAAGAATGTGAGCAATTCTCGCTGATACCAGGCCGCCATCGGCATCCATCGTTAGAATTCCAATTTTATGTCACTGATCGCTAGTATATGCTGAAACCACTCTCTAGTTCCTTTCAGTTTTTTTTTCATCTTTCCAGCCACCTTGGAATTCGACGCTATCTCGGTTTAAAGTGGTTGAATGTTTTTTAACTATCTTAATCTTTTAACCGCTCATCATGTTGAATTCCATTGCATCCATTGAAAAAACAATCAACCTTATTTTATCTCAGCTGTACAATTGATTGTTCATTTCAATCAATGGTTTTGGATCAAATAAATGAAACAATGAATGCTGAATTTGAATATATGCTGAAGAATCATTTTGGTACCGAGTATGCATTATAAAAGAAAATTACTATTTAATTATCTATTTTTATAACGAATTAAGCTGAAAAGCAGGCTCTGTTCCAATAAGGACGGTAATTTAAATTGGCCGTCAAAGTCTCAGATGAAACCTATATCCTTCCTCTAGTCTATACAATGCCACAAAGTTTGCTATTTGTTCCAAGGGAAATATGAGACATATCACCGAAGAAATACCAAACATTTATAAAACCAATAGTTTCAAAGGCTGAAGCGGAAATTGAACCTTGACACGATCTGTTTTAGTGTCTGACGACATTTATCGCACTGACATGACACCCGGATCTTGAAATGAACTAGCTACATCTAGAAAAAGATTTAATTCATCCATGATCAGATAGATATTGTTTATCTGAACTAAAAGTTGTTGAGACTCCATCTAGATTGCTTTTAAACAGAATTTTTAATAACCGTCAAATTACAGTCAACTACCCATTACTCAATTCAGAATAAACTAAATAACTGAAATGTCGAAATATATGTATCACAAAACAAATGCAACTGTGCTTGAAGGGACTAGTAACGTACCCATGAAAACCAACTTTTAAAATGGTGAGCTATAGCCAATATAAAGATTCTGAATATAAAGTTATGGAGAGATGACTGTAACACCATCCATCGGATTGTCCCTCAATTGGGTGCCACCGTTAGACACGAACCTTTATTTTTCCAGCACATCGAGATATTGAAGATATCAGATATTTGTTTACTATTTTCCAAAATCTGATTCTTCAAGGCCAGATCGGCTGACAAGGATCTTGAAATACAGACAATTTAAGAAAAATTGTTACTAGCGTCACCTAGAAGATGTATATCAATCGGATTTTTCATCATAAGATAGCTCGTAATCTGTTGAACTGCTAGGCCGAAGACACCAGCTTTCTAGCTGATAAGGATCTTGAGATGCAGGCAATAAAAAACATGTATCTAGCTCCGGCAAACAAAAAAAATTTTTGATCAGATTTTTCACTTCCAGATAACTCTCAATCTGTTGAATATTTTTAACGAAGACATCAACCTTCGCGCTGATAAGGATCTTTCGATAAAGACAATTAAAGAAAACGCGTAACTACCGCCACCTAGCGGATAAATTGTCAATCAGACTTTTCACCGCCCTCAATTATTTACCGAAGACACCAACCTTCTAGCTGATAAGGACCTGGCTATAAAGAAGATTTAAAATTTGTTTTTATCAGCGTCACCTAGCGGATAAATACTCAATCAGACTCTTCAATGCCAGATAGCCCTTGATCTGTTGAAAAACTTTGCCGCTGACCTTCAAGCTGATAGAAATCTTGAGAAACAGATGATTGAATAACATTTATTACTAGCGCCACCTAGTGGATGGATTCTCAATCAGATTTTACAACGCCAGGTAACCCTTGGTCTTCTGAACAACTTTGCCAAAGAATAGGTGAATGATTGACCTAAGGATTTTAAGATCAACTAACCACATTAACTTCAACATTTATTTCAATTTATATATTCAAGGTTTGTCCCGGTCTTTTAAGGATTGATAACTGTGGAAGTGCTCATTGAACCCTTAGCTGAAAAGCAGACTGTCCCAGTGAGAACGTTTTGCCAAGATGAAGAAGAAGAAGACGAAGAACATGAGTGTAATGAATATGTACCGCTTATCAAATAACTAATCATTAGGCTGGTATATTTTGCAGACCTTATGGACTGTCCTTTCAGAAGTTCTTGGATTACTTAGAACTTCAGTTGTATTCATCGAGATTCGCAGTCAAATTCCTCATACATTTCTGAGCATGTTTCAAACCCAAAATTCTAAAAGATTTGAAAACTATGTTCGGTGATTTGAAGAACTATATTTCAGGAAGTTCTTAAATGACCGTGATTGGTCACGCACATTTTTTGAAGAAACTCTGTTTAGCTTTCATGAAACAAACATGATTGAATTACTAAAAACACAAATTGCATTAATAACACTGCGGAACACGTTTTTGTCTCCAGCATCAAAATACCTCTATTTACTCATTTAAGGGTTGCTGAATCCATTGCCGTTTACATAATTATCATAGCACGTCTAGTTTTTGAGATATTAGGTGTTGAAAATGCATAAAATGACTATTTCAGCCAACTTGCATGCAAGTTTGCCAGCTTGTAAGGAAATTTATTTGCTTAATTTGCCACAGAATTCAAACTTTATGTGTATAACAATACTTATCATCAAAAATCATAATACTTTTCATGCGGAAAAGTTATTTTTTGATGGTTCAGAAAAGTATTGTATTTTGCCATATAAGAGTAACGAAGAATTTCGTATGGAGACTGCAAGCATGTTGAAAAAATCGGTTTAATCTAAATTTAATCGTGAAATTTCAACCAAAATATATCTAAAACGAAAGTTTACGTCCTATTTTACATGCTTGGTGGATAAGATCACAAAAAAGTTTGATAAAATATACTTCAAATTTTAGGTAAACATCAACGAAACCAATGTTTTATACAACTTTGACGACCTGTAGCAAAATTTGTGACGTGCTGGAAAATTTCTGAAAACGGCATCAGATTCAGCAACCCCAAATCTACTAGAGACACATAATTTGATTCTTGAGACACGCAAAAATGTCATTTTTGTTGCGCTGTGTAACCGTCTACTATGTTGCCTAGAACGTATGTAGATTTTAAGACCTATATATCAAGAAGTCCTTAAATGCAAAAGAATATCCTTCAAATGCAACAACAACACAACAATAAAATTCCAGTAACATATTGCTCTGAATTTCTTTGCATGTGCGATGATTTGGTGGGTTCATAGACAACGCTTGTAGATCTGGAGACAATATTCCAGAGTATTCTGAAGTTTATGGAAGGAACACCTCTGAACTAAACCACAACTCATAAGTTGAAAACAAATTAGATTATTTCCGTGAACCTTTTCATTCTAATCATCTCAACTTGATTTACGAGCTTCGTAAAAAAAGTAACGTAAATTCAATTAACGTAAAAAAAGACCTAAGTCTTGAGGTTTTAGTGTAGTCATGATCGGAAGTATATCACGAAAGCCCTTTACAGCTATGATCATTTTGGGGGTAATATTACTTGACAAAATTCTTTTGAGCATGCTTCAAACTTACTGCTATCGGTTGTTGAGGGATCATGTTCCATTAGGAAATTTTCAGCTTTTTCTGTGTTGATTTGAAGGAGGCCCAAAGGCAAAGTAGGTTTATTTTGAAATTATTATGGAAAAATATTAAAATATGTTCCAAACAATTCAGTACTATAATGTAACTACATCATCTCATAGTGATAACTGATTTTTCAAACCTTAATAAAGAAAGTTGTTGAAGAGAGTAATTCATTCCTACAGATAGGAGAAAATATTCATGAACTTATTTTCTATTATTTAGCTCCATATGGAATTATAGCCCTGCATACTTATGCATAATTTCAAACAAAATCAGTTCAAAAAGAATGTCTTCCTTTAGCAACTTTCTGATGGCTAAAAGAAAAAGTTTTCACGATGATAAGCTCGTACTTACATAACAGTACTAGCGGGTTTGGAACATTTTCTAAAACTTCTCCATAGTAATTTCCATATAAACCTACTTTGTCCACCTTTATGTAAATCACCGCCGAAAAAGCTGAAATTTTCACAGTAATGATTATAGTAATGATGGTAAGTGAACTATGAGAGACTGAATTTTCAAACATCTTTATATTTCGAATCGCCCTAATGTTCCTTATAAACAAAACGAAAACCGCAAACGAAGACGTAAGATCAGGAGAAAACAGGACTTCACCACCGCTCTATTCTAGGGCAACAAGCTGGTATTTTTTATTTGATTTCTGTGATTGTGTTTCGCCATAAAATGTTCACGAATTTTACAATTCCTTGTAATGGATTCCATTTCTATGAGATTTAGTCATATTTTAAACAATTGTCGAGTTTTACGCCATAAAATTCAAATAAATTGGTTCTTACTGGTTCCAGAAACACGGAAGCTTTACTAGAAGCTTAATGCATCCCGCAAAGGCTACGTATCACGAATTGGACGCGATGTGATTGATAGATCTAGAGTAGACCTGTTCATATTTGAAAAAAAAAGTCTGGAAATCTTCCGGTCAAGCAGTACACCCGATTCTGTTTTTGCACGGGGGATGCGTACCGTGCAAAAAAAGTTTTCAGTTCAAAATTTCAAAAACCGTGCAAAAAAAGTAATAACATTTCTCGACGTTTCATGCAAAAATAAGGTTTTGGCGAAAAAAAAAATGTATGGAAACTTTTTTTGCACGGCCGTGTAAAAAAAATTCGGGCAAAAACAGAATCGGGTGTATTCTGAACTCGCATGCTAAGACCAGACATTGGGTCAAATTTTCAGCTCATTTGATAAAGATTTCACTATGCTTCAAGTTGAAAATGTGTTTTTAGGTATATTTTAAGGTTTAAAAAATCATAACTCAATACTCATAAATCAAAATCACATGCTATTACCACCTATTGAAAGCTAATTCTATTCTGTTAAAGTTTGTCGAACACGCCAATAAGATTAAAATAAGCTTAAACATCGTTTGATCGAGATTTGTTCTCCACAGTACCCAGAAATCACGGTTTTCTGAAAATGTAAGCTATAAGAAACACACATTGGCATTATTTTTCCAGGCCCTAGTCAACGGGAAACAAACATAATAAATCTATGAAATCATTAACCATTAACAGCTTTTATGTTGCTTTAGGAAATAAATTACAAAAAATGCCCAAAGATCTAACAACCCCTCCAAACCTGATGATAGTTAAATCGTGCATGACCCATTAGGGCAGTTCAAAGTTTAAAAATCTTTAAGAATTCAATCTCCAATATGTTCCTTACCATCCTTACCATAAAATAGAGTTCTGTGAAATTTTCAGCTTTCTAGGTGGTGATTTAAAGGTGGCCCAATGACAATGTAGGTTTATATGGAAATTACTATGGAGAAATTTTGTGATACATTCCCTGGCCCTATCTATAAAAAGCGACAAACGGGAATGTGAGCACAATCGATTCAACGTTTTTTTCTTTCGACATTTTGTCTCCAAACCGTCGAGGTACGATTTTCACGAGATCCGGTCAGTTTGCCTGCTTCGCGAACGACATGATATTGAGAGAAAATTTGAAACGGTGTCAGATTTGTTCAACTACCTGGAACGCGAACCAATGAAAGTCTAACTTAATAGGCAGAACTAGCGTAACATTGATCGCCTTTAGAAGCAGACGGGGTAACTTTCGAGGTGGTGGGTGAGTTTGTCTACCTTGGACTCTTGATGAATGCTATGAGTTCCAGAAGAAACTACAGATATTGACATGGCCTATTCTCGAGGAGAGCTTACAAGCTCTTGAGGTTTTCAAACGCCGAATGCTTTTGGACGGTCTATGGTAGTGTGCAGAAGATCGGTGTGTTGCGGTGAAGGATGAATCACGAGCTCGCCCAGTTCTACGGCGATCCGTTGTCCTGAAGGTGGCTTAAGCTGGAAGGATACGCTGGGCTGGGCTTGTTGTAGACTACTGGACAACAACCCTGTAAAAACGGTGTTCGCTTTGAATCCGGTCGGAACAAGAATGCATGAGGCGCAGCGTGCCATGATTGGCCATGTGCACCAGGATTTGGAGAGCGTAGGCGGTCATCGACGGCCGCTCGACAACGGACCAGATCTTTTCCGTGCGGCAAATCCTCCAGAAATGCCGTGAGTACCAGGTCCCTACGCACTATTTGTTCATCGATTTCAAGGCAGCATACGATAGTATCGACCGCATAGAGCTATGGAAAATCATGGACGAGAACAGCTTTCCCGGGAAGCTCACAAGATTGATCAGAGCAACGATGGACGGTGTGCAAAACTGCGTGAAGATCTCGGGCGAACACTCCAGTTCGTTCGAGTCTCGGCGGGGACTACGACAGGGCGACGGACTTTCGTGCCTGTTGTTCAATATTGCGCTTGAAGGTGTCATGCGGAGAGCCGGACTTAACAGTCGAGGCACGATTTTCACGAGATCCGGACAATTTGTTTGCTTCGCGGACGACATGGATATTATTGGGAGAAAATTTGAAACGGTGGCAGATTTGTTCACCCGCCTGAAACGCGAAGCAACAAGAGTCGGGCTAATGGTGAATGCGTCGAAAACAAAGTACATGCTGGTTGGTGGAACTGAGCGCGACAGGGCCCGCCTAGGAAGCAGTTTTACGATAGACGGGGATACCTTCGAGGTGGTGGACGAGTTCGTCTACCTCGGATCCTTGTTGACGGCTGACAACAATGTTAGTCGGGAAATACGAAGGCGCATCATCAGCGGAAGTCGTGCCTACTATGGGCTCCAGAAGAAACTGCGGTCAAGAAAGATTCACCCCCGCACCAAATGCACGATGTACAAAACGCTCATAAGACCGGTAGTCCTCTATGGGCATGAGGCGTGGACTATGCTCGAGGAGGACTTGCAAGCTCTTGGGGTTTTCAAACGCCGAGTGCTAAGAACGATCTTCGGCGGCGTGCAGGAGAACGGCGTGTGGCGACGAAGGATGAACCACGAGCTCGCTCAACTCTACGGCGAACCCAGTATCGTGAAGGTAGCTAAAGCTGGAAGGATACGCTGGGCAGGTCATGTTGCAGGAATGCCGGACAACAACCCTGTAAAGATGGTGTTCGCCACGAATCCGGTCGGAACAAGAAGGCGTGGGGCGCAGCGAGCTAGGTGGATGGACCAGGTACACCAGGACCTGGAGAGCGTGGGTCTCAGTCGAGGATGGAGAGAAGCGGCCATGAACCGAGGGAATTGGCGAAATATTGTTGGCGAGGCTTTATCAAGATAATTGATGTAAAGCCAAATAAGTAAGTAAGGCGGTCATGATTTGACGAAATATTGTTTATCAAGATAATTGATGTAAAAATAATCTCAGAATCCAAAGATGACTGTCACAATGGCCAACTTGAGCCCCTATTTTTGTTTTTAAAGGCACTAAATTCGAAAACAGTAATAATCCATTATGGTCTTCCTATTGCACAAAAAAGAAGCGGTACTGCTGTGTGTTGCTTTCTTTGTGATATTTCTGACTTTAAAGTTTTGGTGCAATATTGGATTTCCAGCTGTTTACACCTAAAGATAATGTACAGTATGGCCCATGAAAAAAATGCGAAAATGGTCATATCATGTTTTATGGTAGTTTTTACATAGAAAATGTGAATGAAACATAAATATTATTCATTACTTGTATTGTTTAATCCATTTAGACTCAGTATTTCGCTTTTGATATGATTTTATCTGTAACTTTCACCTTACCAGAGAGGAATTGGAATCATACCTTCAAATTTTATCATGTGGACGTCGAGTTCAATATCTGTGTGATGAAAGCTTCTAAAACATCAACGATGGCATCAGATTCTTCACAGGACTTGTCTCCAGCATACGCCCATATTAAATGACAGAATTGGATTATACCTTGGTAATTGGAGGCTTAAACATATTTTCGAAAAAACGGCTCATTTTTCAGAGCTTTGAAAGAACCTTCATATAAGCGTGATAAGCGGCTCCGTTTTGTTCAAAACCTATAAGCTAGTATTGATTTAAGTTGTCTCTGAAAAAAAAATGAAAAAAAAAATTATCCGTAAAAATCTGTTATAGGGCTCCGTATTTATTTTTTATTCAACCTTAACAAAAAATAAAGGCATGTCAAACCTAAAAGACGCAAATGCCCTCAGAATTATGACCCTGGCAAAATATTTTATTGTGATCACGAAAAACACGTTCTCTAAGAACTCCTCCATTCTCTGATGCCAAACAAACTAAAATTTTCAACAATAAAGTGTGATTTTTGAAGGTGGAAAGTTTATCACCAGAGTATAAGTCAATCAGACGCCGTTTCTAGCTTTGGGCGGACAAAACCTTTGAACTTATTTGCTTTATAACATTATTTAGGAGAGTAAGAAAAATATGACAAAAATTGTCCTGGATAGCGAAGTTATGTCAGAATATACTACATTATCCAGAAATTACATTCACTATCAAAAACAATAAAAATAACGCTTGTGGATCCTACATTTACGTTCAAACAATTTTCGCATTTTTTTATGGGCCATACTGTAGATGTTCACGTTGTCAGTTCAGGTAAACCAAATGAGGATAATTTGGCTTTTTATTATTTATCTATGTACGTACAATGTAAAAAACATGAGTGATAGTGTTTTAAAATATGTTGTTATTAGAATTACCTCAATTAACATATACATTATAAAACAAATCGGAACATTATAGACTCACCTCCCAATCCAGCAGCACTGAGATTGTTCAGCATGTTTGCTGAGAAGTTCCTTATGGACAGAGCCGACAGTTTGAAGCTCTAGTTATTTTTAGCACTCAAATTTCTTCCTAATCTGATCGATTTTCACAATCTATTTTTTACTTAAACTTCTTTAACTTTGACAAATTCATGTTCTGTCTATAACATCATTTTCACAAAACCGAGTATTGATACACTTTCACTACATAATTGATAGTTCCATTCTTCACGAATTCATCGATTTCAACAAGCACCCATAGGTATCAAAAGTCGAACCACACTTTCAATCACGCATATCCATTTTCGTTTGACTCCAATCACTGTGTTTAATCATGCCTCACTTGAATGACGACGATCTTGTTAGGACAGTGTAGACGACAAAAGCGTCGTTGACCTGCATTAGTCCAATTAGGACCACATCCACATTCAAAAGCACACCCCGAGCCAAGCGGACTTCACTTATTCTGCAAAGCTCACGTGTCTTCCCTCGGTTTCTTCCAGACGAAATGTGTTTGTGTTTCTTCACCCTGTTTGCGTTGCATCGAGCTCACGTTCACCTTCTCCGGCAATACGAAGAAATACAGAAAAAAACTGGGCAGGAAGCACACTTCTCACGCTTATTAATTAGCCTATATTAATTGAATGAGTAACAAACAAATTTAATTCATTACGAGGCGGCGTGCGCCGAACCGAAGTCAACGGGGGAAATTATCTATCAAAACTCCGGCAGGTGGCGAAGGACCGCCCGACCGACGGCTTGAGCGATTCAGCATGCAATGATAGGCCCCGGAGTGTTGTTGGCCTCTGCTGGTTGGTCTGATGGGATTTGGAGTTACTCGGCGCCTGGTTCTGGTCCCAGCCAACATCGATCCCTGAAGGGGTGGTGAAACCCCGGAAATGATTCCGCCGACTGCGGAGGATTCCCCTAGCTCCGTTGGGATGTTTGTTCAAATGTGGAAAAACTACTCCACCCGCGAGAGACTAGTGCGCACTACACAGGAAGAGAATGTATAACGAACGCACTCCGGACGGAATTCGCTGCATAACTGATCTGGCAGCATCCAGCAACAACGCGCGCAACAGTCGACCGTATATTCCAGCAGCGGTGACCAACAATAAACTTCACACAAAAAAAAAACCGGTCCCACAGACGACGACGGCGTATCAGGAGAACGGCTTACCTACAGACACAATACAGCCATCCGGATGGATCAACCAGATAACCGAGCAGTGATGATCTCCGTCCGCGCTTTGGTTGCTTGCCTTGCTGTCAACTCACAAAGACGAGACCCGGTTGCGGTGGAGATTCGTTCCATTTCGCTCACGCTTCCACGGTTCATCACTTATTCATTGCCATTCCAGTCCAGAGCGCGCACACAGGATGTCTCTTTCCGATAGGCGGAGGAGGCGTGGCATCGCGCCACCGATGGCTTTGAAACGGATTCGAGAAGCGGTGCCAGTTTTATGGGTATCGAAGTTTAAATGTGCTTATTTATATTTTTGAGATACAGTTCAAATAACTTTTCCCACAGATGTGAAGAGTGTTCAATAAAAAATGAGATTTGTTTTCAGTCATATACTGCCGTGAATCGCAAGTCAGTCCCATCTGCATTTTCGTCAAAATTGAGTTGAGTTCAGTTTTCAGCATATCTTTGAATGCTCTTTCAGCTGAACTAATAAAATAATATAATTTGTTAGGAAAAATTAGGAAAAAAACAGCATGTCAAATTGTCCCATAATGAAAAGTAACCGCATATCTGTCCCACTATAGATTTTTGCACCGTGTAACACAAAAATGAATCGTGTTTCGATCTTCTTTATATTTTTCTCGAAAAGATATTGTAGTGGAAAGCAAATTGTGAAAGTTTCATTAAGATTAAATCATGTTCCAATCCTCTAGAATTTTTTGAATATTCGTATGGAAAACGAGTTTGGAAACTTCACATCCCATTTTCTCAATGCCTACTTTTTACAGATGGGACTGACTTGCGATTCACGGCAGTATACCTAGTAAAAAACATTTTCAACGGATTCAGTACTTGTAACGATTGTATCTAGGATTGTTAAAGTAACTATCTGAAAAGTTCTGTCAATCTTTCAAGATTTTCCTCCGTGTATTTTGTATTCATAACGTAATGTTTATTCTTAAAAAAAAAGAAAAAAAAAAGAATAATATTGGAGAAGGGGCTTTGATCAGCCGTACGACGCAACTTAGCCACGATGCTCTCACAAGAAAGCTGGACGGCACTGACGTCCATCTAGTATCTTCCGGATCCTCGTTGTCAACTGCTTCGTATCCTTGGCGTGCCATTTGTTTTTGTACACTAGGGCACTGAAGGAGCCGAAAAAATCCTCAATGGGCGACACTGGAGCAAGTTAGTCGGGTTCCTTTCTTTTGGCCTTACGGTAAAACCGTAAACTCGTACAACACGCTCGCGGAGTGCTTGCTGTTCCGACGCCATCTTCGCACGGTGTGCTGAAACACACATATTATCGAACTTGCATGAACCTCCGATCTTTTTTCACTAACAGTTAGCCTTGGTAGTCAAAAAAAGCTTGCGGCATATTGAAATATCTTTCATCGGCAAAAAATTGAAAAAAATCGATTTTTGCATTTTGGCTTTTTCCCCATATAAGGGTTTATGGGAGAACATTAGAGTTACACTAATTTTAATCAATTTTTAACGGTTAATGACCAACTTGACATACATTGAACACGAATGAATTATCAGATGTTTTAAATTGAGCATCATTTCTCACGTACACTCATACAATATGACCAGCCCATGGTGGTATGCCGCATTTTATATAATAAAAATCACTATGCTTCCCTGGATAGCTAGCTATTCATGCGAACGCTATGTATTCTTCATTCTGGAAAAACATTCCAACTTGGACAGAGACTGTGAGCTTATGCAAGTTTTTTCTATCAGGTGCCTACATTGTTTCCATACCTAAGAAGTTGATCATAATAACTGAATCAAATCAGTACAGTTTTCCAATTAAAATAGGAAATCCGATGCATGGATACACGTAGCAAATCCATCCAACGTAATCCCGCACTTTTATTTACGACTTCGAACTCATGGAGGGGATAGTTTGCAAAACAGACATAAAAAATTAAATAACTATTAAAGTCCACTCTTCCTTACTTGATATTTCGTATTACGATATCGAGTTTGAGAACCATACTGAAAGTTAGATTTTATGGCTACCACGATGGTCCCTTGGATTGTATTTTGCACTGGGTGTGTTCTGTAACTCGATATCTCCCTTAATCGATGACCCTTTTAATATCGAGGTTTGGATAATTGAGTGTGACATGAGACTTACATTTAAGTATTTAGTTTTAGATACGTGAATGAAACTAAGGATACGAGCGGATACTATCTTAAGAAAGCTTCATGTTCAATATTTTTTTCCAATGATTCCAATAATTCAGTAGAATTGAGAAAATGGATTAGAGAGTAGTGTTTGATCCTTTGCTCGCGTTACTTGCTCCTGTGGGGGCGGGTGATGTGAGCAGGATCAATCATGTTGCGCGTCGCTCGCGTGGCATGTATAAATAGTGGCGTGATTCGCGGATAGGGTCAGTAGTGTTTGATCCTTTGCTCGCGTTACTTGCTCCTGTGGGGGCGGGTGATGTGAGCAGGATCAATCGTGTTGCGCGTCGCTCGCGTGGCATGTATAAATAGTGGCGTGATTCGCGGATAGGGTCAGTAGTGTTTGATCCTTTGCTCGTGTTACTTGCTCCTGTGGGGGCGGGTGATGTGAGCAGGATCAATCATGTTGCGCGTCGCTCGCGTGGCATGTATAAATAGTGGCGTGATTCGCGGATAGGGTCAGTAGTGTTTGATCTGTAGATCATATCGCTTGCTTTTGCGAGAGTGAGCGATGAACACTTTATAGGCGTTAAACGGGTTAGGCGTGATTGTATCATGGATCGCATCACCAACCGCTGGTGACTCCCAGATCTTTACCTTATCCCACTAACTCAATATCCTTTCCATGACAACTGTGGAGATGCAGAAGATTCTTCGGTCTCTAGTAACAACGGTTGTCTAGCTAACATTCCTTCCCTTCCCCGATGACCGTAAGGACGTGGCCGGCGCCGTTATTGACTTTTAAAATTTGAGCTCTCGATTTGTGCACATTGAAGAATGGTAAGCTAATCCCAAGCCCCATTCATTAATTCCCTGTGCAACTTCGATTGCTCTAGTCAATCACGGAGTAGCAACTACGAATTGTACGGTCATATATGCTCATGCTCATGCTCAGAATTGAGAAAATGGATTAGATCAGGCTTACTCAAAGTCGAGCACTCGACACTGAAAAAGTCTGTAAGTCGCAGACGAAATAGCCCTATTTGTCAAGATAAGAAACATAATAGAGTTCAAAGGTATTTACACGCCTTACTAGTAATTTTTAGTATTTTCTTTTTTCTTTAACAAAAGTGAAGAGAAGTGTGAGAGTTCAATTAATAGTTTTTTTGCCCAACCTTTTCGATTCTTTTTCGACATGATCGTATTACATCTGATTATATAAATTTTAAATAAACTCTAGCGATGCATGTATGGTAGGGGTCCTGCCCGTGCACGAACACCAAGCTTTCAATAAAGGTAGTAATTTCTCTGGTCGGACTATTATTGCGAACGCATCAACCATTTATGTCTCAAATGAACCAAAAAGGTTAGGCAGGCCTGGATTGGATTGATTGATGAGTTGTAGTGTGTTTACTTTAAATTTATAAGGCTATGTCAATAAGTAAAGTCGTTATAAAACGGCATACTACCATGGGCTGGTCATATTGCGTGTGTGCAGGTAGAAATGATGCTCAATTTGAAACATGTGATAATTCATTTGTGTTCAAGATATGTCAGAATGGTCTTTAACCGTTAAAAATTCATCAACATTAGTGTAACTCTAAAGTTCTCCTATGAACCCAAAAGTACAAATATCGATTTTTTTTTCAAATTTTTGCCGATGAAAGATTTTTTAATATGCCACAAACTTTTTTTTGACTACCAAGGCCAGTGTTGCGATGGATCTTCTTCGTGAACAATGATCGACGCATCTTCGCGATCCAACATTCGCCACAATTCATTTTTCATTTTTGCGTCACGAAGAGCATCGAAAAAAGCGAACGGATGCAACGCCGAAGAAGCAAAATGAACACACCGATAAGTGGTTCGCGAAGCCTTTCCACTCGTAGGATTCATTATCCACGCGCTGTTCATTCTCGTGATTCATTGCAAGTTTGCTTCTTCTCGTAAAGTCAAGCAAACACTCCACGCTAAGCCAGCTCCATGCAGCGCATGTGTTAAAACTACACAGAATGAGGCAACCAATGCAGAACTGGCCGACAGAGTGGAAATTCTGAGTAGGTCGCACTCATTCTGTTTTTGTCGACGTTTTGGCCTTCGGCTGTCCGGGATCGATGGAAACGGAACTGTCAATGATATCCCGCGCGGCAGCAAACAGTTCGCCGTTGGTAAGATGGGGAGTTTTCTAGCGAAAAGCCGGAAGATGGTTTTTCCCCCATTTGCTTCCGCTTCGGCTATTCAATTGAAAAAATCTCAGAAAAACTTTAAAATTTGAATGTTTTTTTATGTTTTTAGAAGCAAAACACAAATGGAAACGGATTCCGCATTCCAAGCGTTCCTCCTCTGTGCGCATTTCAGTTTTGTTTACCACCGTTTGCACAAAACTGTGTACACTGTTTTGCACAGAATCTGTGCTGCACGAAAAGAGGCCAATTTTGTGCGCTCTGCACTCATTTTTGATTGGAGCAAGTTTAGCGTTATTGTTGCAAGCCCGCATGAAGATGATCGAAATGAATATTTTCCTGTTCTTCGCGAAGAGCAGGCAGCGTGGATCGTACCGTTCACATTACCGAGCGATGGAAAATCACCCGATGATAGCGTCGGGAGAAACAGCGATCCGAAAATGAAACACGAACGAATGAAACGCCCGAACGGTTGTTTGTGTTTATTCGCAAATTCTGTTTTGATGCCTACGAAAATTCATCGTGCCTCGCGTTTCCGATCGTTGTTCAGCAACATTGACCAAGGCTAACTTTTAGTGAAAAAAGATCGGAGGTTCGTTCAAGTTCGATAATATGTGTGTTTCAGCACACCGTGCATCGGTTGAAATTACAAAACCCGAGAGAATTTTTAGGGAGTCCAGAAAAAAAAATCTTTTAAGCTTACTACAGAAAGGTATTGAAATCATTCTAATTTTCAATGAACACCCGTTCACAGTTTATCCTTCCATGGCTTCTAACAAATTTCACAAATAAAGACCTAAGGTGGTTTTTTATTCAAAATTTCATAATAATCTTTGATGGAATTTCTTAATCAATGACTTTAATATTTCAAGAAATTCCTTCCAAGATTCTTACGTTATTTTCCTAATGGATGAGTTCTTCTACGAAATTCATCCAAAGATTCTTCTGAAAAATATCTAAATATTTTCAAAAATTTATTCAAGGATTACTTCATGAACTCACCTAGGATTTCATGCTAGGATTTCTTTTAACTTCGAACCCGGGTGCAAACCAAGGCGGGTCCAATTCTGTAAAATGCACACACCGAGGGAAACCGTGAATGAAGATGATACAACACGGGTAGAGCACATGTATAGCACGGAGAGAAGGGAGAGATAGGACAGAACGCACAAGAGTAGGACCGTAGAGTAGAAATGGAACACTTGTAAATGAACCTACTCGTTCATTAAAATCAGCATGTTTGTTTAATAAAATATTGTTTCAGTTCTTCCGTTAATATATTTACTTATTTTCGTTAATGAATACTCTTTATTTGTAGTTATTAAGTAGCCCTGAGACTGACTTTTTAGAGTAGAGAAATGTTGTCGCGTTACTCCGTGTGAGTTGAATGTTGTTTGTGAGGCGGCTGCCGTCTTGCGCGTCCCCTTCTACACTGGTCGCGTCAGTAGTGTTCGACAACTGTGCATGTTGCATTATCTTTAGGTATGGGTGTCGTCTTACTGCGTGTTTTAGAGAAATGATTTTGGAGTGCGACAGTGTTGTTGCGTAAGGTAGATATCCCAGTTCTCGTGTAGGTTGTAGGCATGCTGGCTCGATCCGCAACTTATTCGGGAATTTCAAATGGACTCGCCCTGACGAGTCTAGACCGGGTAAAATTAAACTTTTTGTGCGGTCCCTTCGCGGAGTGGCGCTAAAGCCGCATGATCTTTCCCTAGATCGGGCAGTGTCGGCTACACGCTGCAGCCTCTTGTGAGGACCATCAAGCGGTGACGTCTTTTTTTATCACGCGATCATTTTGTCCGCTTTCCCCAATGCTAAATTTCCATGAGGAGCCTTAATTTTAAAGAATTGCTTGAATAATGTCGTGACGAGACGAAGAAGATATTCTTGGAGAAATACTGCCTATGTTTTCTGCTATAATTTTCACAGAATGTCATTGAAAAATAAAAAAAAAGATTTTTTTAAGTATTTGTCCTGGGATATTTCAGAACCTTTCGAAAAAGATTAATCCAGGTATTAAGGCCCGAACGCAACGACAGCGAAACGACAACGGAAATGGAACTGGTTTGCCAGCGCGAACCACACCATTTCGACTGAACTGTCTACGAATGGAAGGGAAGACGGCTAGTGTTACCAAACTGGTTCCATTCCATTTCCGTTGCCGTTCCGCTATCATTGCATTTGGGTCTTTACTCTAGTCTTTTTTTTCAGAGATTTTTTCCAGAAATTTTAAAATGATTTTTTTTATAAAATTCCCAAAAGTTCCTGCAAGAATTAAAAAAAAAAGTTTCGGTTCGTGGTTGAAGCCTTCCTTAAGGAGGTTACATGTGTACCACTATTTGTTCGTAGCCCCCATACCCGAGCAGATGAAAAGTGCTTCTGAATACCAAACTAAGGTATTCCATACCAGATAATTACCAATATTTAATACTTGAATGAGGTATGAATGAGCCCTGCATAAGAGGTAAAATACCTCAAATAATATGATAACTAGATCAGGTATTGATAATTAGATCAGGTATTGTAATACATTAATAATGCATAATGGATTTTCATATAAAAGTGAAATTTTTCAATATTTGTTCAATACCTCCAGCAGTCCTCAATAGCTATCGAATACCAAAATGAAGTATTTGAAATTGTTTTAAACATGTTTTTTCTAATACCATTATACTACCAGAATGTGGTGTTGACAACTAAACAGTACCTAATTATGGTATGATACCATAGTTCTTCTTCTTCTTCTTACTGGCGTTGCGTCCCCACTGGGACAGAGCCTACTTTTCAGCTTAGTGTTCTTATGAGCACCTCTACAGTTATTAACTGAGAGCTTACTATGCCAATGACCATTTTTGCATGTGTATATCGTGTGGCAGGTACGAAGGTACACTATGCCCTGGGAAATCGAGAAAATTTCCAACCCGAAAAGATCCTCGACCAGTGGGATTTGAACCCACGACCCTAAGCTTGGTCTTGTTGAATATCTGCGCATTTACTGCTACGGCTATCTGGGCCCCTACCAGATAGCTGTACCGGTAAACGCGCAGCTATTCAGCATGACCAAGCTGAGGCTCGTGGGTTCGAATCCCGCTGGTCGTAGATCTTTTCGTAAAGGAAATTTTCTCGATTCCCAGGGCAAGAGTATCTTCGTACCTGCCACACGATATACACATGCAAAAATGGTCAATCGGTAAAGAAAGCTCTCAGTTAATAACTGTGGAAGCAGGCTTTGTCCCAGTTGGAGTCGTAACGCCAGAAAGAAGAAGAAGAACCAAAGTATAGTACGGATAGATTATTGTGAGTTATTTATCCATGGTTTATGGATGGCCCCTGATTTTTTTGAATTATGGATAGCCCCCTGAAAATAAGACTCTTGGTTGTCTAGGGATTTTCAATGTTCAACAATATGAGCCTCTGTACGTGCCATAAATTCTTTTGTTCTTATGACTTTTACTGTGCGCCGTGTGTTGGTGCTGTCTCACTCTCTCTCACGGGCAACTTCAAAACAGAGCGCACAGTAAAAGTCAAACGTTTTATAGCATGCATAGGCTCATAGCAATATAGGGAGTCGATGCCGGTTATGGACCCTTTGCGTATTATGGACCCCCTACAGAAAAACATAAAATTAACACTCAAAGCAACTTTATTCCTATGAAAATCCACCGGGGGAACTTCGATTACATTGATAGTCAGCAGTTTCAGGCAAAATATTTGGTTTGAGACGCATAAATACAGATATTTGAACAGTTCTGTAAATGAAACCACACAAGAGGGTCCATAATACGCATTTCCAGGTGGGTCCATAATAGGCTCGTCGGCAGCGAGCCGGATTACATGGGAATCAAATGGAGGGTCCATAATACGCAACGTCAAATTTGTAAACAATCCTATTATGGACCCCGGGAGGGTCCATAATAGGCATTCGGACAACAGTATTTCAAATGCATATTTCACTGGAAAAATCGAATGATTATGTATGTTTCATAGACGTACTATGAAGTAAAGACATTTAATTTGTTGTTAGACTCCACAAAACGTATATGCGTCTAAGATATCATTGCACAGTGGTCCAGGAATCAGTTTTACGCGGAAAGATGCATTTTGAGCTTTAGAATGAAACATTAGACAAAAACGGTCTTCTACAAAGTTGTTTGTATTAGTTAAGCCCTTTGTTTGGTGTTATTGAAAATTAGGGTGGACCACATTTTCATAGAAATTGTGTAACTTACTTTCTTATTTGTAGAAATTATATTATACATGCTTCAGCAAAGTTATAGACCATTCAATTTCAAGCAACTTTTCCAAAAAAAGTTTTTTTGTATCTCTTAAATTGACCGATTTAGAGCTTTTTTCCTACGGTGACATAGGGTGGTCCGAACAAAACTGGTTTTCTGGCTCTAGAGTTTTCAATTCAAATTTCTCATCAAAGTAGTCTATGAAACACTTTTAGAGCTTTGAAAAATGCGTAATCTGGTGAGTGAAGAAACTCGCTATCTCCTTCCGTTTAGGAGTTATTGTTGTTTTTCTCTTAAAAACATGCCTACTTTGATTGTGAATATCTCTGATTGGGGCGAACATAAAAAACATCTTTTGACGGAATTCAAAAGACAATATAAAATTGTATATTATGTCCAAAAATTACAGATGTGTTATTTTTGTAACTCTAATAAAATGCCTTGAAAAACAAAGGATTTTAAGCAGAAAAACTTTAATAACTTTTGAACTAAAATAGATATCATCAATATTTTTGCATGAAAATTTGCGTTTTGTTAAGTTCTAAAAGTCGCTCATAGACCGCTTTGACGAGAAATCTGAAATAAGAAAGATAGGGCTCTAAAACTGTTTTGAAGATTTTCATAGTATGTATTTCTTTATTGTTTTGCATTTTGGCAATGAAAATGTAATTTTAGACAAAAATGATCTTCTACAAAATTGTTACTCAAAATGTAAGCTTTCATACTGTGTCAATTGAAACTAGGGTGGTCCACAATATCACACATATCATATAATCAACTTTTTTATTTGCAAAAATACTGGTATATGCTCTTTGGCAAAGCGGTAGAACTTGAAATTTTGATCAACTTTGCCAAAAAAAGTTTTTATGTAGCTCAAAATTTGACCAATCTAGAGCATTTTTTCCTAATCATCACAGGGTGGTCCAACAAAAAAAAGTTTTTCAACTCTAGTTTTTTAAATATTATTTTCTCGTCAATGTCGTCTATGAACGACTTTTAGAACTTAACAAAACGCAAATTTTCATGCAAAAAGATTGTTGATATCTATTTTAGTTCAAAAGTTATTTAAGTTTTTGTGATAAAAAATATTTGACTTTCAAGACGTTTTATTAGAGTTACAAAAATAACACATCTGTAATTTTTTGATATAATGTACAATTATGTTTTGTCTTTTGAACGCCGTCAAAAGATATTTTTTATATTTGCCCCAATCAGAGATATTCACAATCAAAGTAGGCATGTTTTGGAGAGAAAAACAACAATAACTCCTAAACGGAAGGAGATAGCGAGTTTCTTCACTCACCAAATTACGCATTTTTTAAAGCTCTAAAAGTGTTTCATAGACTACTTTGATGAGAAATTTGAATTGAAAACTCTAGAGCCAGAAAACCAGTTATGTTCGGACCACCCTATGTCACCGTAGGAAAAAAGCTCTAAATCGGTCAATTTAAGAGATACAAAAAAACTTTTTATGGAAAAGTTGCTTGAAATTGAATGGTCTACAACTTTGCTGAAGGATATATAATATAATTTTTACAAATAAGAAAGTTAGTTACACAATTTCAATGAAAATGTGGTCCACCCTAATTTTCAATAAAACCAAACAAAGGGCTTAACTAATACAAACAACTTTGTAGAAGACCGTTTTTGTCTAATGTTTCATTCTAAAGCTCAAAATGCATCTTTCCGCGTAAAACTGATTCCTGGACCATAGTGCATTGCGGAAAAGCGTCTAGAATGAATTTCAGCTACTAAGGGGTCCATTACTAGCATTGAAACCCTAGTAAGAATCGCACCAAATCGAGCTCTTCTGGAGCAACACATCATGTGTGTTGTTCACTTTCTGAAGATACTTCGCAATATGAAGCATCCCTATGTGGCACGAAATTTGTAAAATTTAGGTACAAATCAGTACAAAATCGATTTTTGAGCTTTTGTGAAAATTATACTCAGATGTGCTGGTCCAGAAGAGCCCGATTTTGTATAACTTTTTAAAAAGAGTTGTCTAGATCAGGAACGCTGGCAACACTGATCGATGCTTAGTGCTAGGAGCACGTGATATTAATAAAGCATTTCCTCATCCCACAACAACAAGGCTGAAAACATATGAATTAGAAGTAGGTATTTGCCATCATTCCATCTGATAGTTTTTTTTTCATTCATTCTAAAATCGTTTGAAAACAATCAACAAACGGACAATCGCTTCAAAATATGGCATCTGAAGTATGCAATCAAAGCATCCATGCTAGCGGAGGAACGCGCTTCCATCGCTCCGCAGCTGATTCTGCTGTGTGGAGAGGTGAACGACGATGGAAGGTATGGAAAGCGAGCTGCTGCCCGTGGTGGGCGTGGCTTCACCCATCTCCTCGTCGTTGTCGTGCCTTTGTCGTCGTCGTTCGTCATCAATCTCGGCTGAATTGCCTTCTGTGCACTTATTTCCAGGGCCTGCGCGTTATCCTTTTGAAATTTCTTTAGAAATTCCGTTGGATGCACTTGTGAGCAATCGGAGGGATGAGTTCACACTGGAAGGGCTTAGGAAGAGTAGTTTTTCTTGTGGGGGATGTAGGATGAGATTTTTTTCCCCGTGTTGGTTGATTTAAAACTGTTGCAGACTTTTGGAAATGTGAGGCGAAGCGGTTGGAGAGCCCGCAGAAAAATGGGCATTTTTCCGCGTGTTCTCGTGTAGCTTACCAAAGGACGTGGCATTCGGCAAGGATGTATAGGCGACGTAGATGAAATGCTGAACTTTTTTTTTGCTTTGTTGGAGTGTGCCGAAAATTGTGCAAGTATGAAAGCCTTACTTTTATTAAGGCGAAGAGAATTGTTATTGAATTTTTGAAATAAATATCAGAAATTTTATTAAAAACCTTTTTTTTCTATCTTCAAATGACCTTTTTTCCTGGCCCATTGATAAATATTTTTTTGGTTTCACACGGTGCCAAAATCTGGATTATTATCGAACTTTCATGTACCTCGCATATATTTTTCGAAAGCATTTAACGTTTTTATTGAAACTTCGTAATGGGAAAGTATAAAAATATTTTGTCGGCCAAATAATTTCTATATATTTTGTATGTGATTTGGTAGATTTGGTTATTTTTATACACTTCTTCTTGGCATTACGTTCTCACTGGGACAAATCCTGCTTATCAGCTTAGTGTTCAATGAGCACTTCCACAGTTATTAACTGAGAGCTTTCTTTGCCAATGTTGCTTTATTGTTTCTGAACGAAAAGCCTTCTGATATTTTGCAGTATTTTTTTTTCTATTAATTGGAGAATCTTCTGGTCTTACCGTGTATGGGTATTGGATCCACGATCTACAATTCAGTGAATCGTAAATCTACACACACACTTCGTTGTTTCCACTTTTGGTAAATTAGACCAAAATTGTCCTTGCTCCAAGTGATCTCACAATTGCTTGTCACTTTCCTTACTTTTAGTAGCTATTTAGTAACAAGTATGTCAAACAATATAGTATGTTACACTGATGGCTATTTTCTTGAAGGTAGAGCTGGAGCTAGTGTATATTCTCGTGAATCAGGCTGAATCAGTTTTACTCACTTGGTAGACACTGCAGGCGGAAATCGTTGCTCTTAAGTGTGGAGTGCAATCAGCACTTCAACAGCGCGTGATGGGTAAAGTCATATACTTCTGTTCAAATAGTCAGGCTGCTATAAAAGATTTTGCTTCGGCGAACTCAAGGTCGAAGCTTGTTATCGCGTGTCGACCTCAAATTGAGGAACTGAATTCAGTCAACTCCGTAATCCTTGTATGGGCCATTTTCCCATCGCTAGAAATGAATTGGCTGATGAGCTATTCGCAATGGTACCCTCTTTGGATTTGTATATCGTGTACGATGATAAGTCGAAGAAAATTTCCTACTCGGAAAGATTCTTGACCGGTGGGATTCGAACCCACGACCCTCAGCTTGGTTTGGCTGAATAGCTGCGCGTCTGCCGCTACGGCTAGCGGCTCAAAAGTTTTCTTATAAAAAGCGTTTCTGTATATATAAACTGTAAGTAATATCGAATTCTCAGTAGACTGGTATCATCAAGCATCTCTTCATGTCCAAAAGTCGAGTGATGCCAGTCGTGAGGCAACAGTTTTGTTGTCCTCCAATTTGTTCTCCAAGTCGTCCAAACTGGTCAAACTTCCATAGAAAGCCTTCCGTCACTACTGTGTGAATTCCTTTCTCACTTTCACCGTTAAGCCACTAGGATCCTGCAGACTGGCCGCCAACGAGCCAAGCCTTCTGCTGAATCCCCAAACGGCCATGCTCTGAAAAGCTACCAGCAACATTTGCCCGACACCTCAACCCAACCATCTTCCGTGTGCACTATGCCCACCACCAGCTCTATACTGGCGTGAGTGATGATGCAAAATATCTTTTGTGTTGTCATTCTCACATTTGCTTTACGAGTTTTTCCTCTTTTCACTGTGCGGCAATTTTTCAACGCCCGGCTTTTGATACTTTCCTCCCATTTTCCTGTTTCCCAGTGGGAAAAAATCTATTTTGCCCCGGAAAACGATATTCACTAGTTTATCTAAAAATAGCTAATAAAATAATTCACAACTAAAAATAAGGTATAGATAAGGGATTAAAAATTCCATAATAGAATACATTCCATTGTAGAATAATTTTTTTGCCGGAATAATCGCATATATAAATAGCAATGAAAAATCGAAAATCAGCATTCCCTAATTATTATTTTTCTGTGTCTTTTTACTGGAATTTTTTAGACTATTTCGTGCTTATTTAAATGTTTTTGAACAGATATTATATTTTTAGTACATTTTTAATTCAAATACCATCTATTTTTTTTTATTCTTTTTTACTGCTTTAATATTTTTTTACAGCTTGCTTGTTTCCAATTTACCATAAGGGAAAGTGTACCAGTTATGGACATTCTTCTTCTTATTTCTGGCGTTACGTCCCAACTGGGACAGAGCCTGCTTCTCAGATTAGTATTCTTATGAGCACTTCCACAGTTATTAACTGAGAGCTTTCTTTGCCGATTGACCATTTTTTGCATGTGTATATCGTGTGGCAGGTACGATGATACTCTATGCCCTGGGAATCGAGAAAATTTCCTTTACGAAAAGATCCTCGACCAGTGGGATTCGAACCCACGACCCTCAGCATGGTCATGCTGAATAGCTGCGCGTTTACCGCTACGGCTATCTGGGCCATAGTGGACATAGTGGTTCCCTATTTGGCCATATGCGGAATTCGGATAGTTTTCACATTTTTAATCTTTTTGAATGTTTCAACATCAAGATATATCCTCTATCTTACTGCTAAAACACAAAAAAACTTTTCAAAATGTTGATACATTCAAATTATCCCGTATGGCGAAATAGGGAACCACTATGGCCATAACTGGTACACCTACCCTACTTGTTTTAATTGATTAACAGATACATTTTTAAGTGCCTTTTATTGCTAAAAAAGTTCATGTTTTTGCTTATGTTCAATGATTGTATTGGTACTTTTACACATAGTTTTCCCCTTCATTAAATGCATGTTAATTTGGCTGTCGTTTTCGACCAGCAGGTAAGCTGCCGTTTAGCGGCTGTTGATACACTCTGAGCAAAGGAAAACTCGGCGATTTTTCCACCCGTATTGAAAACATATGCTATGGGTAGGAGGTGGTGGAAAAGTTTAACCTTAACGTATGGTGGATACCATGATGGTGAGGCAGTGCGTTTCGCCGTCTGCTAGTAGGCGTAACATTTTTATATTGTTAGCCATTCATTATCAGAGTTTTGGTCGTGTTTGATCCCGTTTCGCTTTCGGTTTTGGTGGTTGATACAATTTGTCCTCAATCGGTTCAATGGTAGACAAAGAAATAGTACACATGAATATACTAATTGGACAGACGACGGCGGTTTTGAGCATGACTCCAGTTTTCAAGGCCAGTCCTGGTGGGTGGCATTTGAAGGTGCAAATTAACCTATCGGTGATGGTGCTATCAACGTTATTCAGATAACCAGAATCTACATATATCGAAATCACCTTTTGCGTTATTTATATGTGTAAAGTGAATAAAAAACACAGCACAGGTGAATAAAAAATTTACACTAATGTTGATGAAATATAACGGCTTGCTATAGAAATTGGGAAGTAAAACCCCAAAAATTATCTTACGTAATTAATGGACAGCCCCTTGCTTGTTTTGTATAATATGGGTGAGTTTGAGAATATAGCTGAAAACTTGGTATCGGAGTCTTTCGAGTATTTACAATGCTGTTTATATAGTTATATCTTCATGTGGGTGGATTATAAGGTCCTGTTGCCCTGATGTTTACTCAATTTTTGAATGTTTTTCGTTGATTTAGGTCGAAAAAATATTTTTTGCTATTCCGTTGGAAATCAATCAACTTTTCATTGAGAAGTTGATCAACATAACGGCCTACTTTTCCTACCAAATAAAACAGTGCTGAAAAGTGCTACTTTTCAGCACTCTTTTCGGTGCTGAAAAGTAGCACTTTTCAGTACTGTTTTGGTAGGCGTCAACCGAACAACCCAGTGTCCTAGTCTCTTCATGCCATGCTTATTGTGCGCGGCGTGTGAGTCGAGACGAGTCGTTTTCACTTCGGGTGACGTGATGCGACTAATGTTAATTAAATGGAAGCGAGTCGACACCTCATCGACTCGATCGTCTTGCCTTATATGCCGCACAAAAAAAGCACAATTGCATCTGATCCTTGAGTTTGTTCTATGTCTGGCGTGCAGGCATTGCAGAATTTGCTCTCATTTGAGTATGAAGCATGATAAAAGCAAGCAAAGAAAAACATCCCATCTGTTGCGGTCCACGATCGTCATTGTTTCGCAAGGTGTAACAAGTCTGATAAATGGAAGCAGCGAGCGAGAGCCCCAAAGAGAGAGCGATGATAAAATGCATTTTTCTCGCTTGTTTACCGTTGGGGGTAGGTGTTTTTCTTTACTGGCACGATAAACTATCCACGAACTTCCGATAGCAATAGTGTCCCCCAGACTTGGAGCATGTTCAGAGGGGTTTTTATCATGCACTACTATCCCCCAATCTGATCAAAGTTGTAGCAGTATACGATAAACAGTCTCTCATAATGTGCAGCATGTTATGATAGTTACAGAGAGCGATACGTGAGAGATTTTCTCAATTTTCTCAGGATTCAATCCCTGCTGGCGTGAGGTGAGAATTGTCAGTGTCGTATAACGAGGTGACAATTCTCGACTCGAGCGAAGTGACTTTCCATTTGGTTTACACGGCGAGTCACTTCACTAGAGTCTACCGTTTTGATTCATATTACGGACACTTAAGACCCCTGTGAAGTTTAACCGATTGAAAAGCATATAAATTGAAACATATCGCATGATACCTGTGCGTTATCAGACTTTTGAAACACTCAACTTTCGAACGGTGGGTGAAGATTCGGATTCCAAAGCTTGAATTACCTAAAATAAATAGAAATTAATGATCTTTCCATGATTCTTATTCCGGACGCAACCTCACTTTTGCTTCATTTTACGGACACCTTGTTTCAAATTGCGGACAACACACGAAAAGAAAAACTTCAATAGGTAAATTATAACTAAATTCCCGCATTCGTAAAAGCAACGTCAAAACAAGTTGCGCATTATAAATTTTCATGGATTGCTATTTGAAATTCATATTAAAACGCGCCTGAAAGTTGGGAACTTTCAAACAGGAAATTTTGAAACATTTCAATTGAAACCTTTCCCATACAAAGTAGAGTGTCCGGAATTAGAAGCTGTCCGGAATTTGAATCAAAACGGTACATCCGTTGTGCGATCAGGCTCCGCACAGGTTAGCGATACTGATGTGGGGTCGGATGGTCCAGCATTTGTAATCACTGTAATTTCTTACCTGTTCATTCATCTAATAGGGAATATAGATCTACATGATACCGATGGGAATGAGAAGAATTGTGACATTCATGGGTACTACTGTGTCACAGCCTACGTGATTGAAAAATACCGAATTGAAACTACGCATGGCCCATGTGGGTTCTCTTGCAATGTTTGTTTGTGCTTTTAGAGTTCATCGAGTTGAAACGGCATTTTTCGAAATAGCAAAAAATGTTGTATGCAACTCGTTGCAAAACTCGATTTTTTCAGCACTCGTTGTATTTATCCAACTCGACGAGCCTCGTTGGATAAATGTACAACTCGTGCTGAAAAAATCATCATTTTGCAACTTGTTGCATAAATAACTATTTCCGGTTCTGGGGATTTTGTCACATCTTTACGTTTACACCCAAATTTTTGGTATATTTTGTCTACCGTGTCTCTTCCGAAATATCAGATAAGAACAATAATACACGCATGCAAATTTTGTTGTATAATCTACCGAATCTGACTATAAAATCTATTAAGTCTACTTCAATCTGGTAAAAATAACTGATCAGTGCAGCAATTTTATTTCAATCCGTGACGTGTGACGTATAACACAGTATGGTCAAAAGTACAACGACATTTTTTTTTGTCAAATCAAGAATGTTTCATGTCTTCTACAAAGTTGTTAGATATCTTGAAACGCGTGTTTTTGCTTAAGTTCACTCCTATATATCTCTTAAAGTAAAGGAATTACCGGTCGAATTCGTTTTAATAAGGCTTATTTGTTTGATAATAAAAACCCATGAAAAGACGCTTATAGACAAAAGTATTTATCAACTACCAAAAAGGGAGATATTACACAATTTGTAAGAGTTGTATGCGCCATTTTGCGCTGAAGCCAGTTATAGGGGCCTGACTTACCCCTTGAGAAAAGAGTAATTCATAAATAACTTTGTTACTTCAAAAGATAGCGTGATGATATGTTCAGCAAAAACACGGGTTTTTCTATGACTGACAACTTTATCGAAAACAAAAAAAAAATGTTAAAAATCTTGGGAAAAAGTTATGATAAAAAATATGATTCTAAGGGGCCATTCACATACAATGGCATATACAGTTGACTCTCCACATCTCGATAATGAAGGGAATATCGAGATAGGGAGAGATCGAGGCAAAGAACACATTTTTAACGAATACACTAGATTGAAAACCACTCCGTTACCATGAATGAAGGGACCGAAGAAATTATCGACATAGGGAGAGATATCGAGATATAGAACGCCGAGATGTGGAGAGTCGACTGTATCTCAAAAAGTATTAGAGATAGAAAACTCGTGTCTTCGACAAAGTTGTTTAAAATGACCAATTCTACAACTTTGCCGATAATACGCGCTTAAACATACCAAGAAACTTCTCCGAAAAAAATATATCGCTAAAATCAACGATTTTTGTCAAAAGATTTTATTCAAAAAGCACATGAAATCGACAAAACAAAACATAGTGCAATGTCAGTTTTAAAAATGAACGTTCTGGTCCACTAAGTGAACGGGAACTTTGAATCAAACGAGATTAGAAGAGTCAAATTTAAAATTAAAATTTGGATATGATATAGTAAGAACAAACACGCTCTGTCTATTTTAGGACCCTATTGGTATCGCGTTGATGGCAATGTGCTTTTGGTAGCCCGAAGAAGCGACTTCGGTATGTGCGCCGTCGAATTGATTTTTTTTTCTCGGTTTCCGTATTTGCTGTCCAGTGTTTTGCGAATGCGATTCATGCTATCAGGATCATTTACACAACTCTGTGTGCAGACATTTTTTATTTGGACGGTCGATTGAACGGTGTATTGCAGAGAGGTTTCAAATACAAAATTCGGTGAGTTTGTTCCAATATTTTGTTCCAATATGAATCAATGCCCAAATATTATGTATAAATGCCAGAGCGTCTATGAAACGTATCCCATGGTCTTTCCCATCCCATTAACATTCCACAACATCCCGTAACACCTATGATTGGTCGTAGACTTCTCTGCATCTTTCTTAAGTAGGTTTCCTTCCCATTCCTCAGCATTCGCAAGGACGTGGCCAGGACAACTTTAAACTGTTGGAGGATGCGTCAATCTTGTCTAAGATTCAAGCATTAAATTTGACTTTAGCAGTGTTGATAGACTCACACTCAAAATCTCAATCAATACGCTCTCCCGTGAGAGCAAACTCATTAGAGATCTGCTTCGCAAATCTCACGCTTGAGATTTTGATTCAAAATCAACTCAATCAACTCAAACCGTAAAAAATGATTCAGTCGCAAAATCCGGCAAAAACTCGTGAAATCCGAATGTTGTTGTTTACGTTAGAAAGGAGTAACATAATTTTACCAGACTAACAAGAAATTATTGCCGTGTGTGAGTAAACTGTGGAAATACGAGACAATGAGTCAAAAAGGTGAGCCAACTCATCCATGATTTTTGGACTGCTGAGTTGCATGATTGACAACTCACGAATGAAAAATCTCTAGTGTGAGTTGCGAGAAATTGAGTTTTTCACAACACTGGACTTTAGTAACGGACGGGAAGGAGGCAACCCTCATACAACGGTCTAGGACTGTTACACTTACGAGTTTGTGCGAATTGCTTAATGCTAATGCTAATGCTATTGATACCACGTGGATGGATATCGGCATCAAAGGCAAGCTTTCAGTTTAAGTATTGTAAAACCCAAAACAAGACCAAGTCAATGCGCACAATTTGACTTAAAGGAAGAATAAACTTAAATCACATGTGCTCCGTTGAGCTTAGTACTTAATTAGTGTCCCCAAGGACGTATATAACTTATGCGTTAAGTATTCATAGAAGAAGATGTAATGGTAGAAGTAAGTCCCCTATCTTTGTACACCATCTGGAAAATTTTGGTGCACAGTAATTAATTCAGATTGATAAATTTTACCAGTTTTTCACCTGAGCTGTTCTTTTGAGATGACAGTTTATCAAATCATAACTTTTATATCAAAACTCCGATGAACATCGATTGTAACGTGCCAATGTTTCACTGCAAACTCAAAAGAACAGCTTATGTTTAAAAGAAGTTAAAATCTCTCTTACAGTGTTATAAAACTTGTGCCACCTTAGTTTTGTAGCATTTTGGGCAAAACATCTATATTGAAATTTTCCCTCTTCCGAAAATTAGTTGTTCTTCATACGTATATTTTGCTTCTTCAAGAACGAAGGATAAGCAGGCGTAAAGTTTCATAACTCTCAAATGATTCTTTCTAATCAAACGATACGAATGAGAACTCGCAGCTGTAAGCGTGACTTGAAAACCGTCGGTCCTCGGAAATGATTCAATTCTACTGTACACTACTTTACTGGGACAGAGCCTGCTTGTGAGCTCCTCGGTGTTTTTATTGGCACACAGTTATTAACTTTGAGTATTATTTGCCAAAAATGCCATTTTCGCATTCGTATATCGTATGGCAGGTACGATGATACTCTATGCTCAGGGAAGTCAAAAAAATTTCCATTACGACAAGATCCTAGATCGACCAGGAATCAAGCCCGCACATCTCTAGCAGGGCTATGCTTTGAAGCCGTGGACGTTACCACTAGACTAAGGAATGCCCAAAGCAGATCGTTAATGAGTCCAAAGATAAGCAATATAACATGTGGAAATGTGTTCTTAAAATTATTCCAAATGGAAGTTATATCAAATGGCAATTATGCCAAATAACCTTTATGCCTAATTACGTTATGCCAAACGGAATTTCACCAGATGGCATTATGCCAAATGGAATAGAGCCAATATGAACGACTTCTTCTTTCTTCTCTTCTGGCGTTACGTCCCCACTGGGACAGAGCCTCCTTCTCAGCTTATGAGCACTTCCACAGTTATTAACTGAGAGCTTACTATGCCAATGACCATTTTTGCATGCGTATATCGTATGGCAGGTACGAAGATACTCTATGCCCTGGGAAGTCGAGAAAATTTTCAACCCGAAAAGATCCTCGACCGGTGGGATTCGAACCCACGACCCTCAGCTTGGTCTTGCTGAATAGCTGCGCAATTACCGCTACGGCTATTTGGGCCCCTCTTGAACGACTAGAAGACCAATTGAACATGTCTTAATATAAAGGAAGTATCGAACGTTCAAAATTTTGCATCATTTCTATGTACACCCATAATGAATGACCAGCCCACTGCAGTATGCCGCATTTCATCTAATCGAAATTTTACTTTCCATGTTCCACGTTCATACGAATGCTTTGTATTCTTTTTTATTGGCGTTACGTCCCCACTGGGACAGAGCCTGCATTAGAACGCGACTATTTTTTTGAAAAATCTCAAAACTAAAAATTCGTGTGCTCATTTGAATGAAACCCACCAGAAATCTTAAAGTATGAGTCAACAATATTAGGATTTGAAGGTAGCGAAAGCGACTTGATATTTTAAAGTTATGAAATATGTCCTTTAGTGAAGATTTTTAGGTTTTAAAATATGGTATTCTTGATTTCGCCATCTACGTTGATTTCTTATGGAGGATGGCGAGTTAGGAACATCATGGCGAAATAAGGTGCAAAAGAGAAAATATTTTAAGAAACATGATTTCTCCATTGCTTTTTAGCAAGTTTTGAGATTTCTGATAATGTCTCCGTATAATTTCAAAGCAAATTAACACAAAACGATTGCCAACCATATGTGTCGTAGAACGGGGTGGCGAATGCTGGTACATAGTACCTGTACACTCTCTCTATACGGCAGCTTAGACTTGTTTTGATTTTAGCCAAATTTGGTGTTCTACAAACTTTTCGTAAATTTTATTTTGAAGAGAATGGTGCTTAGAGCTCCAGAAGACAACAAAGTTATAAAGACTTCACTGAACGTCATGTTTTATAACTTTAAACTTATGTGAATTGATTTCAGAATTTTAGATTCTCAGATTTTCGTTTGCTTCTTAGCTTAGTGTTCTATAAGAACTTTCACAGTCCCTTAATAAAGTTTTTTTCTTCTTGACTTTATGAAAAATGGATAAAATTGGATGCATCCGAAAGCAACTGACGGCAAATTTGATCTAGTTCCAATAATTTGGTTGGCCATGTGTATTGTTCACCGGACACCAGGAATGTTCCGGATTTTCTGAGGTCAGGTCCAAATAACATTTTTTTTATCGCTTTCGCTTGTAATTTCGTTCGGTATGAAGTTATACAGATGTTCACATTTTTCCTAGAAACAAGAACCGATTAAAACTTGATTGCCGGTAAACCCATTAAGATTTATTGGAAATCTTCCGTAATTGGGCCATTTCTGTAAAACTGGTTCCAGAAAATATTGTTATTTTTTCGTTTACAATAATGCATGTATATCCGAAACTATATTCAAATGGCCATCAAACTTTAAAAAGTTGCTTCCGGGAGCATATGCAGAACCATTGAATGCATTGGTCACACTATAGTAGGTTCCAGGTGCCCTGGGGAAAGTGGCCAATTTGGAATCATATCAATATGGAAATCGATTTTGGAAAATAAAGCTTCTGGAAGCATTTTTAGAACCACCGACTGCCAAGACCATTTAGTTGGTTCCGAGAGCCCCGGTGGAAGTGGCCAATGCTTACGAATGAATTACCTTCAAAAATCTTGAAGATTTGTACCCATATTTTTATGAGTCCGGACTTTTTTCCGAAATAACCGGAGAAGGCACTTGGAACCTATTATACAGTGGTCATGGTACACGGTGATTTCAATACTGCTTCCAGAAAGATCACTTATAAAACTTGAGACTCTCTATACAAATTAAAAGAAAGAAAAAAAAAGAGATTTTGACATGACTTCGGAAAATCCGGAACTTCTCCGTTGTCCGGGACCAACTTTGATTAAAATTAACCCGAATTATGTTACCACGAAGTCCATTAAGTCTAATGTCACGCGAGGTAATTGTACATTAGAGGTAACAGCATTTGGAGAAATGAAACTCGGGATCATCCCACGTAACAAGTTTAGTTTTACGAATTACTTCCAGGGTGCTATAAATAAACGTCCACAAAACCACGGTCATGGCACTGTTGCCTTCTTCGCATTCCCCAAAACCTCTTGTAGAATAGAACGTGATTATTTGGCCCACTCTAGAAGAGGCTATGAAGTGTATATTTATGTCACACGAATAAAGCACAATAGGGTTCTGCGCAAAAATGTATCTCTCTTTTTCACTCTTTCATGAAAGTTGTAAACAACAAGGCCAGTAAAAGTCAAAATCCTATACAAAATCAAAACAGTGCAGAGGCCTATAGCATTAATGGTTGCTATTTTGAGGCCATCTGTTCTTGATTAATGTCGCTTCATCTTGAAAATGATTTTATCATGACAGCGATCTTACCAGATTTATTCCATCGTAAACAAAACAAATAATATTGAAAACACGTCTTTGATAATATATTTCGTAGTGTTTTTCATTTGAAGTGAATTATTTGAATACTAGTGGTCCCGGCAAACTTCGTCTTGCCATCAAGTAGGCTGTTGTAAAACGTCATGTAATCCCACATACAAAATGACACCTGAGTCTTCTCCAGTTTTCCCGATTGTTCCGTAGACTTTCCCAAACTTTTTTTCTTGCACGAACACGTCGCATCCCTTGTCGAGTGCAACAGTGAAAAACTTATCTCAATCCGTTGATCCGTTCTCAAGTTATTTCGTGACATACAAACACCACTCCATTTTTATTTATATAGAAGATAGAAGATAGAAGATAGTACTCAAATCTTTAGTGACGAGAGAGATTTACTGTGGAGGTAAAATTTCTGGTGCCCCCTCTGATAGTGGTATATTTATAGTTATATAGCATTTGCTAAAATAAACCTCCAGGTAGTGTTGTTCAGACTCATTTCCCCAAAAATTACATTTTCCGAACTACGAAGCCACGAACTACTACAACCATGCTCTATCCTCCTAAGATAGAAAAGCAGATGGTTAAGCTTGAGTACTGCACACACAATCGATCAATTTTGATCCTAGAGAGCCACAATTCAAGTTTCGGTGAAATGAAATGAGTGAGTGAGTGAGTGCGAATCATTTCACCGAAACTTGAATTGCGGCCCACCGAGATCGAAACTGTCGGATCCCATGTGCAACTCTCAAGCCCAACCACCTCCCCCTCCATCTCAGGAATACAACGCACAGTTATAACAGTTCATGGCTTCACAATTCTAATTTCGGGGAAATGAGTCTGGTCAACACTGCCTCCAGGTAAAGAATAAAACATATACAACATTTATTGATTTGATTGGGCAGTAATAGTGTCCTAAAATGTTTAATGAAATCTTGTTTTCATTTGATAACACGAAAGAGCATGTTACTGAAACTTCTTTAGCAATTTTTCCCGCTCAAATAATGGCTATATTATATTTTAACATGAATTTAAAAATTGGATCCGTAAATGAACCTTGAAACTTGAGATCATGTTTGACGTTCGCTTGCACGACAAAAACACCACAGGGATTTTATTTTTAACACTTGGGTTGTTCCCATCTGACATTTCTGAAGGGACACGGAAAACAAAGTACACCCAAAATTTTAGTTTAGGCCAAGGGGTGTGACAAAATAAAAAAAATATATATATATATATATATATATAAAAAAGTTGTTGTACCTCAACAAACGAAAAACATCAAAAAATTGAGTAATTATGTGTTTTTGTCCTAAACTTAAGCGTTTTGGCACTGACATTGGGACAGGGCTTAAGAACCCTATTGTGCTTCAAATTATATTCAGTCAGTTTGATCATCACACCATAGCATCTTATGAGCGAATTCATGAAAATAATATTGTGGCGACCGGAGTGAAATTTACATGGCGGAACCATATTTGATAGATTGCCATCGACACACATAAGGGCACACTGCTATGATTCGGCATTTGTGGATGTAAAATTGCCTTAAAAATGCTGATTGAAGATGATTCAGCTTTTTTTTTGCTTTTTATGGTAACCAAGCAGCATTCAACACAGCTTGCAGTTTGGGTATGTTATTATGAAGAATAAATGCAAAACAATGAAAACGGACATAAGTTTGTCGTTTTCCGGCATGAATAAGTGTTCGCAATGATTTTGCAGAGTCCAAATACTGATTGTATATATAATGTATATATAAGGTAAGTTATCAAGATTAAAGTGCAAATCAATCAGTTTAAAAGCAGCTTTTATGACAACAAGATGTATTATATCAATCTTTCATCTTAGCCGTCACAAATAAGCCACCACTAGCAGTTTAAATTAGGTACTAAATGCTGCAAAAAAGCTGGTTTTGAAGCCACAAAATTTGAAGTTTATAATTTGTCTCTGAAAGGTTTAGAAAACAACTAAGAGCTGACTTACAAAATATCATCTTCTAGCAACGTTTAATGTCACCGCTATCTATCATAGCATTTACTTTACTGTCATAAAACATTAATAAATCCACACGAATGCCAAATTGCTGTGGAGTTGTTACTTGGGATGCTACACGATTAATGGTATTCAGGCTTATGGGGTAGGAGCCTTTAAATCAAGATATAGAATAGGGAAGTGTGGAGAGGGATATAATTGAATTTGGAAACCAATATCCTTTGATTATAGTAAAAGCTATTCTTCATTACTTACGTATAACAATTATAAAATATACACTGCACAAAACGTTTGACAAAACGATACAATGTACATACATTTTAATCCTCCTGATACATCGTCTGTTATTCACGGAACCCACCTCATAATATTTCGAAAAAGGCATTCCAAAAAGGCGGATGGTATTTTCATTTTCCACAGACCCCATCAGAATATTCTTCTCTGAAGCCGAATGGCTGGCTCAAGCTTGGTTTGGTAGCTTTGATGTTGAAATCCATGTTATGCCCCGTCCATGTTTTCAGCATACCAACCGGCGTAGCAAACGTTCCACCATCCGTTGATGAAAGGTGAAATTACTGTGATAGGTATAGAGCTGGTTCGTGGGAACTCTGTCCGAAAGGTATGCGTTCGGATTAAGCATCGTATTCCACAAGTACGGTACGTACTAGGGTGGCCCATTTTTATATGAGAAAACCAAACCGTATAAATTTTAAGTTATGTTTCCATTTTTTTTTTCGTTTGGACCTCCACAGACTACTGCAAAAGTTTAAGCAGAATCCGTCAACTCTAAGGAAGGACTAAACGAGATCATCAACCTGAGCTTAATGAAGTTATCCAGTACCATACCAGCCAGTAAATTTGATTTGTACTAAAACGTTTTAGTACAGGCAGATATCCAGTACCATACCAGCCAGTGAGTATACACGGCATGGATAATCAAGTTCCAAAGTTTTCCAGACGTGAAAAACCAATTTTCATATCAATATGTTTAAATCACGTGGCCATTGCACCATCTAGCATGCTTTAACGCGACAATTTTCTATTTTATACGAATTCTGCGTATTTTATCTCACAGTCCAGTGAACTGAAATTTTCACAGACGCTTTTCCAATAGTAGATCAACAGTTTTCCATGGAAATATTTCATGGCTAACTGTTTTCCTATGATGCCGAGACGAAACTTGTAGTTTTCCTGAAGAAATATTAATTTATTACAAATCCACGTACATAATCTCACTGGATGGGAATTCTATCCAGTCCAGTGAGCTGAAATTTTCACAGCCGCTTTTCCGATAGTGGATTAACAGTTTTCCATGGAAATATTTTATGGCTAACTGTTTTCCTATGATGCCGAGACAATTTTCATATCAATATGTTTAAATCACGTGGCCATTGCACCATCTAGCATGCTTTAACGCGACAATTTTCTATTTTATACGAATTCTGCGTATTTTATCTCACAGTCCAGTGAACTGAAATTTTCACAGACGCTTTTCCAATAGTAGATCAACAGTTTTCCATGGAAATATTTCATGGCTAACTGTTTTCCTATGATGCCGAGACGAAACTTGTAGTTTTCCTGAAGAAATATTAATTTATTACAAATCCACGTACATAATCTCACTGGATGGGAATTCTATCCAGTCCAGTGAGCTGAAATTTTCACAGCCGCTTTTCCGATAGTGGATTAACAGTTTTCCATGGAAATATTTTATGGCTAACTGTTTTCCTATGATGCCGAGACGAAACTTGAAAGTTTCCTGAATAAATATTAATTTACCAGAAATCCACGTACATAATCTCACTGGATGGGAGTTCTATCCGATCCAGTGAACTGAAATTTTCACAGACGCTTTTCCAATAGTGGATCAACAGTTTTCCATGGAAATATTTCATGGCTAACTGTTTTCCTATGATGCCGAGACGAAACTTGAAAGTTTCATGAATAAATATTAATTTACAAAACTACAAATTTCGTCTCGGCATCATAGGAAAACAGTTAGCCATGAAATATTTCCATGGAAAACTGTTAATTCACTATTGGAAAAGCGGCTGTGAAAATTTCAGTTCACTGGACTGGATAGAACTCCCATCCAGTGAGATTATGTACGAGGATTTCTAATAAATTAATATTTCTTCAGGAAAACTACAAGTTTCGTCTCGGCATCATAGGAAAACAGTTAGCCATGAAATATTTCCATGGAAAACTGTTAAACTACTATCGGAAAAGCGGCTGTGAAAATTTCAGTTCACTGGATCGGATAGAACTCTAATCCAGTGAGATTATGTACGTGGATATCTAATAAATTAATATTTATTCAGGAAACTTTCAAGTTTCGTCTCGGCATCATAGGAAAACAGTTAGCCATGAAATATTTCCATGGAAAACTGTTAATTCACTATTGGAAAAGCGGCTGTGAAAATTTCAGTTCACTGGACTGGATAGAACTCCCATCCAGTGAGATTAAGTACGTGGATTTCTAATAAATTAATATTTCATCAGAAAAATTACAAGTTTCGTCTCGGCATCATAGGAAAACAGTTAGCCATGAGATATTTCCATGGAAAAGTGTTAAACTACTATCGGAAAAGCGGCTGTAAAAATTTCAGTGCACTGGACTGGATAGAACTCTCATCCAGTGAGATTATGTACGTGGATTTCTAATAAATTAATATTTCTTCAGGAAAACTACAAGTTTCGTCTCGGCATCATAGGAAAACAGTTAGCCATGAAATATTTCCATGGAAAACTGTTAAACTACTATCGGAAAAGCGGCTGTGAAAATTTCAGTTCTCTGGATCGGAGTGAACTCCCATCTAGTGAGATTATGTACGTGGATTTCTAATAAATTAATATTTCATCAGAAAAATTACAAGTTTCGTCTCGGCATTATAGGAAAACAGTTAGCCATGAAATATTTCCATGGAAAAGTGTTAAACTACTATCGGAAAAGCGGCTATAAAAATTTCAGTTCACTGGACTGGATAGAACTCTCATCCAGTGAGATTATGTACGTGGATTTCTAATAAATTAATATTTCTTCAGAAAAACTACAAATTTCGTCTCGGCATCATAGGAAAACAGTTAGCCATGAAATATTTCCATGGAAAACTGTTAATTCACTATTGAAAAAGCGACTGTGAAAATTTCAGTTCACTGGACTGGATAGAACTCCCATCCAGTGAGATTAAGTACGTGGATTTCTAATAAATTAATATTTCTTCATGAAAACTACAAGTTTCATCTCGGCATCATAGGAATACAGTTAGCCATGCAATTTTTCCATGGAAAACTGGTAATCTACTATCATAAAAGCGGCTGTGAAAATTTCAGTTCAGTGGATCGGATAGAACTCTCATCCAGTGAGATAAAATACGCAGAATTCTTATAAAATAGAAAATTGTCGCGTTAAAGCATGCTAGATGGTGCAATGGCCACGTGATTTTAACATATTGATATGAAAATTGGTTTTTCACGTCTGGAAAACTTTGGAACTTGATTATCCATGCCGTGTTTACTCACTGGCTGGTATGGTACTGGATATCTGCCTGTACTAAAACGTTTTAGTACAAATTAAATTTACTGGCTGGTATGGTACTGGATAACTTCATTAAGCTATCAACCTGTTGATTCTGTTGCAACTTCATTTTTGATCGCGTACGTGGTAGTCAACAAAAATTTTTCGTCTTGACTTTGAAGATTCTTCTATCAATAAAGAACAAGCCAGAAGTAATTTACTTAAGAAACCAAAAAGTTATACTTAGGGAAACTGAAACTCCCATGGTGATCAACTTACTTCATACAAAGTTCAAGCTCATTTGACCACCCCTTAGAGTCCATTCAATCTTTCACAATAGGTTCTGGAGGATTAAATGAACTAAGCTAGGAAAAAGCACCGGTTTTGGCCAGCCTAAGAAAAAATGTACAATAAAAATTATATGGGAAACCGTATTTATGTTACAATTATATCAAACGCAAGCTTTCAATCCATATTATGTGTGTAAAATATTGAAACTGAACTTAAACCAACGTTTCGCTTTGAAAATCACGTTGGTCAGTATAGGCCACCATAACCAGTTTCGGCCAGAGACTTAACTTTGGTTCCTAAATTTGTAAATCACATCGATCGAATCACATTATTCGATCACAATCAGGAGCACCTTGGCGAAATTGGGTATATGGGAGTTAAAATTATAAGGAACGTCAATTGTTTTTCTCATGTTTTAAATCGATTCGGATGAGTAAATGAATGTAGCTCTACCATGTGAATGTGATCCACTGAACACAAAAGGTTTCATGCTGATTATCTATGTAAAACGGTGTATAATCCACTATGGCTATATCTGGCGTATGGCCAAAACCGGTGCTTCTTCCCTACTGAGCTACATCGTTCAAGTAGCTTGAATGTTTTGCAGTTTCATGGGGCACCCTAGAGCCTACGCACCAAAGCCAGCAGAATGGAACGATGAAAAAGTGTGCGGTGCGTACGCAAAGCAGGAGCAGGAAAGGTGCACAATTAAACCCGAGCACGGGAGATCCGTTTTTGATTACATTCCCATGGCACGTGCTCTTGATTTGGCGACTTTTTTTATTGAAATACTTCTATCTAAATTATTATGATTGCTGCCATTTTTATTCCTGGGATGACTCGTGTCAACTTGAAACCGAATTGTAACCATTTGGATAAACTTCTTTCCACATTCCTTAGGTTTGGATTCCGTTTCAATACTGAGCATTTCCAGCGCAAAATAAAAATCGTTTAGACTTTAGAATCTTTCGTATTGAATAAAATTTTTTAATATTTACTAAACAACGTTTTTAAAAAAGATTGAACACGTATGAAAATTTTCATTTGTCAACTCCCTCGTAATTTTTCAAAAAATTGAAAATGAATAAAATAAATTATTTGAAAGTTGTTTCCGCTATCATCGATTGTGATATACATCTTTTGGTTTGATATCAAAACGAGCTCGCAACAAGATGAATGCTTAATTTTCATATTATTATAGTTCTCGTACATGAAGCACTAAACAATTTTTAGTTACTAAAAATTAGAACAATAACAAAACTTTAAAACCAAAACAAAGAATGACATCGAATATAATAATTAAAAATATATATATTATAAAACTTCATGCTGAAAAACTGAGCAGATTGTGGTAACATGTTATTTCAATCTATAAAATTTGTTGAGCGGCTTTTGGTTAAAAACACAAATTTGTGGAAAATGTGCGTGTCAACTGTAACACATTTGGAACAACGAGTGTGAAAAAAATGAAGTCAATGAGGAAAAATTCAATCCCTATTTTATTAAGACAAACGTTGTAGATGTACGAAGCAGCATGTACACTGTACACAAACTAAAATATATACTTACATATATCTTCTTTTATGATCGTTTACTTTGCTGAATTAGTATTTCCAATCACCCTGTACTGAAACTTCTTCGAGGACATCTTTTTAATCAAATGCACTCTTCTCGAATGTATATTGGATATTGGCAAAAAAGTTTGGTAATACTATTTTTCGCTATTTCTCATCGTAATAGGCTGTTTTTCATCACGCCAATCTGTCATGAAACGGCCTTCTTTCCTGAACTGAAGTATTCAGTGCGGGAATAGTCATTACGCAACTGAAACCAGTGCTGTAATGATTCATTACGCAACTGTTTTGAGTTGCGTAATGAATCATAACACAACAATTTTTCAGAATTTATATAATAATGGTGAATGCATTTCGATATAATTTCTGATATCCTCAAGTGATCTTCTACGAAATTGCAAAACATGTTGTACGTAACTCGTTTCAGAACTCGTAGGATAAATTTACGACTCGTACTGTAAAAATCATCATTTTGCAACTTGTTCCGTAAACTACTATTTGGCGGGGGTTCGACTATATTTATTTGAGTTTTAAGCTGGAAATACTACTCTAGAAAAGTTGATGCAAAATGAACTTACAAAAAATGCATAGGGTGAGATTTCCAACTACGAGGCGCAAGGATCAAAACGATGATGAAAATCCCGAAAAAAAAACGAAACGACGGCTGATCTTGACGTGTGTCGGTGGAATGCTCAGGTGCGCATTGGGTTGGGTGCTTTTCGAATGCTGCCAGCTACAAGGCGGAACGTCAAAGAGCACCCTTTACCACCCGGTAGACGCAATCGATTCCGTTTATTCGTAAGGATAAGGGCACGCAATAAAAGTCCCGTCGAAGAGATTTTATGGTTTATTGCGCGGTGCTTTGTGAAGCATTTGGAGGGATTTGAGGATACTGTAGCACATGTGGAATTGGATAGGTGCGATTTTTGATGCACTCAGGAGGATGGGTGGGTAGGTAGAGATCATGAGAATTGCAATTTCGTAGCGATTAGTTTTAAGGATGCTCTCAAATCAAGCTGTGTTAATAATAATGTCTTATAATATAAAGATTCTTGTTCGTTCGAGTTTTATCGAGCTACTTACGCTCTTGAAATCAATTTAAGGAATTATTAAATAAATAAAAGGACAATTGAAGAAAAACATAAACTCTGATATTTTTCAAACACTGCATAACATTTTGATGAAATAACTTCTTCTTTTTCTTCTTCTTTTTGGGATTGCATTTTCACTTGGACGGGGTCTGCTTCTCAGCTCAGTGTTCAATGAGCACTTCCACAGTTATTAACTGAGAACTTTCTTTGTCAAAGTTGCCATTTTCGCATTCGTATATCGTGTGGCAGGTACTCTGATACTCTATGCCCAGGGAAGTCGAGAAAATGTCCATTACGAATCGACTAAGAATCGAACCCAGATACTTCAGCATGGCTTTGCTTTGTATACGTGGACTCTAACTTCCTGGTTATGGAAGGTCCCTGATGAAATATGCGTATTCTCACAGAATAAGGGGGTGTCCATTACATGTATGCCTTATACAGTAATTCACCAAGAGCTTCCTGTTCCAAATGATCAATTTTGCCTTGACCCCTTCAGCATGGCCCAATAACTCAACCCGAGCATAAGATAATTACAATCGGTCTTGTATCTGTCATTATTGTGCATATCAGCATACGGAGTGAAAATGGTAAATGGAAATCAATAAGCACGCATCGAAATAAGGAGATTTCGAGAAAAGGAGAGACATTGTCGATACATAAAAAATGTCGAGAAAATATTTACATAACTGAAGGATCGGAGAAATTAACTACACAAGTAAAGAAATCGAGTTGTAGAGTCGAAAGTAGTGCTGGATTCGGTTATTTAATTTACTTACAGGTATTCCACTAAACACATCGAAGATGATTAAATTACAATAACTGCATGTGTACCATAACAACGTTGTTTTAATAGATAATGGTTGTCAGAACGTAGATGACTATTGTCTGGCCAAAAACTGTTCACACTGATTGGTTTCTGAGATGTTCAGCTGCTGAAGTGGCTTATACCAGATTATAAAGTCCGCATCTTTCAAGATGCGAATTACAACTGCTAACACTGCTGACGAATTCCATCTAGAATGAGTCGAAAAAAAAAAATAAAAATCTTGCTCGATAGTCTTTGATTTGGATTAAATTTTGCACATGTTTTTGGTATGGTAGAATAACTGTTTTCCATAGAAAAATTACACGAATGCCACTAAAGTGGTAAAGAGTCCTTAATAAATAATAATAATAATAGAAAAATTGATCATTTTGACTCAAGTGTAACTTTTGAAAATAGCCTATTAATTTTGGAATGCAACTTATTTGAAATATTCTAACTCTGAAACTGTTGATTTTAGAGAAAAATGTTCCATGAAGAAGTTGTAGTAAACTGTTTGGACTATAAGAAAAAAATATACACTGAAAAAATATTTTATTTATTTTCATAAAAAAAATCAAAAATAAAACTTAAATTTTAAATTACACAAAAACTATATTTTTAATATTTTTTAAATTTTCACCATAGAATCTTGATAGTAAACAGATGTTTGGGACAAAAATTCATGATGGAAAAATTGTTAATAAAAAAGTTTTTCTAAGAACAACTTTCAGTCGATTTTCAAAATTTTGATTTTTTGTCAAAATAAATACGTTCTGATGATACAGTAAGCATCTTGAAATGATTTTAAGCCATGATGATTAGATAAATAATTTCTCTAGAAATAGCCATTTTCGAATTATATTATTATTATAATATAATTTAAATATTAAATAAGGCCATTTTCATTGATTATTAGTTATAGACTGTAAAGGTATGTGGGGTGGTATCGGGACACTTTGAGGTTAAGATGAAAGTGAATAAAAGCCACACCTCAAATCTTTAATAGCAACAGGGAACCAGCCGTTCATTCAAGCAGAAAACTTGTTCGATTGTTCACTCGCTGGCCAATCGATCAAGTATTCAGCTTGCAACGCGCTGTCTGATTCTTAAGATGTATGCTCTTGAAAGTATAAGGGCACATTGTCTAAATCCAAATCTTAGTATATTGATGCTGTGCCTGACCACCTACTCCTCTCTAATCTCGCTTGTAGCGTGACATAATTTGTGCACGACACCTAATTAAAAACGCATATTTTTGGATGGTTTAATATTGATCAAATAGGCGACGTCCAAAAATTACGTACAGTACTGGACAGAATTAAGTACGCATTGGCCGTTTTTTCATACAAAATGGTCAAGTTTGGAGGCCTCAATCTCGGTTTCTAGATGTCCGATTGACCTGAAATTATCACCGCAGCTTAAAAGTAACTTCAAATTTGCTAGTCTATGAAATCATAGTTTTTCATTAACAAACTTTTGAGTTATCGCAAATCTGAAATTTTGATAGAAATGACAAAATTTTGAAATACAAATAATTTTTAAATGGAAATTTTAGACCAATATGCTCTTCTGCAAAAATATGCAATTTGATAAGACACACAATTTTGCAAAATATCATTTTTCGATAAAATTGATTGTGTTCAAAATATTTCCAAAATAAAATTATGCCATTTTTCGTAAATTGATAAATATTTAATAATTCATAAGATTGTGTTTCAAATACTGTGATATTTCAGGTAAGTAAAATCTATGTTATATTTCAGCTGTGGTGAAAATTTTAGATCAATCGGACCACTACAAGTCGAGATTGAGACCTCCAAACTTGACCATTTTGTATGGAAAAACGTCCAATGCGTACTTTATTCTGTCCAGTACTGTATCGCTCCAGGGGGAAAAGGGAGTAGGCTCAAGCGTTTCGACTTATACAACTTTTTTTTATACAAGAAACGTTGCGGAGGGAAGAAGGTGGTAGAAAATTGTCTATTGAGCGTTACGTAGTAAAAGGACGCTACCTTATTATCACAAGTATCGGATGCCAAATACTTCAAGGCAATGTTCTTACTACTTTTACAGTACTGAGTACCGACATCAAAGTTTCAAAATCCTCACAAATCACAATGAAAAATCACAAATGAGTTATATTTTTGATGCATGCATTGATAATGTTGATGATGATTCTGGATTTAGTTCCAACTTTGTTGGGATACCTAGGGTATTTCAAAATGGGAAATATGAGAAAAATGCAAGAAACCACACTATGGACATTAAAAAATCAATGGAACATTGATCTATTTCATAGAATTCATCACCTATTTCAGTTTGTAGAGGATTGTGGTCATTTGAGGGACATCATCATTCCGGTAGGGGTCCCAAAATTTCGTCCACAGAAACAAAAATATATAAATTCTGGATTTTTCTCCTGGACTAAGGCTCAGTATGGCCAATTCCGGAACCTAATTTGCTTTTGTCATATGACTGATTAAATTTCATGATATTTCACAAATAAGTGAATAAACATCATCTCATATCTATTCACTTCTTTCAAGCGTTACGTCCCAACCGGATCAAAGTCTGCTTGTTAGAGTTTTCAATTTTCCCGGAAATTGACTTCCCGGGAAACGGGAAATAAAATTATAATTTCCCGGGAATTCCCGGGATCCCGGGAAATTCTAAAACGTAAAAGTTATGCTAAGTTGATGGAGTTTTTTGAAATAATGTCTTATTTTATGTATGTTTTATTTTGACCCATTGCTTTTGCAGATTGGTTCTCTCTTTTTATGAGTTATTTATTTATGTTCCTCCAAAAATATTTGCTTCGTTTTTTGCTAGGCTTTTTAACAAAAAAGTTTATAAAATTCAGCAAAATTATATGTGGAGGTATCGTATGAAGTTCAAATAATATTTACCAACATTTAATAAATCTATACAAAACTAAAATAAAAAACAAACACGTACCGTTTTGATTCATATTACGGACAGCTTCTTATTCCGGACACTCTACTTTGTATGGGAAACATTTCACACGAAATTTTTCAATTTTTGCCACTCGAAAGTTCTCACTTTCGAGGCTCGTTTTAGTTAATATTATCCATAGATATCTATGAAAATTTATAATTCTTAACTGCCTTAGACGCCTCTTGAGTGGTTTGCCCATTTCAATTGATGATTTGACTTTTATATTTATGACTTTCATGAGCTGTCCGGAATTCGAATCAAAGTGTCCGGATTATGAGACAAAAGTCCACATTCTATTTATTTGAAATTATTTATGTAGCGGAATGAAAATCTTCACCCACCATTCGAAAGTTTATTGGTTTGAAGGCTTGATAACGCTGAGGAATCATGCAGAATGATTTATTTGATATGCTTTCTGATGATTTATACTTCACTGAGGCCTTAAGTGTCCGTAATATGAATCAAAACGGTAGAAACCTTGAAAACTTTATAATTCTACTCAAATCATGAAATAGATTATTCGAAAATTTCTTAATATTGTATTGCCAACTAGTTGTCCCGGTAAACGTTATATTGCCAACCAGTAGGCAGTGAAGTAAGCCATGTAGAAATCACCTATAAAATGTCAGTGAAATACATCCCGTTTTCTTCCCTTTTTTCGGTTGGTTTTCACCAATATTTTAACTCACAAACACATCGTATCTCTTCTAGTGAGGACATTGTTTGGTATGATATGAAAAGTAAATTTTGCGATAGTTTTTATCTGAATATACATGGTCCATTCTGTATTTAAATAGAGCTTCCCGGGAACTACAGAAATCCCGGGAAATACGGGAATCCCGGGAAACAGAAAATCATTTCCCGGGAAACAGGAATCCCGGGAAATCTCAATTCCCGGGAAATGTTCCCAGGATTGAAAACTCTACTGCAGGCACGTACGGCCCGCGAGCTCATTTTGTGCGGCCCGCGGAGGGTTGAAGATTCTTTCAGTATTTGGCCCGTTAACTCCATTAACTTGAAATTTGAATATGAATATTAAGGCTAACTATTTGAATTCTCTGTTTAGCTTGGAACTAATATTTCAACTTGGTAGGATTATTTAAATAATATTTTTGAATCTTCTCAAATATATGATTTAAGGAATCATTTAAAATCTTCGTCTTGTCTTGGATATTTTGCAGCTAAATTTCAGACACTTTCCGATTGGTGTTTTAATAACGGGTAAAATTGTGCTGGAGATCAATTTGAAGTGCATTATGAGAAAAAATCAAATTTACAAGATTAATCTTGTTCGGACTCCTATCCATATTCGATGAATAAAGCCTAAACAAAAGTTATTGCTGAAAGGCTAACATAATTTTACAGATTCAAAGAGTTGTATTCTCCCAGAATTCTGGATAAACTAATTTTATCAACTCCTGGGAGCAAAAACGCAGTATCCTTGGCAGAATTATAAACAAATAAACAACCTTTCACAAAATATTGGACAGGATTTGCTATGAATTGTAGACACAATTTCCACGGATAACATGGCCAAGATTCTAACAAAATGTCCAATAGGATTCCACAGGATTGTACAGGATTTTCATCGATTTCAATACGTTGTTTTTCTAATCCTGGCCAATATTGAAATGAATTCCTGGACAGCATTTCTTCAGATTTCATGATTTCGAAATGAATATGCGACGCGATTCTGAAGGAATTCTGTTCTTGTAAAATCCTGGACATAATTCTCACTTAATTCTGACCAAGATTTTCGCAACTTTTGCAGCATTCAGGGTCACGAATCTCACAAGATCCTGCTTATGTAGGATTTCGAATGATACTAGGTGGTATTGTGGCAGAATTCTGCCAATTTCACAAGGTGCAAAATTTCTGAATTTTCTACCAAATATCATGTGTAAGATTATTGCATAATTTTGAAAGAGACTCTCCAATTATCCCTCAGAAAGCTAAGCATCATTTATCTGTTTTTTGATTTCAAAAACCAATTTGCTTCATTTACTGACTTTTGTCAAATTCCATGCGAATATATGGGCATTTGAAGAAAATGGCCCGCCACACAAAAATGATTCGGCGATTTGGCCCGCGATTCAAAAAGGTTGGGCAGGCCTGCTCTACTGCTTGTTAGCTTAGTATTTTACAACACTTGCAAAAACGAGAGATTTTCAACTAATTTATATTGTAGTGATTTGGTGCAAGTTAACAATGTGTTATATATTATTGCAAAGAATAGCATAGTGGAGCTGGAAACAAGGGTAAAACGTTCTTTTATGGACAGTAGAGAAAGTAATGGAAAATCAATTAATAAATAATACCTGAAGGCGCTTTTCAGACCACTGATTTTGGGATTGATAATATGGATTATTGAATAATTTATTATACTGATGTCGAAGGATGTTGATAATCTGTTTATCTTAGAGATATGCACCCAGTTCAAGCATTACATGATTGCTATTTTCCAAGAAATTGTTCAGTCAGAGTGAACCAAATCACTGAACGGTGGTCTTTAGTTCAGTCAGAGTGGACCAAGTGTACATAGTCCATCAAAAAATCGTTCTATTAGAGGTTTGTATTATGTTTTTGCAAGATTGTAACTTCACATTACATGGTTTGAAAGTAACTCAAAGATGTGTAGAAATATTGAGCCGAAATTTAAACGAGTTGAAAAATTACAAAGTGTTAGATTTCAAGCCCATTTTTCTCAAAAAATGAAAAATGTGACTTGGTCCACTCTGACTTAACGTCGACCATTTGATCTCTGAATAAGTTGCTGCCTTTGTTTTATATTTTTTGAAGATTTATTTTTGTAGTAATTGATACATGAGCTGCTTTCGCTCCACACCAAGTTATTCACCCATTTGTGTTTGTTCTGTCATACTGAATATGCTATAACATTTAAATTTGAAATTTTGTTTGATCCGTTGAATCTGTTGCATGCTCCTCTGAGGGCTAGCGACGGAATCCGGATCGTGTCCGGTTCGCATAGTAACCGCACTATCGGTATCGATCGTCCGTGTATATGTTCACGTAATCATATCAAATTATATCTTTATCGTGTACCAAAACGAATCCTTTCCCATATCCAAACTCCCAGTGTTTCCTAGTGGAAGTGCAGAGGACTCCTCGGCTTCCATAAAGCAAGTAACACGTCAACATTTCCCTTCAATTCCCAAATTGATCTTCATTCGGAAGCAGCCGGCGCCGGTATTGTTTGTTATAATAATGAGAGCACCAGTACTTACACATTGAAGATGCTAGTGATCCTGAGTAGCATTTGTTGGTTCCCTGTGTAAGTTCAGCTGTTCTTGCAATAACGGAGTAGCAACTGCGGGCGGTCAATCATGCTTATGCTCAATTTATAAATATTTCAAGCCCAATTTATCATAGAAAAGTCCTCCCACCCCTCCTGACAAATTGAATGAAGCTTAACAACTACTGAAGAGCTAAACATTACATATATTTTGCAACTGGATTAATGGACAAATTGATGTGAAGTTTTGCGAAAATGTTACACGTCTTTTCAGTGAGAATCGAACTCACGACTCCCTGATCTCTAGTTAGGGCTCGTTACCCCTACGCCATGAGAGGACTCATGAACTTCCACTCGGCTGGTTAGCCGTAAACCACGATTCAGAATTTAAAAAAAAAAGTGTGAATGAAGCTGTCAAAAATATAAGAAGTCACCCTACAAACCACGGGGAAAAAAATCGTTTCGCTTCGAAATATTTCGTGAGAATTCCGTTTCGATTCTTACGGAATATTTCAATTATTTGTTTCGTTTCGTTACGGACAGCGTTGTTTCTCCTCCAAATTCCTCCATGCCCCTCTTCCACAAAACTTCCCTATGATGTTACATTACATTTTGCATATAAACGTAATTGTGGCCGTTTGCGACCAGATTAGAGGTATCCGCCTAAGTGTCTTATGTCCAGTTAACTAAAACATAGCATGATTCATGACAAATGAAGGCTGCAAAGTTGTCTCGTTTTGATTTTTAATACCGTTAAGTCACCAGTCACCGTGCACATATACAAATTCCCACAGAATATTCATACAATTTTCACAAATTATCCTTTTGTCAATAAAATAAGATAAAACTGATGAAATGAAGTAGTTTTTGTCACAAAGCATTTTGAAAAACCTAGTTTATGTAGTCAAAATCATGTGAATTCTGTTTGATAATGAGATTTTTTAACACGCTTAGTAGAAACGCCAAAAATTCACATTTTTCATTTTAACGATAGAGTATGGGATTTATCAAAATTTCAACAAGTTTTCACTGTGGATACTATTAGTAAGATGTATTTCATCGTATGAGCAATGAGATTTTATGCAAATAAGAGTTTTTATTGTGTCTCAGTCGAAACCCAAATGCACGGTGAATGGATCCTTTTTAATATATGGTTCCTATTACCGTGCATCAGTGTGAAAGGCATGAAATTATTCGGTAATATTAGATTTATTGTTATGTCGTCATTAAACTACTTCATATTTAGTTTTTGAGTGAATATGGAATGGTTTGGACAATACAGTCAAACTTCCTATAAGGATTTAAATAAAAAAATAGTTATTTAGCCATTTTTGGATTTTTATGGGTTTTATTGTAAATAAAGATTTGAATACTCTTAAACATGAGTGCACACACTACTAGCAACATAGTTTATCCGTCAACAACGTTTCTTCAAAATAAAAAAAAATCATAACGAAAACTATACGCACGGTGAATGGTGCACTAGTGTGCACGGTAAATGGTGACATAGAACGGTACAAGGCGACCTTAACATGACATTTTCAAATATAATTTTTGAGTAGTTTTTTGTTATGCATCAATAGTTTTGGAATTTTCCCTGAATCACTATATAATTGCACGCTACGTAGTGGTGTTCTAGTACCCTTCAAATTATTTGGAAAAGTTATATAATTTTTTGAAGTGCAAATTTTTCTTAAATGCACGGTGAATGGTAGCTTGACGGTATATAATCTTAACAGTTTACTCAATAATACACATCGAAAGCCTTAATTGTACAGCTTCTGCGGTTTCGTTCACTCTTTTTAATGTATGTGAATAAATTTGATATATTTTTAAAGTAACTCAAGTTAATATAAGGCATCAATGATAAAAGGTCGAAAGGACAAAAGGTCGAAGAACATAAAAGAACAAAAGGTCGAATACCTTTTCTCAAAGAAGGAAAAAATCCCACCAAGCAAAACAATTTCGCTAAATTTCGACTTGTCACACTTTTTGTATGTGTCCCATACACATTTTGTAAGGCTTTTCACGCTATGTCTGTGTACGACTCTTAAGGAGGGTGGAGGGATGTAAACCTTAATATCTCCCCCTTTCATCGGAAAAATTGCTTTGCATGTAGAACACGAATACATATCAAATTGCATGAATTTATGACTATTTTATCAATTTTAGTATTTTTTATTTCCCCTCCTATGAAGCTGGTACCACTGTGCATCGCTCGCCCCACAGGAGTATACCACAGAATCAAAAGATCACACACTACTCCAAGTGTCGTGATCAATGGATCAAACAGCCCTTCATTTTTATTAGTATATATAGTATAGCATCTCAAATATTGGTCGAGGTATTATAGCTCTCTTGAAAATGCCAATAAAATTCGCTTGCTATTTTCTGCTGATTTGAAGATTGAGATGTTTTTAACCGAAAGTTGTTTCACCGAATATCATTTCCCCAACCGCCATTTTTTCGAATAACCCTATTCCCCGAAAAGAGATGCAGTTAAAAAAAAGATGAGTTCACTGACAGGGTTATGAACTAGAACTAACGGTAATCCATCAAAAAAAAGGAGACAGTGGATTATTCTCGCCTAAATACATATCTTCAAAAATGTTGAGAAGGTAAATATAAGAAAGAATCACCAGTAAAACAAAAAGGGCGCAGATGACTGAGTCGTTCACCACTTTGAAATGTATAAAGTTTTAACAACCCATTTTTTTTTTTCTTTTTATTCTTTTTGTCGTTACGTCCCAACTGCTTCTCAGCTTAGTGTTCCTATGAGCACTCCCACAATTATTGTCCGGGAGCTTTTTATGCCAATAGACTATTTTTGCATGTGTACAACGTGTGACAGGTACGAAGTACTAAGAAGTCGAGAAGACTTCCTATACAAAAAGAACCTCGACCAGCGGGAATTGAACCCACGACCCTAAGCTTGGTCTTGCTGAATAGCTGCGCGTTTACCGCTACGGCTATCTTGGCCCATGATAACTAGCAAATTATTAGAGTACCAAAGTATCAAAAACTTTTCAGAAAAATGAGCTATTCGGGAAAACGGGGTAGTCGGAAATGTGACATTCGGAGAACTGGCGTTGGGGGCAACCCATATTTGGGAAACCGATATGCGGGGAAAAGTAGCATTACCGATGAGAAAGCCTTGACAAATTTTAATTATACGCCCCTGTCTGAAAACACAATATTATATAGCACATAACCGAAAAGAATTACACCAATTTGAATGAAGAGAAAACTCTTATCAATATCTTATAAGCAGTTGTAAAGCTTTAATGGAAAACTTTTAAAGAGACAAAAGTAGTGTTAGGAAATGTAAATTAGCCCAAGGCTTAAAATATTGATAAAAAAGTGATAACCCCCAACAGTATCCAGATCTATTAATATGACAAATGGACAGAAATCTATGTACACATGGATAAAACCTGATTACAGGGTGATTACTAATTCCTGTTAATAAAATAAATGATCGTGGATAAAAAATGTATGTATGAATTTTAATATCCGATGTACATCCTGTTTTGCAAATCTATAAAGTTTGTTTTGACAAAATAAAGATTAAATCATTTTTCATTTACCTTAGTTTTTAGTCATATGTGTTGTTTTAAAGGCATTGCACTTGGCACGCACGTTTTCCACAGATATGTATTTTTGACTAAACTCCGCTGAAAAAATTGCCTGATTGAAACAGCATGTTACTACAATCTTTTAGACTTACTAGGGAATAGCATATGACAGATTATGGCAAATTTTAGCGAAAAAAATATGTCTTTTTTGGTTAAAATGGATGCTTCTGAATAACGTGCGTGTTAACTGTAATGCTTCTGAAACAACACTTGTGACTGGAAATTGAGGTAAAAAAAATTAATATGTTATCTATGTATAGCAAAGACAAATGTTATAGATGTCCAAAACTGGATATGCACTGGTAATTAAAATTCATACAACCATCTTTTTTCTATGATTACTCATTTCACTGACAGGATATAGTAATCACCCTGTATACAATATATAAATAAATAATATCACGAAATGCCCTGAGAACGGATCGAGTGATTCTTTTACTGTTGAATTGTCCAAAAGCTGCGACGTGTTCGTGGGGTTTATATTTTTTAGAAATTCATTGGAAAAGTTGAATGAAAGATCAATACAATTTGGACGTTTTGTTTGGTGATTTTTGCAAAATCTACCAGTACAAAGTTTGCCATACATAAGTAAATAAAATGAGTACTCTAGCATTTCCCAGAAAGACATTTCTTGGATATCCCATTTCCCAGAAGAGAGTGTTTTTTTTTAAATTTTTAGACAGAATCGCAAGCCTGGATTTGAGGTGATTGCTCGAATGCCCTCCAAATAACAATAAAAAATGTCTGTATTTTTTTCCATGTTTCTTTTGTACACAATTTTCAAAACAATATTATTATTCAATAACATATTCATTTGCATCTTCTTGGCATTAACGTCCCCACTGGCACAGAGCCTGCTTCTCAGCTTAGTGTTCGGTACGTATGAGCACTTCCACAGTTATTAACTGAGAGCTTTCTTTGCCAAAATTGCCATTTTTGCATTCGTATATCGTGTGGCAAGTACAATGATATTCTTTGCCCAGGGAAGTCAAGGAAATTCTATTTCGAAAAGATCCTGGAGCGATCGGAAATCGAACCCAGACACCTTTAGCATGGCTTTGTTTTGTAGCCGCGGGCTCTACCCACTCGGCTAAGGATAAGCTAAGAAATCATTTGCATACAGTTAATTATTTTTCGTTTCTGAATTTCACAGTATGGTTTGAAAAAACAAATTTTTTTAAAGAGTTATTCAAAATCATAATTTTACTCGAATGTCTGCAAAATCTTATTCTAGTCTTAATTATATTGTGACAACAACACGATGAAAGTTTTCCGAAAAAAAAAAGAAAAACTCAAGTATTTTTTAAATTAAAAAATGAATTCTTGGCTTGAATTTAATTCAAATTTTATGTGTTGCATTCGCTATCAAAGTTAACAGCAGTCAAAACCTTTCGTTTTAACACCACCCATAGAGGCAGAATTTTGAAATCTGAAAATTGTTGAGTTGAACCAGTGAAATCATTTTTGTTGTGTTTGTTTTAGCTACAGCAGTGCAAGTATGTATGGTAGTAGCACTTGTGTGCTACCGCCCACCTAAGAAAGCAATTTGCTTGCTCATGCTTGAAATCTCACTTTATTGTCTCATCGCCATTATTGGAATGTGTTTTTTTGCCGTTTTTTCCCTTTGTTTTGCGGGAGAAGATGTGGATAAAAATGAGAGTAGAAATTAATTTTCTGAAAAATTTATATTCTGTGGAGCTTTGGGAAACCGGGAAGTTGTCAAATCCATTCCCCAGCTCTCCACCTGAACCTGTGCAAGGACGCGGTGATGCGCCATTGTCTTGTTTAGCTCTTGCGTTGCCATGGGCTATGGGGATTGAAACTCTACGCCCCATAGTCCCTCACATACCTACCGAAGAGGTTTTCTCCGAGTACGGCTTCAATGGTACCGACAAGCTGGATGTTGCCAATGTCAACGACGGTGAAACAATCTCTCTTATGCTGCCAATCAAGCGCAGGAAAAATGCTATAGACAAGCTGTTTCAAGAGGCTCAGAATGGATCCGTTGTATCTGGAGGACGCCAAGTGGGTATACATCTGGATAGAGGAAAGGTGGAGAACGGTGTGCCAAAGTGGATTACCTGTTTCGGGGGTGGATTGAGAGTTTTACGAGATATGAAAACGAACGGTTTAGAAAGTTTTGTGTACGTGAAGTTGCTGTGATATTCACGATGTTTTCTGAACGGAAACGGATATGTTTTTTTTTATTCTAGACAAATGATGATGATCATGATCATTATGATGATCATTGTCATTAGGGTGGGTAATCGAAACCAATTTTTCAGGATTCTTAGGATTCATTAAGCAATTGAAGTCTTGCTGTTAGAGTGTGTCCAAAGTCGTCCAAAAACCTTGAACAGATATCCTTGCGCACTTCCCGTAATTTCAAATACCCAGGTAACCAATAAGCATTTGAATATGTCGTAAATAAGTCTTCTATTACATTCATATGTTGACTGTCCTAAAATATCAAACTGATTGCTTAGCTGCCATACAACAGCAGGTCTAATCCACCAAGCATGCAAAATATTACTTTAGCTTTCATTTCAGATTTGGTAGAAGTTGCACGTTTAAATTTAGATTGAATCGATTTTCCAACATGCTTGCAGTCTCCATACAAAATTCTTCGTTTCTCTTATATGGCAAAATGCAATACTTTTCGAAACCATAAAAAAAAACTTTTGAACATCGAAAGTATCATGACCTTTGTGGATAATAACTGTTATATACATAAAGAAGCAATTCTGTGGCAAATTAAGCTAATAAATTGCCATACAAGCTGGCAAACTTTCATGAAAGTTGGCTGAAATAGTCAAATTTTTCATTTTCAACAGTCAATATCTGAAAAACTAGACATGCTATGATATTTTAGCAAGCGGCAATGGATTCAGCAACCCTTAATTTTTCGTTTTACGCAGTGTTATTAACCATTGGGCGTAGATGTTTAATTTACTGGCATGAGAAACTCTGGGATTGTTTAGGGGTTCTCCATCAATCAAATGGTCACTTATGTAGATTTTCAGACTTCTTCCCCCTCGTGGTCTTTTGTCCATACAAAATTTGAAAATTTGTATGAGCCGTGACATAAGATTCCACAGATATCACTCATCAATCTCAAATAATCGACCTTGAACCATTCTAAATTGAGACATCATCAACAGAAACCGACTTAGGTTTCCAGACAGCAACCATCATGGCACCGATCAGCCAACATTCGGCCATATCTGATTTCCACGCATATAAGTCGAACCCCAAGATGTTGATATTTTTAAATTATTGCTTGTTTCCTTTCGTATTTGCTGAACTAATAATTTCCGACGTGTGAAATATAGCACACGGCTGCTGGATTTAATACCCTATCGTTTCCCTGGACCAAAAACAGTATCACTGAAACATGTAACGGACCGAACAGAGAGAGAGCATCCATCAGCTCCCTTTTCCAGATCATCAAATTGGAAATTTCCTATGATTTTTGTTTATTTCTCATTCGTTGCAGCACGGCTCAATGAGTTTTGACTTTAATTTCGTCGTCGAAAATTCGGTTCTTCCCAAAATCTCGGCTCACCTATCGCTGAACCCCGGGAGCTCTTTTTGTCGACTCTGTTCTCGGTATCAGCCCTGCACCGGTGCTCCAGCGGGGCACAACTCGCGAAATTTAAATTATCATCAATTATCACCATTAAAATAATATTGAACATTTCCCATCGATGAGCAACACTGGCGGCGGCGGCGGTGGAGTTTGGCACTTTAACCTTCGAAAAGCTCCGCTTTTCAGATGAGTTATTCCAGCTTCCATCCGACGCGATCATTATCGTCAGGTGAGGCGACTATTTATTATTTCTGCCTGAATGGCGGCCTGGTGTGGCTTGTTCACGCTCGATTGTGCGAGTAATTGCACTTTCAAGCTGTCGCTGTGTCCCCAGAGCGTGGTTGCATGTACACAGCTAGCTGTATCCGATAGCACGAGATACCTTGCTGCTAATATTGGGCGCACGCTAGACTGGTGCATAAGGACATGGGTTGGCTAGTCTTCCTATTTTTTCTTATTGATTGTGCTGCTGTCTAAGCTCTCAACAGTTAGTTAAACTGGGTTGGGTACTCAGTATTCCCATACATCATGTTCTCCATAAGTCGTTATTTCTTTAACTCGATGTCTACACTATTTGATGTCACGTGTGAGGTAAACTCGATATCTGTCCAAAAATCCTTTTCATATAGGAAAAATGGACCATATTTGGTTTGGAAGTGATTGAAGACTAGCAAGTTGTAATGAAAGCTAAAAGCATGAAAATAAAAATATTTATATAAAGTAAAAAAAAAGTGATTTTTTGAGCATTTCGGAAAAAGGTGTCGAATACAGTTTTTTTTATCAAAATGCAAAAGCATATATTGTTTCCTTACAAAAGTGATCATAAAAGTATTTAAAATGCCGGAAATTGATCCCTTGATTGAAGGATTTTTTGTTTCGATATATCCCTTAAATATTGAGTTACGGAGAGTCAGCTGTAGTTATTATAGAAAATCTAGACATGAATTCATGAATGCAGAAGGTAACCAGAAGCTGCGTTGATTGGCCCTCTCGTGGCGTAGTTGGTAACGCGCCTATCCAGCGAATCAGAAGTCGTGAGCATGACTGTTTTATCCATAGTAAGGAACTTGGATCTTTTTCGACCCATTTCAAAATTTAAAACAATGTAACTTTTGATAGAAATAACCTAGTAATTTGAAATTTTCTGACAATTATTTATTGTTTTCGGGAAATTTTGTTTTTGCGGAAATAAAGGTTTTGAATGACCCCCAGGGGGCTTCCATGAAAAAAGTTACAAATTGTGACTTAGAGTCGTTTTCGACCCGAAAATTCAATCAGTTCGCGAAAATCAGTGTGAAGATAGATTTCAGTTCTGTTGGTCTTAAATAAAAGGGCACATATGTCTAGTTTCGGAAACCCTTCCTGAAATCCTGTGGTTCTTCTAGCTCAATTATAGATGAATGACCACTTTGGCTCTTCTTAACCACCGAAATAACTCAGGAACGACCACATCTCTCTATCCTCGGTTCTGCCCCATGCTCGGCAAATTGATGCGCACTAGATCCGCCCATTCAGCCCGCTGCGCTCCACGCCAACAGGAACTAAAGCGAACACCATCTTTGCAGGGTTGCTGTTTCTGTCCATCGTATCCTTTCGATTTTGGCAATCTTCCTGATTCTGGGTTAGCCGTAGAGTTGAGCGAGCTCGTGGTTCATCCTTCGCCACCACACACCGTTTTACTGCACACCACTATAGATCGTTCTAAGCACCTGGCATTCGAAGACTCCAAGTGTTTGCTGGTCCTTCACGAGAAACGTCTAGGTTTCAGGACTACAGGTCTTATGAGCGTTTTGTACATGGTACATTTGATACGGGTGTGCATCTTTTTTGACCGCAGCTTCTTGTGGAGGCCATAATAGACCCGACTTACACTGATGATGCGCCTCCGTATAACCACAAAAAATACGCAGTTCTCGTCCATGTTTTTCCCATAGCTCTACGCGGTCGATACTATCGTATGCCGCCTTGAAATCGATGAAAAGGTTATGCGTTGGGACCTGGTATTCACGACGATGTTTGGAGGATTTGCCGTACAGTAAAGATCTGGTCCGTTGTCGATCGGTCGTCAACGAAGTCGGCTTGATAATTTCCCACAAACTCGTTCACTACAGGTGACAGACGACGGAAGATGTTCTGGGATAATACTTGTAGGCCGCATTTAGAATGATGATCGCTCGAAAGTTTTCACAATCTAACTTGTCGTCCTTCTTGTAGATGGAGCATAGTACTCCTTCCTTCCACCCTTCCGGTAACTGTTTTGTTTCCCAGATTGTGCCTATCAGCCGGTGCAGATGAACGGCCAGCCTCTCTAGGCCCATATTAATGAGTTCAGCTCCGATACCATCCATACTAGCAGCTTTATTGTTCTTGAGATGGTAAATGGCATCCTAATCCTCCCTCAATGTGTGGATTGATTGGTTTCCATCAAGGCTGGTTCATTGTACTCTGTAGCCAGAGTAAGGTTATCTGAATTGGCGAAAGTGGCTTGGAGGCCATCTTTTATTTGCTGGCCGTTTTATTTACAAACAGTACTGCCTGGCCTTGATAACGCTCAAACTGAAACTAACCGTGCTGCCCATAGTGCGAACGAAATATCTTAAAAGAGTGATAAAAGTAGAGTATGCTACGCGCAGATGCGACTGCATTAGAATGATTTCTGACACCATTTTTCTCCAACCAATCAGAAGTCATTACTGCCTGGCCCGCAAGATGCTGAAACTAAAACTAACCGTGCTGCCATAAATGTAGATAAAATTGTAGAAAAGAGAGAAAGAAGTATAGAGCACACATGGAACAGGTGCGACCGTATTAGAATAATTATTCTTATAATTCATGATAACACTGTTTCTCCAACCAATCAGACGTCAATTATCCGACTACCTGTCTCAGATGTTTGTAAACAAAACGGCCAGCCCAAAGTGAGCATAATGTATCACCTTAGGAGGAGCTGAACCTGCCATGGTTTCCATCGTTCACAGTACTGACAAAGGCATTTTCTCCGTTGCTCCGACCTTCATTGCCTGTGCTCTCAGCGCCCATCAGTTGTTCGGCGAAATGCTGCTTCCACCTTTCGATCACCTCACGCTCTTCCGTCAAGATGCTCCCATCCTTATGCTTGCACATCTCGGCTCGCGGCACGAAGTTGTTGCGAGATGTGTTGAACTTCTGATAGAACTTACGTGTTTCTTGAGACCGGCACAGCTGTTTCATCTCCTCGCACTCCGTCTCCTCCAGGCGGCGTTTTTTCTCCCGAAAGAGGCGGGTCTGCTGTTGCCGTTTCCTATATCGTTCCACGTTCTGCCTGGTCCCTCGCTGCAGCATCACCGCCCTGATGCAACCTTGGGGTGCGGCGCGAATTTAGTTGCGACATCTGGTTGCTTAAGCCGCTCTGGGTCATACCGGGACGGCCGTCGGTACCGTACGTTGGTAACGACGAAGAGTTTTGGGCGCAGTTTAACCATCACCAGATAGTGGTCAGAGTCGATGTTGCTTCGTATTTTTCCTCCTTATCCATGGATCACATCACCGACCAAAGGTGACTCCCAGATCTTTACCCCCCTCATTAATAAACACCTTTCCCGTGATGATTGTGAAGATTCAGAGGTATTCTTAGTCTCTAGAAGCAACAATCATTACACCCTAACATTCCTTCCCCATCCCATCCCAACTGACTGTCAGGACTTGGCCAGGGCAGTTATTGATCAATAATATGAGAGCTACAGATATGTGCACTTCGAGAGTAAGCGGAAACCCCCATTCTTTATTCATTTTGATCGTAGTGTAGTTATCAATCACGGAGTAGCAACCATGTACAGTCAGTCTATGTTATGCTATGTTTATCGTATGCAAGGCACGAAGATACTCTATGCTCTGGGAGGTCGAGAATATTTACAATCCGAATCCCCGACCGGTGAGATTCATATCCATGCCCCTCAGCTTGGCCTAGTTCAAAAGTTGCGCATTTACCGCTACGGCTGTCTGGCTCCTCAATTTCTCCAGGGAATCCACCAGGAACAGGATGGTTCGAGGGATTCCGACAGGAAAATCTAAACAGGGCGTCTTTTAGAGATTTTGTGTAGAATTTGTCTTAATGAGAATGCAAGAATGCCTCCAGTGATTCCTCTATAGATTAATCCAGTAAATCTTCATTGTGATTCTTCCGAATACATTCCCATAAATTGTTCAATGGATTCTCTCAGAGATTCATCCAAGGATACTCCTGATATTCTTTCAGAGATTCCTCTGAGGTTGCCTGAAAGAGAACCTCTCCAGGGATTGTTTGATAGACGTATACAAGAATTACCTCAGGAATTCCTCTAGAGGTTACACAAGAATAAGCTCTTCAAGGATAACTACAGTGATTTGTCCAGAAATTCCTCCATGGATACTTGCTGGGATGTCACCTGGTAGTCCTCTCGTGATTCCTCCAGAAAATTTTCAGGGGATTTCTTCAGATATTTCTTCAGCGATCGCTCCAAGAATTCTATTAGAAATTTCTTCAGGGGTTCCACCAGGAATTTCTCCAGGGATTCTCCAAGCAATCACTTTACGATTTCTTCAAGGCATTTTTCAAAGGTTTCCTTTACGGATTCTCCCAGGATTATCTTTAGGGGAATCGCTACATGAACTACTCTAATGATTTTTTCAAGTATTAGTTAGAGTTTAGTTAAAGCTAGTTACGGTTCTCCAGAAATTCCTATAGAGATTCTCCCATGATTTCTCCAGGGACTTTGTTAGAAATTACCTGAAGATTCCTCCGAGAATTTCTCCATTTTTTTGGAAATATTCATATATGAATTCTTTAAGCAGTCCCTAGAGGATTGAGAAATCCCTGCAGGAGTGCATGGAGAATCCATGGGAGAATCCGTTGTAAAACCCCTGAAGAATCACTGAGAAAATGTTGGAACCTCTGGCGGAATACCCGAGGAAAACTGTGGAGGAAGTAGTGAAAAAATCCCAAGAATATCTGAAGAGACATTTTGGAAGTAATTCTCTGCGAGATTCCAGAAGAAATTTCTGGAGGAATCCCTGTGAAGATTTTCGTTGAGGTGTATTTGGAGCAAATCCCGCAGGAATATATTAAGAATTCTTTATGTAGAATGCGGAAGGATTTGATGAAGGATTATCTGGGTAATTTGCTGAAGATGTCTCTGAAAGACTACCTGGGATATCTGGAGGGATCCCAGGAGAAATAACTGAAGTAATCCTTGGAGAAATGGCTGGAAGTATCACTGTGGAGCTATTGCTGAAGGGATTTAAGGAAATAAACCCAAGGAGAAATCTCTGTGGAGATTTTCTTGGAGTAATCCAGGAGGAATTCCAATTCCTGGAATCTCTGGAGGAATCGATAGAGAGATTTATGGAGAAATCCTTAGAGGAATTTATGAAGAGATTTTCCTGGAGAAATCCATGTAGAGATTATGGTAGTTTCTAAAAAAACCGAAAGTAATTCATGGGGGAATCACATTAGATGTATGGCCTGAATAATCCCTGGAGTAATTCATGTAGCAATTTTCTTGGAGGTTTACCTAGGAGAGCTCTTGAAAAATCCATTGAGGGGCTTGTGAAATGATTTCTGGTAGAATCCCTAGAGAATCACTGTAGCGATCTCTCGAACGATCCTTCGATCGATCCCTGAATAAATCTCTGGAATATTTCGTAGAGAATCTCGTGAGGTACTAACTGGGGATGTCGTTGCATGTATACTTTGGTAAATTCCATGGAGAGTTTCTGGAATAATTTCTGCAGTAATTCTTGAAAAGATTGTCTTAGTAGTTACTTTACTTTTTTACTTTTGCTGCCTCTACGTCTTTCAAGACATGACCTGCGCCACAATGTTACGCCAATTAACTCGGTCCATGGCTGCTAACTCCAATTCCTCAATCGCCCCACACTTCCAAGATCCTGCTCCACTTGGTCAAACCACCTAGCTCGTTGCGCTCCCCTCCGTCTAGTACCGGCCGGATTTGAGGTGAACACCATTTTTGCGGGATTGTTGTCCGGCATTCTCACAACGTGTCCCGCCCATCGTACCCTTCCAGCTTTGGCGACCTTCTGGATACTGGGTTCACCGTACGCAAGCTCGTGGTTCATTCTTCTCCTCCATACGCCGTTCTCACATACTCCGCCGAAGATCGTCCTAAGCACACGTCGTTTAAAAACTCCTAGCGCTTGCAGGTCTTCTTCGAGTATTGTCCACGTCTCATGCTCGTAGAGGACTGCCGGTCTTATCAGCGTCTTGTATATGGTACACTTAGTACGGAAGTGAAGTTTACCAGACCGCAAGGTCTTGTGGAGTCCGTAGTAAGCACGACTTCCGGCAGGTAGAGGTAGACGAATTCGTCCACCACCTCGAACTCATCCCCGTCGATCATCACGCATCTGCCAATGCGAGCTCTATCGCGCTCGGTTCCTCCAGCCAGTAGATATTTCGTCTTCGACGTATTTACCTTCAATCCAACCCGATCTGCTTCACGTTTCAGCTTGGTGTACTGTTCAGCAACCACCTGGAACGTTCTTCCGACAATGTCCACGTCGTCAGCGAAACAAATGAACTGGCTGGTTTTTTTGATGATCGTGCCCTGCTTCAACATGCCCGCTCGTTTCATAACACCTTCTAGCGCAATATTGAACAGGAGGCAGGAAAGACCATCGCCTTGTCGATGTCCTTTGCGTGTTTCAAACGGGTCCGATAATGCACCCGATATTTTCACACAGTACTGTATACTCCATCCATCGTTGCTTTGATCAGTCTAGTCAGTTTCCCGGGAAAACCATTCTCGTCCATAATCTTGCATAGTTCTTCGCGGTCGATGGTATCATAGGCCGCTTTGAAATCGATGAATAGGTGGTGCGTAGGGACTTGATATTCGCGACACTTTTGGAGGATCTGCTGTAACATAAAAATTTGGTCTGTCGTTGATCGCCCGTCCACAAAACCGGCATGATAACTTCCCACAAATCTGCTTGTCAGTGGCGATAGACGGCGGAAGATGATCTGGGAAAGCACTTTATAGGCTGCGTTAAGAATGGTGATCGCTCGATAGTTCTCACATTCTAACTTGTCACCCTTTCTGTATATTGGGTTTATTATTCCCTCCGGTAGCTGTTCTGTATCCCAGATCCTGGCTATCAATCGGTGCAGACAAGTGGCCAACCTGTCCGGGCCCATTTTAATATGTTCCGCTCCAATACCATCCTTTCCAGCTGCTTTGTTGTTCTTGAGCTGTTTAATAGCATCCTTAACTTCACCTATTGTGGGAGTTGGCACGTCTCCTTCATCTGCCGTACTGATGAAGCCATTCCTCCTGCTATCTTGATCTTCCTCCTCTGCGCCGTTTAGGTGTTCATCGTAGTGCTGCTTCCACCTTTCAATCACCTCACGTTCGTCCGTCAAGATACCCCCATCCTTATCCCGGCACAAAGCCTTTGCAGGATGCATTGAGTTTCTTGTAGAACTTACGCGTGTCTTGAGAACGATACAGCTGCTCCATCTCTTCGCACACCAACTCTTCCAGGCGGCGCTTTTTATCCCGGAATAGATGGGTTTGCTGTCTTCTCTTCTGTTTGTATCATTCCACGTTTTGACGGGTGCCTTGCTGCAGCATCATCGCCCGCGCTGAATTCTTCTCGTCCAAAACCGTCCGACACTCCTCGTTGAACCAACCGTTCCGTCGATTTCCTTCCACGAACCCAACGGCACCTTCCGCTGCGTTGTTAATGGCTGCTTTGAGACCACTCCAGCAGTCCTCAAGAGGGGCTTCGGTGAGCTCTCCCTCTTCCGGCAACGCGGCTTCAAGGCTTTGCGCGTAATCAGTTGCGACTTCGGGTAGCTTGAGTCGTTCCAGGTTGTACCGTGGAGGGCATCGGTACCGAATGTTGTTCACAATGGAGAGTCGTTGTCTTAGTATAACCCCTGAAAAATGAAAACGGATCTGTGTAAGAATTTCTGTTGAGATTTTCTTGGAGGAATAAATTCTTAAGGAATCTTCAAAGGAAATCGCATAAAGAATCCTTGCAGCAATCTGAAGGAATCCCTGAAACAATCCCAGTAAAAAATACCCGATAGATTCTGGTGAAATCTTTTAAGATGTTCGTGGAAGAATGTCAGTAAAAATTTGACTGAAGGAATCTCTGGAGACAATCCTGCAGGAACTCTTTGCAAAGTCTCTAGAAGGATCCTTGAAGCAATATCCCTGCAGAAATCTCTTGAAGAAACCCCTTATAGAAACCCTGTAGGAATTCTTGGCAGGAGGTATTTCTGAAGCCCCACACAGCGTAACAAAAATGACACTTTTGCGTGTCTCAAGGATCAAATTATGTGTCTCGAGTAGATTTGGGGTTGCTGAATTCAGATTCAGCATCAGTGCAGTTCACAGAAATATTCCAGCACGTCACAATTTTCAGCTACAGGTCGTCAAAATTGTATGAAACACGGTTTTCATTGATGTTTACATGGATTTTAAGTATGATCAAGCATGGGAAAATTCACTCACTCACCCAAACGTCGCCGATGAAAAATAGCAAAAAAGTGATAGCTGAACCGTACTGGGTGGAGTGTAACATGAAAGCGTCGAAACCGATTGTGTAAAAGCGAGAATCGGAAGGAACACGAAGAGTGTTCACAAATACACTTATATCTGTGAGGCACGAGTGAACGCATTTAGCATCCATTCGCCGAATGCATTGAACAGACTGAGCGGATTCCCACTCACTGAGTCATTCCGTGGTGTGGATTGCCATTCAGTGAACGCTCATCAGAACTCAAACCCGAATGCCACTCCAACGGAATCAGGAATGTAAACAATCATTCGGTATGCATTCGGTTGGCTTCGGCTTTCAGAATCGGTAGCGACTCAATCAGTTGCCGTTTTTTGTTTCGCTTGGCGCTCGTCGAAGAAGCAGAAAGGGCACTGGAAATTGAAACGATCGGATTGGTTACAGAAACGGCTTTCTCGCTCCTGACTGTGCGTGGAAGCGAGTGAGGGAAACGCAAAAATTGAGTGAGTGTTTCCCATGCTTGAGTATGATTTATCAAATTTTTTTTGTGATCTAATCCGCCAAGCATGCAAATTATGACTTAAACTTTCATTTCAGATTTGGGTGAAAATTCATGATTGAATTCAGATTAAACCGGTTTTTTCAACATGCTTTCAGTCTCCATACTGAGTTCTTCGTTTCTCTTATATGACAAAATACAATACTTTTCTAAACCATCGATCATAAACTTTGTTAATAAATATTGTTATACACATGAAGTTTCATTTTTGTGGCAAATTATGCAAATATGTTGCCATGCAAGATGGCAAACTTGCATGCAAGTTGGCTGAAATACTCAAATTTTGCATTTTCAACTGCCAATATCTCAAAAACTAAACGTGCTATGATATTTCTGAAAGCGGCAATTCAGCAACCCTTAATTGTGTAAATAGCGGTATTTTGGAGCTTGAGAGAAAAACGTGTTCCGCAGTGCTATCGGAGCCGGTTAAAAAATCTGGTAGCGATAAAAAGTTCTTCCTGAAGGAATCTCTAGTAAAATCTCTAGAGAAATTCCCAGAGAAATCGCTGTAGAAATGCTTTTGTAGGTATTTCTGATAAATCAATGGACAAATCTTCGAAGTTCCATAGAAAATATTTGTAGAAGTCTTAAATCGAACATTCTATTATATTAAACTGGGGGCTCATGTAGCATATAGCATTGCGGAGCCGAAATTATTCCTATCTAAGTCTTTGCCACTTAACTGTCTATTGGATCAGTCTGCTAGAAAAAAAGCTCAGTTTTTTATGCTTATGCCTTTCAGCTATATTCAGCTATAGCTATTAATTTTATTTTCTAACAAAAGTGTTTGTATCATGTGTGAACATAATTGCTAACTGTAACAATACCTTAATTAGGATGTTTGTGTTGTCTAACACGAAACACCTAGATATGAGAAATGTATGTAATGTTTGAAATTATATAAATAAAGGAATAGAACATAATATAAAAAACTCTAACTTTCAGGTTTTTATTGTAACATATTTATATTACAAATAATGGACACTATTCGTTTATTGCAAAGCATATGTTATATCAAAGTGATAAGGTACCGTGGGGTAAGTGGATACAGAAAAATCAATAGTTAACTTCATTGTTATATACAGCTAACGTGAATAATATAATTGAAACTTTTTTCTGTGGATAACAAATGAGGAACTGTTATTCTTCCAATCGTCATTTATTTCGATTTTTCTGATTGTTATGTATTTAGTATGAGAGACTTAAAAATTTGCGCCAAATGATCCACTTGCCCCACCATGGTGGGGTAAGTGGATCACCATTGAGAAAAATCTGTGCTCGAAAGAAATGAAGTGTGATTATGTTTAATAAGAATGATATTACCTTCGTTCTTGTTATTAGTGCTTGTTATGTTACATTTTAATACTTTAAAATTGAAAAGTATTTTTCTTTAATCAAAATATAATAAAAAGTATCTTTATATTAGATTATACTAATTTTAACATAAAAAACAAACATTGTAACTAGAAAAAATTGGAGAAAATTCATCCATTTATACGCATAAGTCATGCAGAAGGATTATAGGATTATTCCTAACGATATTTTCGAAAAACACTCATGGTTTAAAAATATTAGTTACATTTACTTTTGAATAACAAACTGAAATCCTTCTATTTTATTTATGAATATATGTGTATCATCTGTCTAGAACAATTTATATGGCCAAAAAAGGTACGATACTATGCTTTCGATTGGAAAATTAGAATATTTTGCTCTTTTACAACTCAGCATAGAAAAACCACGAAAAGTTTCGTGTGAATTTTGAAATTATTATTCTTTTTTATATTTTTTATACCAGAAAGGTTAAAAAAAACATTTAGGTGGATTTATTCAAATTTTCTATGGTCAATTTGACAAATTCATGCTGGGAAAGGAAAACAACATTTGCGGATATAGAAGCTTATTAAAATTCTCGTGAGCAGGCTGCCAATAAATGATAATTATTCCTGATCCACTTACCCCACTCCATTAAAAAGTAGGGGTAAGTGTACCATGTCCAATATATTTGTATTTATTTTTAAAAATGACATATTTTTCATTGTGATTCATTCAATTAGAACTGAAATGCTCACCAAGTGTCGAAAAAAAAATAATAGAGTTCAATTTTAGACAGAGATACAATGGATTTTTGATTGATGGAAAACAATTTTCAAATTACTTACTTTTTGCAGCTAACAAGTTTGCTTGTGTTAGTGTACGTGTAGTACCAGTTTTGCAATAGTATCAGTATAGGCGTAAGAATATAACCTAAAACGAAGCAATGGTGCGAAAACATTCAACATAGTCAAGTATTTATGCTTTATATTGACAAATGATCCACTTGCCCCACTGATACACTTCCCCCACTGTACCTTACTGAAGTAAATTCAATTGCATTCGACTTTTTGTATGACAAAAAATTGGAATGGACCTGCTTTTTGATATCAACATGGGCTTGTCATGGAAAGCATCACAATAAAAAATAGCGATGTACGAATGTTCACTGTTAAACAAAACCTATTATCAAGTTAAAAGGACTTAAATATTTGATAAGTGGAATCTACAAATTGAAGAATCAAATAATTGTTCAATATTGCCTCAAGACTGTCAAATTGGAACCGTTAATTCTCTTTCCTAGGCAGTTCCAAACTTCGTGATATCGAAGCTCTTGACAGTATGTGATGAAATTATGAACATCATCTTCACAATTTGAAAAACATGATGGTATCTTAACATAATATTTGATATTACTTTTAGTAACAAAACCTTAGGTGGATCTCTTTCTCTTTAATTCAAAGCACTATACCGAAACTCATCAGAAACAATATAAGGATGTGTTGTTGCATACATTGTCGCAAAACTAAAGAACAGATAAAATGCATGTATGCCTGTATTAAGTTTGATAAAATCAGTTCTTTCATAGTTATTTTCAATTAAACTTGAATTTGAAATTAATTAACCCTACAGGTAACGTATTTTGATTTGCTGGCAACAATAATAATATGAAGGATGCTTACGGGAGTTTTTACATTCTTTAGAACAGGTATTGAAGAAACCGTGACGTTAGTTGAGACTTCGTCTAGGTAATGCAGCTATGGTAGGCTATAAAAGTATCAATCACGTTGTTAAGGCAAAGATTCCTCATAGCCAAACCTTCAATTTTCAATAGACAACCATTTGTGCTGAATATTCTACTTTCAGACCACTCGCTGGTGGCGACCAGTCGAGCAAAATTTTCAGTGCAATCGGTTGTCAGGTTCTCTAGATTTGTGCTCTAAAAAAAAAAACCTAGGTTTGACTGTGATGCATCTTCACCTAAACGACTGCTCTTTTTATCTTCAAATCTTATTTACATTCTTTCAGATTGTTAAAGAAATTTCAAGCTTACGAGTCGTGAAAGTTATCCTCATAACCCTAGGGCTTTTTCATATAAAATGTTCAAAATCGAATATTTCAATTCTTCACCGATAGAATACTTTGAGTCAAAGCTTTTCCGAAAGGTAAGACAATAAACTAAAACCCTGCGAAGGGAAATTTTAGGTCTAATCAAGTTTGATTATATCGTGATTCCAGGTATGCTTGCGGGAGGCAATCTTGGACGAATTTCTGAAGGTTTTCCTAGAGGGACTCCTGGAGGATTTCTTGGCGCCCTATTTGGTCCCAAAATTGCGACTGTGGTCAAAAGATTCTTCAGCGATAACTTTTTTTGTACTTAAACATAAAAACATCGAATGATGACGATTCTTTAAATCATTAAAATTTTTGGCCTAATGGAATTGGCTACGTCTACGGTTACTCGGACACAATTACTTAATGTTTGTGAGGTCATAGCGAAAAACGCCGGGTTTTCCTGCAAGGTCAAACTGAGGGGCATGTGTTCGAATCCCACCGGTTTAGTTTCGAAAAGTTGGTTGATCATAATATCAATGTATTGTTAGACAGTTTGAGCCCCACAATTTTCAAGACCAGTCTAATATTATCCGAAAATTATGATTGTGTTCGGTAAAGTGTTAAAAACTCATTCAATTACCAGCCCAGTGTTTGATGCCGGCCAAGCGGAAAAGTGCGATTCTACTAGAAAATGCCGTGCTGAAGTCTCGGACGTTGCGTCCCAATGACTGGGATTGCCGGCTGAAACGATGCGAGGTAGACTGTGCTGGCTGAGCACATGGCGCGAAATAGCAATTATCGACTTTGGCGATAACATTTGTTCCAAAAATGGACTGGCTAAAGGAGAACATTTCGGACGCAACACATTTGGGGAAGCCGAATGTGCGGTATGTTAAAAACCGATAGCGCAATTGGTTTATTGGTTCTCGGAATAGTTTACTGTTAAGGTATATTTGTAAATTGACATATCTGGTTTTGGAACGAGGCACGTTGACTATGCGAGATGACAAAATGCAACGGCATGAACATTCCTGGAATTTTATGATTTCGATGACCGCAAGCTTATGCTTGAAATAATGCTTCAACTTTCAAAATGCGTCCACAGATCATACATGATTTCCCTAATGAGTCTCTAAACATAATTTTTGAAGGATTTATCAGGAATCTTATCACAATCCATTCAATACACTCGTCAGAATACTCTCAGGATTCTAAGATTTCTCTCATCAGATTTCACATGATTCTCATCAGAATCCTCTCAAGATTCTCATCAGAACACTTTCTGGATTCTCATCATAACTTTCTCATGATTATCAGCAGAATATATTCAGGATTCAAATCAGAGTCCTCTCAGGATTCTCATCAAAATCCTCTAAGGACTCTCGTTTGAATCTTCTGAATTCATATTAGATTCTTGGGAGGGTTCTGTTCAAAATCCTCATATAATTCTCATCACAATCCAACAAAATATCACCAAAAGAATCTTTTCAAAATCCTCATTGGATCTTTATCAAAATTCCCTCATGACTCTCATCAGAATCCTCTCAGAAGTCTCCTTCTCTCCTCTCCTCCTCTCAACAGTAATTTTCTGGATTCTGGCCTACTGGGATATCTTGATTTCAATTATTATATCAGAAAATATGTTCTTTGCCAACTAGTATAAAAATAAAACAGCATCTCGTAATGCTCTCGAAAAAGAATTCCATGTTTTATCAAAGTCCCCGTTTCATCATCATCATCTAAATCATAACTCTCTTGCTAAGATGCTTGCTTTCAACCGAAAGAGCTGTTCATATTGAGGGATTCCACGGAGGCATGCAAGTCGATTCTGATCGACCATTTCAAAAATATCTGAAACTTTGCACAGTTTTTCAGTTCCATCTAAATCGTCATTTTCCGATATCAAATCTTCAAGTTGAGTCACGACTAACTTTTCAAAAGGGTGTATGTGAAAATGGTTCAAAAATATTCAAAAAGCTGCACAGCAAAAACGGTTCGTTCGATTGTTAGACAACTAAAGAAACAAAGTTAGACAACTAAATAAAGATTCCAAAAAAAATACACACAGTAAAAAAAATTTTTTTTTGCATTAAAAAACATCATTTTTGTCACAAAACTCAAATATCTCAAAACCCTATCGGAATACCAACGTAATTTTTTGAGGAAAAACGGTCCATTATATTAGCTATCTACCATAAAAATTTGGTGATGGTAAGCCAATAAACAAAAAAGTTATGACATTTCAAATATTTCACAAATTTGACACTTAGTGCAAATTTTTTTTTTTTTTCATTGTTAATTTTTTTTAGGACCGCAGTTTGTTGCTGAATTTTTTGTTAAGGGTACCACATGAGGTTAAAAAGTTGTTTTCATGATATTTTATTTAATTATTTAACTATTAACTATTATAGCATCTATTAGAAAGTTAGACGCGATCCAGTGTTGTGATCTAAAGTCTTGATAGTGTCATATTTTTTATTGTACGTAACTGAAGAAAAATTCTCTCAATAGCGTTGAAACCTTTTGATAAAAGAAACCTATAAGAAATCTAATATTGAAGACAAAAGCTACAAAAAAGCTTTCTATACAGGTATATGACTAGTTTACCTGCAAAAAGTTTATCTCGTAGAGAACAAGGCGGGTCTATACCCAGGTGATCTAGTATACGTAAAGCAGGTCGGTTTTCTCGGCGCTGGTTTTCGCCACAAAGTTAAAATCTGATTACATCTGGGTATAGACCCGCCTTGGTAGAGAATAGACTTTGTTAATCATATTTGGGAGAAAGCGAGTAACTTCAACAACATCAAAAACATGATAGGTACATACCATGAACATACTCACGAAAAAGCTAAAAATATACTACCACTATGGTTATAAAAGATTTAATTGTAAAATTTTTCTTCAGTCAAGCAAACGACACCAAACTAGTCAGTAAAAACTTAAAAGTGATTTTGTTTATTAAAATCTAACGAGCAACATGAGTAGTCGCTTTCTCAACTGTTGCAGGCCGTTTGAAGAAAAAAAGTGTTCGAAAGAGCTACGAAATCTCACCGAAAGCACCATAGATAAACTGAAAGCGGCTGGTTATGCTCCAATGTCTACATTGAATACAAATTTACGCATTTGTACGTCCTGCTGTTTAAACGTTCACAAACGGGCAATCTGTACATCATCGGTGGATCAGGTTGCAGGAAGTTCGAAAACAACAACAACTGAGGAATTACTAGATGCACCGACAACAACTGAGGAGTTACCAGAAGTACCAAGTGCAGATAGTCTTGCCACGGTACCATCAGCGACATCTGTTTCAATAAATCAATCAGAAGATGAGTGCATCCAGAAGGTCAACATCGAACGCTTCAACGAAGGGATAGCTGGAATAAAAGTGACTCCGATTAAATGGACGAAGATGGGTTACGTCAATTATCCCGAGAAAAAATACCATGAAATCAACGAAGCTGTACGAAGAAACCTCTTCAAATTAGGACCTGAGGATGTGGAAAATACAGACTACGAGGTAATTATGAATATGAAGGAAAGATTCTCGAATCTAGCCACGACAAGGAAAGAAAAATTATTGATTTTGTCGATGCTGCCAAGCTCGTGGTCTATTCAAGACGCCATTGATGAGTTCAAAACCAATAGAAATACAGCAAAAGAGGCAAAACAATTCAAAAATAACTGTCTTGCAACCAAAAATGCTAGGTCGAGTACTTCATTAACAGATGAGACAAAAGAAAAAATAATTCAATATTTTGAAGACGATGAAATAAGTGGAGCTATGCCTGGCCAAAAAGATTATGTATCTGTAAAAAAAGATGGAAAGCGTCAAGCAATCCAAAAACGATTAATGATGACTACTTTGAAAGAAGCGTATACACGCTTCAAGGAAATTAACGAAAATATTAAGGTAGGTTTTTCCTCATTTGCAAGCCTTCGTCCAAGGCAATGCAAGCTTCTATCCAATTCAGGAACACATAATGTTTGTGTGTGCACAACACACGAAAATATTAACCTAATCTTACATAGTTTGAAAAGAATCAATTTATCAAAGGATATTAAAATGTTAACTGGTAGTCTTTTGTGTGAAAATACAACATCAAATTGCTATCTACGATCTTGTTCGGATTGTCCAGATTCTTCATCATTGGAAAATACTTTATTCGCTGAGTTTGAAGAAAATTATATTGATCAGTTATCATTTGAGCAATGGGTGACCACGGATAGGTGTGACCTAGAAACTATTGTAAAACCTGTAGATGAGTTTGTGTCATTTTTTTGCTTGAAACTAGAAAGTTTAATTCCTCACGACTTTATTAAAACAGAGCAATCCCGCTTTTTAAAAAATACGAAAAATACATTACAAGATGGTGAATTTTTAGTCATTTGTGATTTTTCTGAAAACTATAGCTTTGTATTGCAAGATGAAGTGCAGTCCCATCACTGGAACGTACAACAAGCTACAATTCATCCATTCGTTATTTATTTCAATGGAAGTACGCAAATTGAACATTTTAGTTTTATTGTAATTTCCGAAGATTTAAGACACGACTCAGTATCTGTAAATTTGTTCATTGCCAAAATGATTAACTTTTTACGCGTTGATAAGGATAACGAAATCAGAAAGATATATTTCATGTCTGGTGGAGCAGCATCGCAGTACAAAAACCGTAAGCATTTTTCGAGCCTATGTCAATTTAAATCAAAGTACGGAATTGATGCAGAATGGCATTTCTTTGCTACGTCACATTGCAAAGGTCCTTGTGATGCTATTGGAGGAACCATAAAGCGCATGGCCACAAGAGCAAGTTTAGCCAAAGAACGTGAGCATCCAATTAAAACTACAAAAGAACTATTTGATTGGGCGAATCGCAAAAAAGAAGAATTATCATTTTGTTTTACTACTACTGAAGAGTACGAATTAACGGCATCAGAGCTCAGCGAGCAATATAATAACGCGAAAACGATCCAAGGAACCCAAAAATTTCACTGTTTCATTCCATTGTCAGAAAATAAAATTAAAGCAAAACTATACTCGAACTGTACTCATAATGATGCAAAAGTGTTCGATATTGTAAAAAAAATTGAATAACATTAAATAAATAAATAAGTATTAATAAAATGTTTTCATGATCTCATAACGCATACCCAAATCCAAAACTTTTAAAGTTTATATATAACATTTAGAAACTCATCGATCATACTCTAAAAAAAATATCCTGGTAAAAAAAAAATTATTTTCGTGTAATCTGTTAATTCATTTTAATTTATACATATATACATATACATATAATATTTATACATATACATAATATTTATACATATAATATACATAATACTAATGAATACATGAAAACGACTTGTTTAATTCACGCAAGGCCCTTAACAATAAAATCAGCAACAAACTGCGGTTCCCGTAATAATTTACACCGAAAAAAAAATTTTTTTTCTACAAAATGTGAAAATTGTGACATGTTTGAAATGTCATAACTTTTTTGTTTATTGGTTTACCATCACTTTTAATGGTAGATAGCCAATATAATGGACCGTTTTCCCTCAAAAAAATACGTTGGTATTCCGATAGGGTTTTGAGATATTTGAGTTTATGTGTCAAAAATTATGTTTTTTAATGCAAAAAAAAATTTTTTTTACTGTGTGTATTTTTTTTTGGAATCTTTATTTAGTTGTCTAACTTTGTTTCTTTAGTTGTTTAACAATCGAACGAACCGTTTTTGCTGTGCAGCTTTTTGAATATTTTTGAACCATTTTCACATACACCCTTTTGAAAAGTTAGTCGTGACTCAACTTGAAGATTTGATATCGGAAAATGACGATTTAGATGGAACTGGAAAACTGTGCAAAGTTTCAGCTCAATAGAAAAAAATGAATTAAAAAATTTACCAAATTTTGGTGCTGTTGCTTGGAATCACTCTATTGCAACAAGTTTCAAAAATTCTAATACCACCGTATGACATTGATTTCATCCGTGCCGTACTGAAGCTTCTCATATTGAACCGAACGAAACCACTCAATCATTCAATATTGCAAAACCATGGTTGCTGCTACATTGCAATCATATTCCATCTCCATTCGTCATTCAAATGTCCCATGCAGGCGGCGCACCAAAACAAAGCATTGCTGAAATATCACTCATAATTGGTAATCTAGAAATGCGAACCCATCGAGAGCTAAACAGAACGTCAGCGTCAGCAGCAGTCAAGCAAATAAATCATACACATCGAATTTAGTCAAATCGAAAAAGATCAAACATGCATACATGGTGCACGCAAATTTGAACACCCAAATTGATATTGATGTTGCATTGCTGGGGCTTACCGAACAGGTCGCTATGTCTGAATTCAGAATCCGAACTGAAATATTTCTCCAATGGTCTAGCCATCAGCACAGAGTTTCAATTTGCGGTGCTGTTATATTGAAATTTCAGAAATATCTTTCCTTAAACTTCCTTGTGAATTAGTGTCATTTTTGGCCAATCGGAACTCTAAAGTAGCTGTACCCGAAACTTATTTTTGTTTTTTTTTTTAAATTTTCGACAAATACTATTTTTGCAGAATTGAAATATTTTACAGACTAGGTCGATACGCCCAGAATCCAATAGCTAACATTTCAGTAACTTTCAATACCGAATCTCGGTACATATTTTACCGATATGTTACCGAGATCTCGACAAACGATACAGAGATTGGGTGAACATTTACCAAGATCTCAGCTGTAGGATTCTCGGAACCGATATCGATTAAGTCTTCCATAGAATATGTCCGTCTTTTGAAGGTGTCGTAGACAAAGTTATCTGTATTTCAATTATCGACAACATTTTCAATGATACCATGTTTGAAGATCGTCTTTTTAGAAATTTCAATTATACAGCGCCGTGTGTGGTAAAGTTGCCAACTAACATTTAGTATTGAATTAGGTTCATGATTTTGATTTATTGAAACTCTGTGCATAACTTTGCCAGTATATTCCAATTGCAATCGAACCGATGTAATTGTACTATTCCTCCTCCAGACCCTCCCACACCTAGGTAAAGCGCTTTGTGCATGGTATGCAATTTATTTGCGCAAAACCCACTTCTTCTTTCGCTACCAAACAATGGAAAAAGGATTCGCGACGACCGACCGTTGCCGTCGTCGATGTGGCCAGCAATCGCGAGAAGGCGTCCATTTACCCCGTTCGAGAAAGACATGCCAAGAAGAGATCGCACAATAATGTAAATCGTTCGGGATTTAACTTCGCTGTACTTGCAGTTGCCGCCAATGGTGGCGCGGAAAAGCATGGGATAGCTCTAGCATTATGGTGTATTACTTGACGACTATTATCACGAATGTATGCAATCGTGCTGGAGCGATGCAACGAAGAACTCCAAGTACCCGCAGTTTCTAGTAGGATTTTGGCGTGAGGATTTTCGAGGATTTGTTCGCGCGCGCCTTTGTCTGCATCGCGCGTAGCTACACCGTGTGGCCCCGATTGCTCGCCATTCAAATAACTGCAGAGTGTAAGATTCTGGATTTAGAAGCAAATTCCTTTGCAGTGTTCGCGAAATTATGGGAACATTGCATCGATATGGCTGTAGTTCGTGCTGCAATGCGTTTTGAGTTCGTATGGTGAAATGGATTTTATTTGGTCAATTATTGTTGTGTTTAAGCTTCAACTGTAGCCTAACTCTTAGAAATTTGAATTTAGTAAGTATCTTCAAGCAATGCTGTAAATTACATTAGGTCTCATGCAAACTTATAATAACATTGCAAAGTTTTGAACTTAAACTAATATTGTTAAAATAGCTCTCTCTTTAGTAACTAGAATTTTATAACATTGTATGTTCATTAGCCTGAGACACGGTAATATGAAAAATTTAGATTCTCGCTGCAGTCCTCTTTTTGCATTGCTTTTAGGGCCCACAATAACTGTGAAAAATTTCAGCTCGATCGGTGAAACTATATTGTAGCGCCAGCCGTTCAATGTTTGTATGGAATTCACTATAGAAAAACTTACTTTTGTAAAAAAAAATGCCAGAGGTTGCCCATTGTACATCTAAACGCAATCCTAAAAGTGGACTGGAGCGAGAATCTAAATTTTGTCCCACACTAATGTTCATGTAAGACGATTAAAATAAATTAAAACACCATCACCCCTATTTTTCTTACAATGTGAAATTTAAAATTAAAATACCGTTTGAACTCATATTTCTAACTCTCAAGGATTAGACACATATGATAGGCACGAAACGGATGATAGGTACTTATAAGAAAAGCTAAACTCTACACTATTGAATGTATCGTTTTCTCTCAAATGAACAATCCAATATTATCCAGAAATTATGATTGTGTTCAATCTAATTTTCTTAAGATTTTTTCAGGAAAGCTACCCAAAGCTCATCGCTGGATTAGCAGTTTCCTCTACAAATCAATTCCTCATTTATTTCGAAGCTGCAAAAATATCAATTCTTACCTTTGAAATCACCACTGTTCGGGATATGACTCATATTCGGTATTTGAGACAAACCGATACCGGTTTGATTCATTTTCCGAACACTTAAGGTTAACAGCGAATATATATCCATGAAGCCGGAAAAAGTGAAAATTTATACGGTTTTTTTTTCTCAAATTCCGAATGCAACTCATGTTTCAAACAGTGATAATTTCAAGGGTAATAATTGATATTTTCGCAAATTTTAAAGGTATGTAGAAACTAAAAGCGAAGAAGAATTGACATCGTTTCGAAAAGTCGAGTATTTGGAATATGAGTCATCTTCGGAATTTGAAACAAATCAGTATCTCTTTTCAATATCAAACTGTGAACTATTGTTTTGCTGTTATTTTTCCCGAAAAATATGAATTACCGTTTCGCTTCAAATGCCGAACATTTGGCTGATTCTGTCTTAAATTTCGAACACCGTGATGCGAATTCCGTACATCGTGAATAATAACAATTTAAATATATACAAACGCATATATTTTCATCTGAACTAATTGTCACGAGCTAGAGCTACGTAATCGGTACAATTCCGGATGCCTAAATTATCGTTCAAGACATTAAGCTTGAGATGAAAATGACTGTCCTTTTTTGGAAATTAAATGACAATCCTCAACTAAATGTCTCAACGATACCTCCAAATAAAACTCGAGTGTCTTTTCAAAATTTGAAGCGGAGCGGATTTTGCTTCAAATGTTGAACATGCTAATTTTGTCTCATACTTAGTTAAATTCAATTCCAGAACAGCATTAACACCGTTTTTATTCATATTACTGACAGTTCACGTCTCTGTGAAGTATAAGACCTCAGTGATGTTAAGTAATTAAGTATTATTCTTCATCATAATCGACTTTTATAAACACTTAACTTCTAGAGAGTGAGTAATGATTTTATTTCCGCAATATAAATAATTTGAAATAATTAGAATTGGTGGACTTTTAATGTTTAATGTGGAAACTCCCATAAAAAGTGGAGTGTTCGCAATTTGAAGCTGTCTGAAAATTGAATCAGAACGGTCATTACTTAGCATTCAAATAAAAAATATGGTAAATATATATCTAAAATAGCTTTCAAGACGATAGTTGCAACTGGCCTTCATCTAATAGAAATTTGACTTATTTCAGTGAAATATTTCAAGAATTTCTTACGTCATTGAGTTCTTGGAATGTGAATCTGTTCGGCATTTGAGATAAAACGGTATTTGCAATGTTTTATGTCATAGCTTAAAGATAAGCAACAAATAGTGAACAGCCTCGCTTAGAATTTAATGCTGTTTCTTATCAGAATAAAACTGGTACAAGTTGGTTTTGAAGCCCTTTCATACGTTTTAGTTATGTGATTGAATACCATATTTGCGACGGGACTAATGTGCAGCTAAAATCACGTGATATTACAATTTATTTTTTTGCTTTGTATCTCGGGGATGGAATTCGATCTCTTTCTTCGGCATGAGAGGCATTTGATCGAACCACTACACCAGGCCCGTCCCAACATCAAGGACACTTTAGAAACCAGAAGCTCATGTTGATTAAAATTAACTTGATGAAAACTCAGTAATACTCATAATACCTACACGGCAAAAAATTAATTGTAATATCACGACATTTAACTGCACATCATTCTAGTCGCAAATATGATGTACAATCACATCATTTAAACGTATAAAATCACCGACAAGTGCTAAAAATCGGGGTATAGCAAAAAGACATGGGACTCGAACCCTGGTCTGGCGAGTGAGAGCCGCGTCTAAAACCTCTTGGTCATCTGACCCTGGTGAGAGAAATAGGCTCAATTTGCTACAAGTTTAGGGTTGGCACTCAAAATGAGTTTCTAAGCATGTCCGTCGATCGAAGCTGATTACGTTTTGACCGGAATATTGTTGTAAAATGGATGTGATTGAATTCAATTACGTTCATTCATTAATACACAGCCAAAAATTACGTCGGCGAATATTACTTTTTATTTTGGTTTGTAATAATTGTTACTTTTAAATATTTTTTATCATTGAAATGCATAAGTTTGTATTTAACTTTGCTGAAAAGTTGTTAAAAGTGAATAAAAATATATATTCAAGAGAAATGAAACACATTATGTTATACTTTGTTTTAATATTTTCCTTGGATAGCGTTGCCTAACAAAATTATATCATAGTATGATAAAATTTTATTTTATTTTCGTTATAAGCCTCCAGTCGGGGGCTTTGAGATGTACTGGTGGCTTTCCATAACTAGGAACAAGCTTTAAAGATCTTAAGAGCTAGTTCGCGAGAGCCGCAACCCCGTTCTGCGATCAAGCTGAAATTTCCAGGGATCGTTCATCTCTATAAAACAAAATTTTAGAATTTGAAAGTACTTCAAATCGAGAAAAACATGTTTTTCATAAAATTTTAGTGATTTTCAAAACGATTTTCTCCTTGTCAACCAAATTAGGTCAAAAAACTAAATATGACGTTTTATAGGGCAACTCATGGGCTTTTATTTGAAATGTTATTAAAACATGCCGTTTCAAAAATTTTCGAATTTTTTTTTTCGGGGTGGTGTTTGAACTTGAGCTATTTTTGCGAGTTGGGATGATGTGGATAATAATAACCCAGTAAACCACGTATCGAAAATCTGCGTTTACAACAAACCATGTCGTAAATAGTGCAACATAGAATCGCGTCAAGTTGTAAAAACTGACAGATCATATATCAATCCAGAAAGCATCATATGAAATTGCATTAACTTAGCAAAAAATGACACCAAAATTTTATATCTGCTTACGATGGGCCTCAAAGAACAAAATAGAAAAATGCATTAGCATGTACTAATATTTATTAATATTATTTAATTATAATAACAATAATATTAATATTTATTTTTATATTAAATCATTAGTGGCTTCGTACCACTTCCTTCTAATAAAAAATCCATAATTTTGCAAAATATCTTCATTTATATAGGGAAACAACTCCTGTAAATTTCAGCTCGTTCAGAGAACAAAAACGGCATATTTAGATTACACTTAAGTGAAAGCCCATGAGTTGCCCTACAAAACTTCATTTTTAGTTTTTTGACCTAGTTCGGTTGGCAAAACAAATCGATTTGAAAATCACTAAAATTTTTATGAATTTATTTTCGATTTTAAGTACTTTCAAAATCCATATACCATGCTAATCTTAAAGGTTATATAACGCAGAATGATCATGCCAAATTTCAACACAATCCGTGCAATTTTACTATAGTTATTTCAGTTTTTGTGATTTTGTATGTTTAGTAACATGAAATCATTGGGGGTCGTTTTGTCCCACTTCTCCATAATATAAAAATCTAAAATTTTGCAAAACGTCTTCTTTTATACACAAGAACAATCCCTGAAAATTTCAGCCTGATCGGAGGACATCAATACAACTTTCCTTGGGGAGTGGGTTGCGATTCTCGCGAACTGGCTCTTAAAACACGGAATACAAATATGTTCCGTATTTATCAACACGATCGGCAATTTTCAGTTGACGAAAACGGAACCGTCACAAAAACGGAACAATTTTCTTAGACAAAATATTTTACTAATTTTAAAATAAAATTGCAGTTTTGCCAGGGTAATACACAATTTCATCATAATAATGGACAGTATTGATGTTTAGAAGCTGTGAATAGCATAAAGATTTTTCATTCGCATAGGTTCGTAAATTAGGTGGATTAAAGACTCAATCAATCAATATAATATAATGCGATATATCATTAATAGTTTAAGTTTTCTTGGTTAGAATTTAAATTTATGAAATATGGAATAATAAAACGATAATCACATAAATGGGCTTTGCATCGTGAGATAGGACATATTTGTAAAAATAGCTACAAGGAAGTGGGTCATGCTGATCATTGTTTTTTTTAAGACAAGAAACAACTTTTTTTTCTATTCTTTATCATCATCCTTCTGCTTCTTATTCTTCTTTAAATTACATTCCAACTGAGAAAGAGCCTTTTTCTCAGCTTGCTGTTTTTATAAACACTTCCGTAGTTACCAACTGAGAGTTATTTTTTGCCAAGGTACATTTTTTTTGCATTTTTGACAACCGATCAGCGATTAAATGATGCAAGAGTTTTGCAAGTTTAATGAATATTTACGGTTTCCTGTGCTTTGGATTGTCAAAATCTTTTCTGTGAAATGTTTGTGGTGATTTTTCTTCTAATGTTATCACTACCAACTTCGACTAGGATGCGCTAATCGCAATTCTAGAACAGTGCTACCTTCATCTTTTAGCTCTGCGTTAAATCACGAATAGGCTAGCACTAAACTAAACTAAAGTTCTAGTGCTTTGTTTAGTAAAACAATATTGAATAGGTTTATCAAAAACACAAAAATGTGTACAAACTCCAGAACAAGCATAACCTCTAATTTTGGTTAGAATTTCTTTTGTGAAGTTTTCTAAATAAGCATATGGCAGTTGGTATAAGCTGTTAATTAAACTTTTGGTCTCCGCGTGAAGAAGAGGCGCGTGTCTACACAAAGATCCAGATCCCAACAAACTTGAGATAGGAAAGTGCAGGACGTGTAACCATCCAGTATCAACAGTTTCTCAAATTGTCACCCATTTCAGTCTTCTTCCCTCTTCCTTGATGCAAACTTATTGTATGGAGTTTCCAAATATTTCAATAGATATTTAAGTTTTGCTGGACCATTTCCCCTATCCTTGCAGTCGGAAATAATCAATGGCTGTTGCTTTAATATGTGCAATGTTATAGAGTTTGAGAGATAAAAGATAGGTAATGAACTAAATATGATGAGGTCGATAGTCTTATCAAAAATAAAATGTACTCGATTATGTCCCTTGCAATTACTAAAACATTCTTGATCTCATTCTCAGGTACATCCCTTGACCCTTGTAACAAAGAACTGATAACTTATTGATATAGGGGGAGATCCCCCAGTACCGGACACTTAAGCCACTAAATTCATAATTCGAAAAATATTGATTTTATGGGCTCGTGTTACCCATTTATGATAAATATTATCATTTTTATAGTGTACAAAAATAAATTTGAAAATATAAATATGAATTTTGACATTGAGTTTTGATGATGTATTTTAGTACCAAATTGATCGATCTTGAAAGGTGGCACCCAATACCGGACACGATCTGGAAATGCCTCGAATTCTGTAAATTTGAACATCATTGAATGTGTACACTATAGAAATAGTTTATAATTACCAATTCAATGCAATTGCAACATTTACAAAAATAATTTGAGTATTTCTTAGATTGCAAGATGCCTATCAAAAACCCCTTTAATATATGATGAAAAATAGCACATTTTACGATGTTGTTATGAATGTTCATTCTTCTTAATTTTATTGCATGTTTGATACCATGGTCGACGGAACCCATGAAAAATGAAAGTATTCTGAGACACTGATGCAATAATTACAAAGATATCATATAACAAATCATGCTGTCCGAAACTGAGGGACAGGAGGTGCTTAACCAAAATTGTAATTTGTCCATATTTACTTCAATTATGGTACAAAATACATTCATACTATCAAATTAGGATTATGTTCGATCATGCTTGCGGGATCCAAAGTATTTTTTCATATTCAAAATAATTACTAAATAGGCTCAAAATTAATTTTTTTAAAGATTTTCAAACTTTTCTACTTTTTTAAAAAGGGATGCATATTTCAAGGATGTGTTATTCTACGCAAACATTAGTCTACATAATAGCTTTCTTTTCTACTAATACACCATCTTGATTGGACCATGATTTCTCAATGTTTCGACTTTGTCCGGTATTGAGTGCTGTCCGGCACTGGGGGATCTCCCCCTATGTCTATCACATTCACATAGGAAATTCAATTATGCCATATTAAGAAAAAGGAGAGATCTCCACAACTCTCTTAAGTACGTATCACAAATTCCAGTTGTTGCTAGCAGGCTTGGTAATACTCCACAACATCATCAAAGTTCGGTGACATACTATAAAATAGCGTAATGCTTTTGCCTCTTTGCGAGGGAGCGAAAAAATATAAACACGCTAAAGCCTGCTCCACGCAGCGCATGTGTTAAAACTACACAGAATGAGGCAACCAATGCAGGACTAGCTGGCTGAGTGAAAATTCTTTGTAAGTCGCACTCATGCTATGTGTAACCGATGTGTTGGCCATTGGCTGTGCGCGGATCGATGGAAATGGAACTGTCAGTCATCTCCCGCACGGCAGTAAACAGTAGACCGTTGGTAAGATGGGGAGTTTTTTGGGATTTTTTCCAGCGAAAAGGCTGAAGATGGTCGCAAATGCGGAAGTTTTTTCCCCATTTGCTTCCGCTTCGGCTATTCGAATGAAAAAATCTCTGAAAACTTTAAAACTTGAATGTATTTTCAATGTTTTTAAAAGCAAAAACAAAAATAGAAGCGTATTCCGCATTCCAAGCGTTCCTCCTCTGTGCGCATTTCATTCATTCGGTTTGTTTACCACCGTTTGCACAAAACTGTGTACAACCCCCTTTGCACAGAATCTGTGCTGCATGAAGAGAGGCCGATTTTGTGTACTTGGCACTCATTTTTGAGCAGATGAAGTTTCGCGTGTAGAAAAGAGTGCCATCACAACTCCGCGAGGGCTATTTTGTTCGGGCGGGACACCCAAGAGTTATTTCAAAGTATGAGTAAATGTGAACATAGCAAATAGCAAGAGTACCAGAAAAAACTTGCACTATCACACGAATCGTTTGAGGATCTGTGTTGAATCATCAAGATCTGTATTAAAACATCAAAATCGCTGCATTTTTATGAGATCTGTCAAGCCTGGTTGCTAGGACGTGGCCAGAGCAACTCTCGACTGTTGAAAGATGCGTCAAACCTTATTGAATCGTATATGACTTGACATCTATAATGTATCGAAGGTGATCAACATAAAGTCGAAATATCAACCCTGAGGCTGTTGAAAAACATTTAATAGCTTCAATATAAGTTTTAGTTTATGTTTCTAGCCTTTAAAAAAATATTTTTTTTTGTGTTGATAAAAACGGAATAATTTGTTGACGAAATCGGAACGTGACAAAATCGCAGCGTGACAAAATCGGAACGTGATAAAAACGGAATATACCTGTAATGGATATTCAAATGAGAGTCAACAGTAACTGTTATAGAACCGTCTTCTCCGTGTTCATCTAATATTCCGAGAAGAAAAATGACTTCTTAATACGAGTCTTCGGGTATTTTGTTAGTTAACCGATTTATTCAACATTTTTGAAACTTGAATTTGAAGTATAAATTTGACCGTGGTACAATCAGATTGATCGTACATAACGGTCGATAAATTTGTTAAAGTTTTTCTTGAATATGAGCTAATTTCAAGTTAGTGGTAAATTTCCGGTGCATCTGGAGAAGTGCACACAGTATGTGAAGTATGCTGTTTCGATCAAGAAAAGTAAAGAAATTCCTCGACTGAAAGGGTCAAGAAATTTCCTACAGAGAGCCCCCTTTGAAGTGATATTTCTTTTCAACTGCGTACTGCGATCAGAAAAAAGTGATGTTCTTGACCATTTCTTGGGAGAAATTTTCCACGCATCGAGATAGGCGATTCCTTTTCTTGTCAGTAGCAAACCGGCCTTAAGTAGAAAATAGGTAAGGCAAGATTTCCGATGGTAGTTAAAATAAACGATGTCATCAATATATAGGACAAGTTTTACACAGCCTACTTCTTTTGTTGTTATGTGTAAAGGAGAGGGGGGAATTGATCTCATTTTCCTAATGCGGCTGTAATTCTAAAAGTACTCAAAATTTAAATTTTCCAATGGCATTTCTTGATCCTCCGAATGACCATTTCTTGGTCCTCCGGAAAATTCGGAAAATTCGTAACAATGGGCAAGGGCTGACTATTAAACAATAGAGCTGCGGTTTCTTCCAAGCAGATTTTCCTTATGGTCAAGGTGGCCATTAAAAATTGGACGACGGAGGCAACATTGGCATTATTCTGAAACCATGTATGATATTTTTAAAAAGAAAAAAATCTCAGCTCTCTATCTCAATTTTCAAGATTTTGCGTATGTGTCGAATCTTCCGGAACTCCATAAAGTGACCTTGATCGCAATCGGTTGCCCCACGATATCACAATATAAGACGAGGATACATAGTTTCCGTTTTTTGTTACATTAGAGGTGTTTAAACGACATTTACTATTTGGATTGGTGGATCAGTGGAAACCGTATCTAAATCAGTTGAATTGAACGACCACAATAAGAATTGGAAAAAAGTACCCGGTCGGATAAAGCTTAATATTATTTTTTGAAACTGGGGAGGCTTCATCCCTCTTTCTAATAATATGTTATGAAGAAAAGCGAAGTACAGTCGACTCTCTATAACTCGATATATATAATTATCGAGTTGTAGAATACACCGACGGAAAAAAATCCCAAAATCGAAGCTACAAATTTCTGTGCTTCCAATACTTATTGGACCACTTCTGTAAGAAAGCAATATTATGTTGTTGATAGTATTTTAAAAACTATTATTTGATACCTTTTTTCGAAATGCTCGAAAAATCACGTTATTTTTACTAACAATATGTTTTATTTATTTTAATTTTTCAACTTCCAAGTATTTATTCGCCTCCAAACAAGAATTAGTCCAGGTTTTCCCCAATAAGATGGATTTTAAAATCGATATCGAGTTATGGAGAGAAATTTGCCTCTCACGTGTCATCGACTAGTGAAGATATCGAGTTATAGAAATATCGACTTATGAACAGCACGATGTATGGAAATTTAAAGGAACCAAAAAAACCATCGAGTTATAGAATATCGAGTTGTGTAGAGTCGACTGTAATTTTTCTAGAGCACATTTTATCGTCAGAGATATCACAAGAGACCCATTCGGACAGGATCCATTGCAGAGTTGAAGTCGTCAATACCTATGGTGTTTTGTGAGATAACATATAAACTAATCAATCTGAAAGTAAAAACCAGCAAAAATATACTAGAAAGAGGTGAATAAACGTCATATGGCCAGGAAGCAAGTTGCTTTAGTTATTAGTTATTCTTACATAGTTGAGTTTGAATTTTTAAACGTTTCCAGAGATTATCGTTCGACTTGTCAAGATTGTTTTACTAATGAGCTGAACAAGACAGTTTTTGTTTTACTTGAGAGCTAATATTCCATTGAAAAAATGCTCTTGTATAGAAGGATTTGCGTATGCGAAAATGGCCACCAATATTTTTCCACCTCTCCTACGGGTAGGAACATTGTTTTTCTGTTTTGATTGCGCATTTGTTGTGTCTCACCCATTGTCGTCTGGCTTAGGTGTAAATGCGTATTGAATCATCTGTATTGGATGCTTATTAGAGCTTCCCCAAAAACCAGTTGGGCGAATCATGACAAAATCCAATTCCATGGAGCGGTTTCCGGTTCTTATTGTTTGAACTACCGCCCAACTCGATGCTTTTATCATTTTAAACGTTTGAAATGAACTGGCAGAGGCGTGGTTCAAATCACGTGAAGAGTCTCCTTGTCGAATTTATTCTAACAGTTTTCTCTTCGTCTAAATATTTCTCAAACGCCAATATATTACTTTGATTCCGAATGCTTCGAAAATGTTTATGCACTTTTGAGCATAAGCTTTCAAGCATAAAGCACATCGGAAGCTTTCTTCGATATCCACGCACTCGTGAGCCCATGCGAATACATGCTTGGGATAAAGCTACGCAATGTTGTGTCTGGTATATCTCGCACGCAATCCTGCTTCCTGCTTGCGTTCAAGTTGTGGTTGGTCGAACCGACCAATAGATGGACGCTAGCATGCTTTTTGCTCCTGCCTCTAGGGCGCTCGTGAGCGTAAAATGAATGAGAGACAATTTGATTATATTCCAACGGTTTTTTTTATTAATTTATTCAATTGTTTTAAGTTCTTTATTAGTATCATTCCAAACATTACATTTATTTCTTATATCTTGGTGATATGTGTTAGGCAACACTATCATCCTAATTTGGTAAAACAAAATTAAGCAATTATTAACATTTTGTGAACAACATATTACATTTCATTTGCCGTAGCAGTTCAGAATTTTTAAAGGTTAGTTGATTTCACCTGCTTATAAAAGAGAAAAAAAAAGTTTTCAATTTACTTAACTCAACTTAACCTTAATGCACAACGCATTAATCGTGGCAATAAAAGATTGCAACGGTCTCTGTCTTAAATTATTTATTATTTTATTTGACATTTGTTCCAATGTTTAAACATTCGATATTCTATGTAACTCATCAGTACTATACCAGGGAGGAAGCCTCAGAATCGTTTTCAAAATTATTTATTATTACAACAGCTTGTCCATATTGATACAGCATGCAACATGCCTAGCCTGCAAATTTGTTTGAATATCAAAAGATTGTTCTTAAGTCAAAGTTTCGATTTTTTTTACAAGGGGATACAGACATTTTATATATTTGTTTTGAAAGTTAAATTTTAGATACTTAACTTCATCTGATCAATTTTTTGGAACCCCTCTCATCATGACAACATGTTGACTTGAAGGTTTCAAATAATGAGCTTTTGGTTTATGTGGGAATATTATAAGTTGAGTTTTGGAAGTATTAGGAGAAATCTTCCATTTTTGCAAGTATGAATAAAAAATATCTAAACTTTGTTGCAATCTACTACAGATGACACGCAGGCTTCGTCCTTTGGCGGCGAGGCCTGTGTCATCCGTAAACAAAGATTTTTGACATCCCTGAGGTAACTCAGGTAAGGCAGATGAGAAAATATTGTATAGTATTGGCCCAAAAATGCTGCCTTAAGGATCACCAGATCTTACAGGAAGTCATTCTTGGAGTTCTGATAATTAACCTGAAGTGTACGAGTTGACAGATATCTTTGGATTATTCTAACAATGAGGGTTGGATTTTTTTTTAATTTTACAATCAAGCCTCCAAGCTTAACACTCTAAACACTATTGCTTGCTATTTTTCAATGTCTAGAAGAGCAAGACCAGTAAAATAAACTCCACATTAGTTGGAACGAAACAAATTTGTTGCACGTAAAAGTTGATGAGTGGTGGAATGTCCATGTCGGAATCCGAAATGTTTATTGGCAAAATTGAATTTCCGTTCATTCTGTTCAAAATGATCTAAATGTAAACCTTTTGAGTTTACATTTAGAAAAGCAAGCTGATCGAGCGTAAGCTAGAAGCTTCTGTAGGATTTTTGTCTGATTTAAAAATTGGTACAACCTTGGCATTTTTTCATTTGTCCGGAAAATCTGCCAGCTGAAAATACTTGTTTAACATATCAACCTAGAATGATAAGCTGCACTCTGGAAGATTCTTGATGAGGATGTAAAAATCTCCATCATCGTCGGGAGCTTTCATGTGTTCGAATTTTCTAATAATAGTTCTAACTCCTTCCAATTCAGTTTTTCTTCTTTTGAAGACGTTCTTTTGATTAATAAACTTGATTTTCGATTGGACTTAAAAAAAAACTACTTACCAAGTTTTTGTGCTTTTTCGCAAATAGTAAGTTCTAATTTGATTTCCTCTTACACTGTCCAAATTGGCTTTCGAGCGTTTTTTTTTTTAATTTTAGATAATTCCCAAATCTTTGAGCCATGGTCAAATCTAGAAATTTTATCTTCAAAATTTGCCTTTCTATGTTAGGAAAAACGGTTTTCTATTTATTATTTCAGATCCTGTCATATAGTATTCATAACAGGATTGTCAGTGCATTGAAATTGCCTTCTCCTCACGTTTTAAATCCCTCTCAAATTTAAGATGGCCAAATCAAATAAAATATAAAGGTGTTTCGTCCAGGGTTGACCAGGCCCTACGTTGTGTGATTTTTGGTCCCGAAGGAGCAGACGAATAACGAACGATATTCTCCTTTACGTTGACTAATTTATTGCCCACCACCGAGAGGCAGTGCTCCTGCTCGGTGGGGGATACTCTACGGTTACAACAACGACTTACAACTTACAACTTATTTACATACAGAACGAGGTGCCTCTTATATATCCTAGAGGTAGTGCGGATGAGTGTAATGGGTTACAAAGTTACAAAGGATTGATGCACCGACAGCTAGCATCACGCAGCCCAACGCAAGAGCATCAAAGCAATTGGGCTGCTTGCTGCTAGCTGGGGGAGAAAGCAGAGAAATTGAATGTACACGGCTGCGCTGCTGCTGTTTACGAGTGCGCCTAGCATAAAGCGAATGGGAGATATCGTTGCGGTGAGACCGAACAAAAGGATATTGGGCAAATCTGGGCCCGGAATGTACACAGATGACTCATATATTATTTGAAAGATCTGAATGAGGCTAGAAAAAGTTGAAGGTCGTTTCAAAACATCGTCGGTTGGTTTAGCCGTAATAGACATGACAACCCTAGTTGAGTTAGAAAAAGTTGATATGAGGCCAAAAATATCCGTCGTGGGAGAAAAAAGTTATTTCGATGAGATAAAAACATTACATGGTAATGTTAGATGGCACTACATTGAAAAATCTTAAAAAAAACATTGGGTTATTAAGTTAAGTTTCCTACGGAGATGAACCAGTCACCTTACCTTACCTTGATACCTTGATGGCTAGAGCGTAGCATCACGCCATTGCCGGGCGTATTGTAGAGCTCCATCTTCGTCGGTCTTGAGCGAAACTTCTCCAGTTGCCCCGAACGTTTCGTCAGGTCCTCTTCCACTTCGTACAGCCAGCGTATTCGTGGTCTTGCCCGAAGCCGCCGACCTCTACCTGGTTCCCTGCTGAATATTATTTTCGCAATTCCTTCTTCCGACATTCGCACTAAGTGACCAGCCCACTGAAGTCTGCCGTATTTTACACGATTGATAAGGGATGGTACACAAATTATGTCACGCTAAATTTCGACTTTTTCGACCTCCCCCTCTTTGTCACCGAGTATTGTCCGCAGCACTTTACGCTCGAAAACACCGAGAGCTTTCCGGTCTGACTCTTTCAACGTCCACGCTTCGTGCCCGTAGAGAGCCACCGGAAGAATCAATGTTTTATACAGGGCGAATTTTGTTTCGGTTTGCAAGCTGCGGGACCTAAGCTGGTTACGTAGTCCGTAAAAGGTCCTATTCGCAGCCGCAACGTCTTTTCACTTCGCGGGAAACGTCGTTGTCACATGTCACAAGTGTTCCAAGGTAAACAAATTCTTCAACAACTTCAAACACATCCCCATCAAACACTACCTCAGCATTTACACCACCATGCCTGATTCTATCTCTACCTGCAACCATGTACTTCGTCTTGGTGATGAACCAGTCATATGGCTGAAAATCTCCTTAATAGAGATAATAATAGTAATAATTAAGTTCCCTACCAAACCATGCCACTCTCATTACACTAACCATAATTGCTCAACTGTGTTGTAGCTGTTCAATATTATACTTTTTGTGGACAATAAGCTTATATTATAACTAAACTTCAATTGCTTCATTCGATGAAAAATAGTTAAGAAACAGTGGTGAGAGAAAAGGGAGTTGTGTTTAATAAGGGAACTGACTGTAACAGATTTTTCTAAAGTACATATTACTCCAGAAGAGATTTTTCAAAGAGTTCAATAAAGCCATCAGTTTAATCTGATGGTCCAATTTTGATTGGATTGTTCACACTTCGCCCTTTTACCACCACACAAATATGCAAATATTGGTCGAACAACTGTTGTGTAAATCCTTTTGATATGCTTGGGTTTGAGGCCCCAAGTTTTACCAAAGGTTCGCCGGCATTGACCGAAGGCCATGCATGCTTATTTGACTCTGAATTTTTTTTCAGATATCCAAGAATGTTTGTAATCTAGAACGACTCCGACATACTTTACCTGATCAGTTACATCAATGCCAAAAAGACGTAAAGGTCGAATTCCATCGCGGTTTTGTCTTTCCGTAAAAAGAAAAATAGATGTTTTATTCGGGTTAACCAAAAGGCCATATTCACTGAAAACATCTCTTCGTATTTTATCCAAAATCCATTTCGTAAAACAAGATTTTGTACATATAACGCTATTCTCATTCATTGTACGAATTATTTGTACATGTCAGAATTTCACGATTCAGTGACTAAACGAAATAATCATAAGATGTACGATATACAATTCGTAGATGTGCGTTATCATGTTGTTCGTATTATGAATTGTTTAGTATTACGAAACTGATCGTTCAATCTACGAAATCATTAGTTGTTTTCTGCAACGAATGGTTTCGTAGACACATTTCGTAAAATACAACATGTCACGACCGCAGCCGAGGGAGGTAAGAAGAAGCGCGTTTAAATGTTCGTTCTGAATACGAAACATATGGATTTCGATTACGAAATGTTTAGTACATTATAACAATCATTGTTTGTTTTGATTTCGAGCTTGAATCATATTACGAAGCTGGTTGCATACATTTTACGAAACTGTTTCGTTGCAGAAAACAACGAATAATTTCGTAGTTCAAACGAACGATTTCGTAATATAAAACAATATATATTTTCAGTGTTGGCGACACCAACTCTCGACTACCTGAAGAGCACTTTGCATCAGGTCGAATAGGGTGCTTATGCACATACCAACTATCAAAGATAGATAGTCGTCGGCAAATCCATAAGTTGGAAAACCGCTATTATTGAGTTGCTTCAATAGCGTATCTGCCACAGGATTCCACAAAAGTGGTGACAAGACTCCCCCATGGAGGCATCCGCAAACACTCAATTTTCGAATCGCTGCTTGACGCAATGTCGAGAAGAGATGTCGGTTTTTGAGCATTTGATGAATCTAATTGGTAATCATTGTAGGTAGCCAATGGTTTCGTGCGGCTTCCAATATGGCATCGAAAGACACGCTATCAAAGACACCCTCAATATCCGAGGAAACACCCAAGCAGGATTGCTTCTGAGCGAATGCTTTCTCGATATCGTATACAACTTTGTGTAAAAGAGTCACAGTGGACTTTCCAGATTGGTAAGCATGTTGATTCACATGAAGAGGCATATTTGCCAAATAAACATCACGGATGTGATGATCGATAATGCGTTCCAGACGTTCCATTTCAGAAGAAAAGAGGTCAGACTGATTGGTCTAAAACTCTTCGCTTCTTCATACGATGCACGTCCTCCTTTCGGGATAAATTTACAGTAATATCAAGCCAGGATCTGGGAATGTACCCGGTAACAAAACTGCTTACAAGTAGCTTTTTCAAAACATGCTTGATAAACTCAAATCCCTTTTGTAGCAGAACAGGATAAATCCCATCCGCTCCTGGAGATTTGAAAGGAGCAAAACTATTAAGTGCCCATTGAATCGATTCAGTAGTTACGATACTGCGAGCCGAGGCCAGAGACTCGTAACTACATGAAAAGACATTTGGTTCATCCGTAGATGCTATGTCCACACATCCGGGGAAGTGTGTATTGAATAAACATTCTAAAACTTCTTCATCAGAAGAAGTAGAGTCACCATTAGGTAAGTGAATTTCCTTCACTTGAAAATCCTTAGATTTTGCAAGAATTTTGTTCAGCCAACTGACTTTACTACTTTACTCATACTGGAAACATTTGTACAAAGATTTTTCCAGCCGGATCGTTCAGCAGAACGAAGAGCCTTCTTGTAAGCCTTGCGAGCCGACTTGAACGACTCTGATCCAGCTGAATGGCGTCTAGTCAGATCGGAATTCTGCCATGGGGTCCCTTTTGTAGTCTTCACAGACCGCAGAGGAAATGCTTCTTCAAAAGCTTCTATGATGTAGGATGTTGTAGTATCAATGGAATCATCCAAACCACTTAGATTTTCAATGGACGGAGAATATCCATTAAATTGGGTCGCAACCAATTCAGTGTAGAGTTCCCAGTTTGTTGACCGAGGATTCCTAAACGAAAAGTCTGCGCAGTTACATTTGAATGTTCAAAGAAGCGATGATCATATAATGATTCCTCATCCATTTCGTCAACTCGTGACTGTTTCTATTCGAGCAGAGCGTTATGTATAAGAAGTGTCTATTAGATACCATGAAGGTTGGGCGATTGCCTATCTTAAGTAATCCAAGATCTTTACTACTTAAATATACCATCAGACTGGAGCCTCTCAAATTGATATCTGAGCTGCCCCAGATGATGTGATGAGCATTAGCATCACTGCCCACAATCAGCGGAAGGCCTTTTGTACGAAAACTTGTTTGAAGTCATCTGTTGGGGATGGTACATCATGTGGTAAACCGAACAATAGACGTATTTCCTGTTGAGGTCACCAACAGAAACATCGATTGTGACATCACATACATCTCTGGTAGTTAACTCAGAAATGAGTGTAGCAACGATTGCTTTATTAACGAGCACGCATGCGCGGGGCATGGAGCGCGAGTTTGCCATTTCAAGCTTGCTAAAAGTAGCAAAAACTGGGTCCACAAGGTTACCTAGATAGAAGTTCCCTCTACAAAAGTAAGGTTCTTGAACTAGCGCCATTTAGGCTGTACCATTTTGCATGAGTCTGCAAAGATTGATCGTTGCTGTTCTTTTATGCTGAAGATTGATCTGAGCTAACCTAACCGTAGCCACTACCCAAACTAGGTAGGATTGAGCTTTTTGTAATCTCAGCACGAAAAAGACCAGCAGCGAAAAAACCAGATCGGTATATATTGAAAGTCGCCAAAGGCGAAAAAGTACAGAATACACTGTGTAAAACGCATAATGCGAAACCAGGCCTCAGGCTAGAGACTGAAGAAGAGCAGCCGATTATCTCGGAGAAACACAAGGTCATTTGCGCCATTGCTCCGGGTAGCACAGGAAGGGCACAATACTGCAGAGGGCGCCCTGATACTCCACAGGCTCAGTTGGCGGTTAGGTTTTATTTAGACCCCCCTAACTATTCATGCGGCATGGTACGCATTACACCATAAATCAGGGGTCACCTGTGAGGTGGACCGGAACAGGCAGTCCGTAGTGTTAATTCTTAGCCAGTTGAAACAAACGTCAAAAGCGACACTACCCGGCTATCTAGGCTGCTCGGGAAAAGGAGGTTAATATTGATGAATAGAATCTCCTTCCAACGTGTTTTTGATTTAACAGTTATGCAAGCTAGCAGATTGTTAAGATAGATTTTATTAGGGAGGTTCTGTCCCAGTAACGACATAGTGCAAGAAAAAAGAAAAAAATATACAAAGTTAATCTGTACTGATTTAAATTTCCCATCATAATTTGTAGATGATAAGCCAAGGATCGGCTTTATGTTGTAAAGCAAACGAACAGGATGCTTCTGATGGCGACTGTGGGCGTAACTGCTGTTGAGTTAAGTACATCAAGTACACGGTAGCCAAATCCTTCGGGTATTGAATTCTTCTCAAAAGCGTAAAATTATATTGTTCTTTGGCATGAAACCGCCAACCGAAGATCCGTCCGTCAAACACTGAGCTCTTCTCGGTGCCATTGTTATGGTATGGTGCTGCGTGAAATTTGATTTAGAATACACGAAGACATCCCTTGAACAATAAATTGAATACATTTGTTGTTGAACCAGGTCCAACAAAGCCATCGGAACAAATGAAACCACTCCATCCAAAAAGGGCAACGGACCGTAAAATCTGCCACAACAAACAACTCTGTGGGTTTTCACGCCGCCGTCGTCCGTGTTATGAAACGTTCCGAAAGCCGAACAATATTGTCTCTGATTTACACGTTTTTCCGCTCAGCGGGAGGTTCCTGCCAGACTAGGATGGGCAAAGGGTTTTTGCAAGTATACGAAAATTAAAATGCTTAAAAGATAATCTAAAACTGCTCAATTATACAAAATTAAATCATGAATAACATCATTGGCAGCGGTAAAACGTCTTATTCTCAAATTTGAAGTGAAAATTTGACTATTTTTCTATACACCATAAATGTAAAGGTATACTTCATAGAAAACACGAAATATAACCATAGTACAATGTTGCGTAATAAATACCATTTTCATCCATATTTATAGCTTGAGCTTGAGCTTGAGCTTGATTGGCCGCCCGTGGATGCACTCCAGTATCGCCAGATCAGCTGCACTTACACAAGGAACCAACCGAATGACTGCTTGGGACTAACAGGCATCCTCAGTGTATAAGTGCTGGTGATCTTCTATTTTTAGGCAACAATGGCACCTGCCACGTCAGAATGCAGACCAATGAGGGGAAGGGGGAGGAATTGATGATGCATTGAACTGACTCCCACGTAGACCGTATATTCCACTGCATCCACGTCAGTTCATGCGGGAGTGTATGGATTGGGGGAAAGGCATGGCAGAAAGGTTTGCTTTTGTGGTTAGCAGACTGCCTATATATCAGGCGTAAGAAAGGCGTGCGCGTGGAAGTAGGAAGCGTTAGGGAAACGGTTTCTTGTCCGTCTCTGGTTCTAGCGTTTGCTATGAACGAATAGTTTGAGTGTGATATATTTAGAATGGAAGATAGAAGCAAGTGAGAGATATACAACTACAAAGTACGAGGAAAGGGACGGGCCTGGGATTGAACCCATGACCTTCTGCATATGAAGCAGAAGCGGTAGCCATCAGACCACCAACCCCGTCACCATTTTCATCCATATTTATAGGACATGTCACAAATTGTAATGGAGAATAAATGCTTTTATTTAAGAGAAGTTTTAATTTTTTTATTTGGAGCATTTTTAATTTTATTATTGGCCCCTCAAAAAGGCTGCCAAACGGATGTAATGGAATCTTTATACAATTTGAAAGAGAGTTCCAAGTACAAAACTAAGTGCGTAACTAGCGTCTCCAATGCTGGACTTACCCACCTTGACGATTCCGATCCACGCGGTATTATTCTACAGCAGCTGTAACCGCGGACCTCTAATCAAATAAGTGCAATTCATATCGACACTCGACACCGGACCGCATGCTGCGTATTAGCTCTAATTTCTCACACATTGGCCAGATTAGTCTTTATTTTCTTTCCTCCCAGGACCGGGTATTCTTCATGTAGGTATTCTTGCGGTGGTCTCTGTCATCACCTCCCCATCATCATCATCGATATGTTTACAGGCCCTGAATACAAAGAGCGACCGATTACAAAGCAAACACTTATCTTTGCTGGATTCAGTTTTCGAGTGTTTTCTTTTCTTGTTCGCCAGATAAACACCTTGGCTAATTGTTGGGCCGTTTGAAGGGATTTGGAATTAGAGCCCCGGTAAGGATAATGTAGCCGTCCTGCAGCATACGTGTGTCTTTGTAGGAACGTACCAATGGATAATGGACTCGAGGAGGGTGACATGAGAAAACGAGAGGGCATGTGATTATAGAGCTTTCACCTTTTGGTTTCCCGCCTGACGAGGGTTGCTTGAATCTGTAGCTTTGTTTGCGAATGCAAAAACATACACGAAGATTCGATTATAGTTTTCGGAGCATGACAATTAAAATTTCCTGGATGATCTTAATCCTCGATGAGGAGGAGAGCAGTCAATATGAGATGTTCTTTTTGATGTTTGAGTTTATAAACATTTGACTATTTTTGGATCAATACATTTCCAATTCGAATGGTGTCATCCAATTGACCTATTTGAAGATGAATTCTATTTCAGCTGTTAGTAAGTACACAGTAATTCTCATTTGCGTAACTAAGATTGTTGTTCTAGAAGGCGGCTGATTGCTGTCGCAATTTTTTCAGGTTTCACGGGATTTGTAGTAGATATAAAATGATTATAAAATAATTATATTTTTCCAAAGCAGTACTTATAATTTTAAATTGTGGAATTTAGGGCTACGCAGTCTGTTTAAGGCTTAAGAATCCATCATTCAATCATCAGCAATAATCAAAAGTTGAAAACCAGTTTTTTTTGTTCAAATTTCAATCAATCCTTATATAAATCTATCATCGCATTTCAGATAGCAAGTGCAATGCAATGATAGACTTTCTTGTAAATTGCTTCAATTTTGAGCAAAAAAAAATGGTTTCGAAAATTTGTAAAACGATGATGGTTATTTTCCTCTTAAATCAAGTTTTATTTTGGGTTAAAATAAAACTCGTTTTATTCATTCAAAGACTGCGTAGCCGTAAATTCCATAAATAAAAGATACAGTCGATTCCTCCACAAAAATATCTTCTTCTTCTTTCTGGCGTTACGTCCCAACTGGGACAAATCCTGCTTCTCAGATTAGTGTTCTTATGAGCACTTCCACAGTTATTAACTGAGAGCTTTCTTTGTCGATTGACAATTTTTGCATGTGCATATCGTGTGGCAGGTACGAAGATACTCTATGCCCTGGGAATCGAGAAAATTTCCATTACGAAAAGATCCTCGACCAGCGGGATTCGAACCCACGACCCTCAGCATGGTCTTGCTGAATAGCTGCGTGTTTACCGCTACGGCTATCTGGGCCCCTTCCACAAAAATATAAAATTTTCAATTACTTGCTGACAATTTGAAATGTAGAGAAGTTCAATCAGATTTGGACCTTTATATATTATTCTTCTTCGTTTACGAGACTTTCAGTTTGCGGCTGGTTCATCTCCGGCTATTGATAAATGACGAAAAACAATCTCAAAAACAATATAAGCTGAACAATAGTTGAAGATGTCGTTTTCCTAGTGTTTTTCCTAGTGTTATTTGTTGAACAGTGCCCGATAAATTATTGAACGAATGATTTCACTACAAAATTATCCATATAGTACAATTGCATAGTATATGTAATGTGTAGATTGTCGGTAGCTGTTAAAACTTCTTCACGACTAGTGAACCGCAAGCACTCCTGATTTTATTACTAAAAAATGTCTTAAAATACGCTTAAAGTATCTTTTAAACTGTCTTGCGAATCTTTTCAACAATTTTCTTAGCTTGAGCTTGATTGGTCACCCGTAGTTGCTACTCCAGTTGCCCTTACACAAGAAACTAACCGGATGACTGCATGGGACTAACAGACTCCTTCAGTGTATAGATGCTGGCGATCTTCTATTTTTAGGCAACAATGGCGCCAGCCACGTCAGAATGCTGACCAATGAGGCAAGAGGGAAGAATTTATAATGCATTGAACTGGCTTTAACAATAAACCAGATATACCCCTGCATCTGCGCCAGTTCATGCGGAAGGAGTAGGGGTGGTAAATTCATGACAGAAAGGCTTGCTGTTTGGTAAGCAGAATGCCTATGCATCAGGTCAGCATTTCACCACAAATGACCAACCATCACCCACCACCGCCACCATCGTCCACTGCAACGCCGCCACCAAGTCCAACATCAACATCTAGCCCACACATCTCCACCATTGACCGAACAACAGAAAATCCGCCAATCACCAGTCCACAACAAGATAGTCACCACCAAATCAGCGAAGTAAAATATCGATCGATGCCAAACATCCCACCGCTCATTCGTACCATCTCCACAATCCTGAAAAAAGACTACAGTCAGATAAAAATAACAACACGTAACATCAAAACAGTAAAATCCTTGCTAAAACCGGTAAAAGATCCAATACTCCAAAGTGAACAACATAACATCATCTATAGGATACCATGCAACAACTGTGACAATTTTTACATCGGTATGACAACCAATCATTTGAAAAAACGAATCAGTGGACATAAATCTGACATCAATAGGATTGCCAATACCCCTACAGACAGCAATATACACGCAAAAACAGCCCTCATACAACATATTATAGATCATCACCACACATTCAATCTTGACAATACAACAATAGTAGATCGTACTCTAAGATCGTCAGCGCTACCAATTTTAGAGATGTGCCACATACACAACACACCCAAAACTGTAAATTTCCGTACAGACGTAGATGGCCTCAATACAGCTTACGCCGGAATATTACACACTATCAAAAGAGCTAACTCTCTCAGAGAGCAAGCTACCAATAACTCACAGCATAGTAGCACAGAAACTCTCGAACAGTTAGAACAGTAACATTACGCCATCTTCAAAATAACAGTTGAACAGTGTCTCGTAGATCAGTGTAGTGCATGTCATTTTTAATAGTGAAAATGTGTCCCAAATCCGTTCACCCAAACCAAATGAATAGTATTGTAAGTCTCATCGTACATGTCCCGAGTAATCAATGTTAACATACACAATATTTATAGGAATACAAGAAGCCCCCCCCCTTAAACATAACGGCAATAAGCTTAAAAACGAAAAACGGTAGACAGTGTAGGTGTAAATGTTATTATGTTGTGTGTTTTATGTTGTAAAAATAAGTTTTTTCTATTTTAGTTTACCCTTGATAAAGGCCAAATACAGAGTGCCGAAACGTTGGGCAAAACAAAACTTTCCGTTTTGATTTCCCTAGACTGAGAAAGCCATAAAATCACAGTTAAAATCCTTCCAGTCGAGTATCTTATTTATAAAGTATCAAAAAAATCGAGAAACTTCGACTAATGGAGGTGTTACTGTATTATTATACAGCAGTTTTAATGTTCTTAAAAAATGAGATTTTGGAATAAGAAAAAAAAGTTGATTGAACGAAAGGGATTAAACTGATATAAACTGATATATATACATTTTTATTTATGATAATGCTTTGAAAAATAGAAAAACAGTTATCATCTGAAAACAAATTTTAAAATTCCACTCAATATAGTATATACTAGGGCACTTTCATGATTCACTTTGGCATGGGGAGTTTTTCTTGACCAAATTGTCCGAAATTTTCCAATAAGAAGAACTTTACTATGACGCATATTGGCCGATTGCAACACAATTCATTTATTTAGTTAACATCTAAACAGATAACACTGAATCAACAATTTCACGCCACAATACTCGGTTCGTGGCCGCATCTCTCCATACTCGGTGCTGCCCCACGCTCGCCAAATCGATACGCACTTAATCCGCCCACCTAGCTCGCTGCGCTCTACGCCTCATTGTACCAAACGGATCCGAAGCGAACACCATCTTCGCAGGGTTGCTGTTCGGCATTCTAGAAGCATGCCCTGCCCATCGTATCCTTCCAGCTTTGGCCACCTTCTGGATACTGGGTTCGCCGTAGAGTTGGGCGAGCTCGTGGTTCATCCTTCGCCACCATACACAGTTTTCCTGCACACCGCCAAAGATCGTCCTGAACACGTTCGAAGACTCCAAGTGCTTGCAAGTCCTCCTCGAGCATCGTCCACGTGTCATGCCCGTAGAGGACTACCGGCCTTATGAGCGTTTTGTACATGGTACATTTGGTGCGGCTGTGAATCTTTTTTGACCGCAGCTTCTTATGGAGGCTATAGTACGCCCGACTTCCACTGATGATGCACCTCCGTATTTCACGGCTAACGTTAATTTTAGCCGTCAGCAAGGATCCAAGGTAAACGAACTCGTCGACCACCTCGAACGTATCCCCGTCTATCGTTACACCTACCTAGGCGAGCCCTCCCAGACAACCAGAAGTCGCATAACATTTTACGAACAAAGTCGTTTATTTACACAAATTTCATCACACTCGCACAACATGGTGGATGATATCGTTTGATCGATGAGTTTCCTCGCATAAAACACTATTTTATGAGTTCATACGTACATTTCGTTTCGTTCCGTATACTAGTACAAAGTAACTCGGATCAATCCGTAGCAGCTGTCAAATCAATTTTGTTATCATAAATTAAGTCGCATAAGAGTACAAACTAGTTCGCAATAAAATTTACACACTCGCATTACATGTTAGTTTTTATCATATAAAATATGCACGTATATCGCCTCCACTTTTGTACGCATAAGGCCTTTTCGCAACATCTTATATGTGAAACATTGCGCACATAAGCATCGCATAACGCAAAAGGTGATTTCGTTATATGTACATTCTGGTTGTCTGGGCTGTCGCGCTCGGCCCCACCAGCTAGCATGTACTTTGTCTAGGACGCATTCACCACTATTCCAACTTTTGCTACCTCGCGTTTTAGGCGGGTGTACAGGTCTGCCACCTTTTCAAATGTTCAAATGTTCGGCCGACAATGTCCATATCATCCGCGAAGCAAACAAATTGACTGGATCTCGTAAAAATCGTACCCCGGCTGTTAAGCCCAGCTCTCTGCATAATACCTTCTAGCGCAATATTGAAAAACAGGTTCGAAAGTCCATCCTTGTCGTAGTCCCCGGCGGGATCCAACGAACTGGAATATTCACCTGAAACCTTCACACAATTCTGCACACCCTCCATCGTCGCTCTTATCAGTCTCGTGAGCTTCCCGGGAAAGCTGTTCTCGTCCATGATTTCCCATAGCTCTACGCGGTCGATATTATCGTATGCCGCCTTGAAATCGATCAAAAGGTGATGCGTTGGGACCAGGTATTCACGACATTTTTGGAGGATTTGCCTTACAGTACAAATCTGGTCCGTTGTCGATCGGCCGTCAACGAAGCCGGCTTGATAAGTTCCCACGAATTCATTTGATACAGGTGACAGACGGCGGAAGATGATCTGAAATAATACTTTGTAGGTCGCATTTAGAATGGTGGTCGCTCGAAAGTTCTCACAATCTAACTTGTCTCCTTTCTTGTAGATGGAGCATATTACCCCTTCCTTCCACTCCTCCGGTAGCTGTTCTGTTTTCCAGATTATGCCTATCAGCCGGTGCAGACAAATGGCCAGCTTCTCCGGGCCCACCTTTATGAGTTCAGCTCCGATACCATCCTTACCAGCAGCTTTATTGTTCTTGAGCTGGTGAATGGCATCCTTAACCTCCCTCAAAGTGGGAGATTGTTGGTTTCCATCGCCCGCAGTACTGACGAAGGCATTTCCTCTGTTGTCCCGTCCATCATTGCCTGTGCTCTCAGCGCCATTCAGGTAATCGTAGAAGTGCTGCTTCCACCTTTCGATCACCGCACGCTCGTCCATCAAAATGCTCCCATCCTTATCCCTGCACATCTCGGCTCGCGGCCCGAAGCCGTTGCGGGATGCGTTGAGCTTCTGATAGAACTTACGTGTTGCTTGAGACCGACACAGCTGTTCCATTTTCTTGTACTCCTTCTCCTCCAGACGTCGTTTTTTCTCCGGAAAAAGGCGGGTCTGTTGTTGCCGGTTCCGTCTATAACGCTCCACGTTCTGCCGGTCCCTTGCTGCAACATGAGCGCTCGCACTGCATTCTTCTCCTCTAGAATCTGCCTCCGACCCACGTACCCGGCGTTGCTCTCAGCTGCATTGTTGATGGTTGCTTTTACTGCTCTCCAGCAATCCTCAAGAGGGGCTTCATCCAGCTCACCCTGTTCCGGTAATGCAGCCTCGAGGTGTTGCACGTATGCCGCTGCGACATCCGGTTACTCGAGCCGCTTTAGGTCATACCGAAGCGGCCGTTGGTACCGTACGTTTTTAACGACGGAGAGTTTTGGGCGCCGTTTGACCATCACCAGATAGTGGTCAGAGTCGATGTTAGCGCCACGATAGGTCCTGACGTCGATAATGTCGGAGAAGTGCCGTCCATCAATCAGAACGTGGTCGATTTATGATTCTATCTGCTGGGGTGATCTCCAGGTGTATCGGTATGGAAGGCTGTACTGGAAGTAGGTGCTACGAATGACCATATTCTTGGAGGCGGCGAAATCAATTAGTCGTAAGCCGTTTTAGTTCGTCAGCCGGTGAGCGCTGAACTTTCCAATAGTCAGTCTGAACTCCTTCTCCTGGCCAACCTGAGCGCTTAGATCTCCTATGATGATTTTGACATCATGGTTTAGGCAGCTTTCGTACTAGCGTTCGAAGAGCGTCTTTATCATCATCAGATCATCGGATTGCAACACAAATAGACATAATTGTATATATTTTTCAAGGCTTTCACAAGCCAGGGATTTCAGAAATTCAAATTCTGGATTCCATGATTTTTTGAAGTTCGAGCAACAAGACCCTCTATGCTTGAAGCATATTAAGCATATGCCAAAATAAAAAAAATAACTGAAAGAGCTTTACCAGATTATGTATTGAAAATTTTGATAAGAAATTCTGTCTTATTTTCAGAGTTGCACAATATCGGTCATATCAGCTGATGGCTGATGGACTAAAACTATCAATATCACACTTGGATCTGACAACCAACAGCGGAGATGCGACATCGCACTCTAGATCACAATCACTGCAGAATGAGTGATCACGTGGTAATTACCCACGCTATTAATGTTTTTCAGTGACCAACACATAGTTTAAATCCGTATGCAGCACTATTAAGAATATCGTACTGATAAGTTGCCATTTTATTTGCTTAATTTAAGGCTAAACTCGACCAATCAGTGATATCCATAGTCTATCGCCATCAATGCACTGGTGATGGAGTAGAGAGCATGATGTTGATGTGATATGGAATGATCTGAATTGTATCGCAGTCGGCCTGTACAAATCAGCAAAATTCAAGCGTTGATAGTGACAGCAAGCAACTCTGCTTATTTTTTGTCCATTAGATTTTGTTTTTGTCTTTTCAGCATTTTGTCATAGATTCGCATTGAACTTTGCAGTTTGCATTGAGTAAACAAAACGTTCTATACGTATTATCAATATTGTCACATGACGCTGTGAACATACCTGGTCTGGACTTTGACGAACGATGATTGCCTCTCTTTTTTGATCATCGGAGTTGGAGAGTAGTGTTTACCTGAACCATGATACGTACGGTCGTCTATCATAAGCGCTCGTTATTGAATTCATTGCTAAACTGTATAACTTTTTGACAGAATTATTAAATAATTAAGAATATTTTGAAGTGATATTTTTTCTATTTGTTTCTAAATAATATAACGAATTTTAATCATATATAGAGCAATTAGCCCATTTTTTCCCATTAATCCTCATTGGTAATCAAAAACTATATTCACAAACTTAATTACAAGAATGCTTTAAAAATTAAATGGTTTTGATCGATGAAGGAACAGTTTTTAATGATGCATCAAGAAGAAACTATATTTTTAACAGATACTTCTATCTACGGAACGAATTTCTTAAGCGTCAATTTATGAGTGTAGAACCAGAACAATTACATGTAAAGAGCTTTTTGTCTATTATTACGGTATCTGCATATCACATTCTAAAATTCGAAATTTGAAGTTATACTAAATGTAGTTGGCATATGGTACATTTATTCGTTCTAATCTGGGGGATGCGAACTGAAAATCAACAAGCAGGCAGGCTGCCGTCAGACAAAACTTTTCATGAAAATAATCCGAGTATGCCTAGCGTTGTTTGGTCATGATTTCGTCACGCTTAAAAATGTTATTCAATTTATAAAACACATAGATTTCGAACTATTAAAAAAGTTGTGTTTGGTCCAAATAATGCAGAAATCTTTTACAACTTTTCTCAAATGTGTTTTAATTAACATACAGCCAGAAACATTCTGATTAAGTCTGTTTTTTGGGTTTATCGCCTGCATTTAATTAATTATGCCTGCGAGACAAGCAAACAAGCACTCGTAGAAAAGATTGTGTTCAATTTGAACGACCAAAATATTCGAGTCCGCATCCCCTAGATTCTAACAAAAGATTTATGTTCATCCTTGCACTGTATTTTCTTTATTTACAAATATATTTAAAAACACACTATGTATTAATGACAAATGACGAAAACTGAGTGAAAATCACATTCCAAAAATGCGTTGAAAAACGAAGAAAGAAAGTGATCACTGCTTTTAAAATTGCTTCGGTTTAGTGAAAGCTCGTGGTAAATCAATTACAAGGCATGGAAATTGTAGGGTATGCATAAGTCAACAAATTCACTTCTTATTTTGCGACTAGTGACTAGCGACGGCAAAAATTCATCCGATTTTGTTGATTTGTTCTCGAATCGTGATATAAAGTAATCAATTTTTTTCTTGCCATATACGTCCAATGTCATCCAAATTGACATCCATTAATATGGAGGGAGCATAGTTTTTTAATGAAATGAAATATATGATCTTTGGCAACAGGCAAGCATTACCACAATAATGGGATATGAGAAGAGAGCTTCAGGTTTTTGTTAAAAATGTAAGTTTGATAACAAAATTAACTTGTGTACTTCACTGTACTCCAGATAAAGGATAGTTTCAACATTGCAAAAAACGACAATATTTAGAAAATACCTGAAGGTGCTAGGCACAAAAGTAAATTTGGACAAATTGAGATTTAAAATTGTGAAAAATTAAAGAATCGTTCTGGTGGGCTTCGATCCCACGACTCCCAATTTGCTAGACTGGGCGCGTTAACCAACTACGCCACAGAACGGGTAACAATTTTGCAGGGCATCGGTCAACCTGAAATCAAAGTCCGTCAGGTTGGCCGATTGCGCGGCAGAATCGTTACCCGTTCTGTGGCGTAGTTGGTTAACGCGCCCAGTCTAGCATATTGGGAGTCATGAGATCGAAGCCCACCAGAACGATTCCATTGTTTTTCACAATTTTACATCTTAATTTGTCCAAATTGACGTTTGAGTCTACGACCTTCAGGTATTTTCAAAACACCGTCGGCTGGTTTAAGCCGTAATAGACATGACAACCCTAGTTGACAATATTTAGGTTTTGAACGCTGAAGTAGGATTTAAGCGCAAACAAACAGACGTAACACTTAGAAATAGCCATTTTAAATCATCTGGTGAGCATGTTGCACGAACTACTGTTTTGTGCAACAAGACCAGCAGATGGTGTTAGTGTGAATCGTCAAACACGAAAAAACGATGCGCTTGCCTCTAGATGTGTGGTTTGAAACAAAACAATGTTGCAATAATCGTTAAATGAGTAATCGATGGAAAATTCTTCAGTGTTACGTATGTGGTTTAAGTTTCAACACCGTGCATTGGTCCTCTATAATAGTACGGATAGCCTTTTACACCAAATAACTCCAGATTTAACCAATCAGCCACAAAAATAAAACATTAATTTTTCGTTTCGTCAATAAAATTGAAACATTACTGTAGGTAGCCGGGTCCTATTCTTGACACTTTTGATTCACTTCGGCTGGGCGGTTTTTCGAAAGCTACTAAACTCATCTTCGGCCTGAAAGTGCGTCGCACTGGTGTGCCAAGTTTCAGACAATTCAGATAAAAAAAAAGTATGCCAAAGTGGAGGTTCCCTATTTCTCCAGAAATTGACTTCAAACGTTTTCATGAATCGACCAAAAATCTTATAATAATATAATTTGATTGAAGAATCAATCTTTATATATTGGTATAATCCTCAAAATCATAATCATGAAAACGATCGGTACATAGCTTTTGTTCTGGTGATGAATCGACAACTGTGTCAAAGGCTGTAGAGCGCGCACTTCAATTGATGCAGAGTTCATATTTCTTCTATAGTCATTTTCACCTTCCGCAAAAGGAGCTCAACTGTAAGTCTCGCTATATATAACAAGATCATCTGCCATTTATTTATTTTACTGGTTGTTTTAATCCTACAATTATTACAGATCAATATCAAACTCAGTGATTTGCCATTTCGAAGGCATAATGTGAAATGCGGTGTTGTACGTTAACTGGTATTGATTCTACAGAACTTCGAACTGCATCCAGCGTGTCGAAAATCCATTCCAAGCTTCCTAACCTAATTATGAAATTCTTTTCAGCACTTTCCTTAGAACAAATAAATTCAATTTAAAAGTCATTATCGACATTGTAGAAAACAACGTAGCGCATGCCAATTTACTACCTCCAGTTTTATTTATGCTCGACAAAAAACATCCCCATCCAGGTTGGCTTGGGTTCCCGAGCAAAGCCCAACATCAAAATGAAAGCAAGTTGAAAACATATATTGTTTTCAGCATCAAGTTGATATCATAATTTGATATCAATTTATCAATGAAATATTCGATATCATATTTTGTTTTCGTTTTGCTATCATTTTAAATTTTTGTTTATATTTTTTTTTATTTAATTATAAGTTTATTCGTGCTACATGTTCAAATACTATGAGAATATAAAAATAAAGCATTTATCTAGTCGCAGCCACATTTCAATATCAATCAAAAATATGTATATCTCAATGAGTTCTCAATTTGCTCTCAATGATAGCAGAAACTGTTTTCAATTTGCTTTCACTGACAGCAAAAACAGTTTTCAATTTGATATCATGGGAACATTTTTCTGCTCTCAGTTTTGATATTTTAATCGTTAAAACGACCAAAATGACAACAAACTGAGTTATCAAAATCCGCGACATCACAACATCAAAATTAGTTTTCAATATGATCTCAAGCTTTGCTCGGGTTGTTCAACAGAGGTGATGCTCACATACGCCAAACAGCTAACGTTCTTCCTTTCACACCACATAGCACCGTCCCCACCTTCTCTTACTTACTCAATGGCGGCGGCAACAGCAACAATGATGTGGAATATGCTGGAAGGCCTCATCCGCCTCCAAAGTTTACGATGACGGCACGAGCTAACGCTACGCGGATGATGCTTTCTTCGCTCCATCCTATCCTATCCTGTGTTTTTCAGCATCTCATCTCGGCCACTTAGAACTTCAGAAAACAACTTAATTTGCCTATCATTTACTTGATTATGCTTCGCATTGTACGAAGCCAGGCCAGAGACGTGCCAGCAGCCGCGCACTTCAGCCATAGACGGGTTAACTAGACGTATAGTGGCGCGACTTCAACAGAGGTCGGACAAAACCTTAAAAGTGCACCAAATCGATTGAAAATGATAATATACAAAGAAATCTTCATGGAGGTTAATGAGGGTTTTAAAAAAATCAGATAAAACAACTGTTGTTATATAGATTTTAAATAAAACACATAAAACATACGATAAAATTTTCGAGATGTTTAGTGGAATAACTAGAAATAAATGAAAACAGAATTAAGAACTATATCATTTAATTCCACTAGAGTTTTTTTTCTTTGACAGATACGCGTATTTCGACCTCAACTGTAAGGCCGTCTACAGTGTCGGGAATAAGACTCTCGGAAGTCGAGTCGAATGGCTGTTCAGTAAAAAATGAGAATGATTTCTATACTTTTCTGTAATTAAAGTAAAGAACGCAATTTTTGCTCTCCGAAAAAATACTCTATGGACTTCCTAAAAATGAATGGCATGTTCCTTTTCGTTCGGGTGCTGCCAGTTGAATAGAAGAAGGCGTCGAAATAGCAAGCATCACGGAGTGCTAGCGTGTTGTGAAGATCTTCAACTTTTGAAGTTTGGTCCGGCCATGCGCCACTGTGAGGAAACGGGCGAAAAATGCCTGAAGCAAAGAAAGCGTGACATCGCTTGCTCTTTTGCAGGGTGCCGTTGGTATTTGTATCAGCTTCCGCATGCTAAACAAGAATTAAACGGTTAAAAAGGAAAATTTCCCTAGGGTTCGACGCAGCGTGCTGAAAAATAATTTGATGAGATTTTCAATTTCGGGAAGTACAAAAATGCACCAGAATACACATCAAAGATCTGGGAGGTACTCATCACTTGCTTCCATTGAAGGCTTATTTCGAATTTGAGCTGAATTTCCCCAGAACTGAAATGAATGGCATTTATTACTGGGTCTGATGAAAGATAAATTCACGCAGTGATTGTATCATTTATTTCGTTTTATTTTACAGCCCAATTGAAAACAGGAGGAGTTTTGATTCAATTTTGTCGAGTAGCCGAAGACGTGCTGCAGTGCTGGGAATCAGAATGCAATTACCAAGCTTGCAGTGCGTAGCTCAATCTTCCGAGGGCGTAAGAAGGAAAATCGAAAATAAACTAAATTCTCCGAATGGGTATTTAAGACAGATGGCATGGCATCTTTGGGCGCTGAGTGTATATTTGCTCAATGCAATTCCTGTGATTTCGGCCAATGATCATAAATGTGTAAGTTTGGATCAGCCACGGTATTTGGAAGTTGAGAACTTGGATTGCATCATAATGTTTATATTGTATTTAAATAATTTGTTAGAGTTGATTATGCCATGCTTATGTAAAATATGAATAACTTTGTTTTTTCAAAAGATAATAGAATTTAGTGCAAAGAAAAAAAAAACGCTGGTTTTGTGTGGCAAACAATTTTGACGAACACATATCTTCTTCTTCTTTCTGGCTTTACGTCCCCACTGGAACAGAGCCTGCTTCTCAGCCACAGTTATTAACTGAGAGCTTACTATGCCAATGACCATTTTTGCATGTGTATATCGTGTGGCAGGTACGAAGATACTCTATGCCCTGGGAAGTCGAGAAAATTTCCAACCCGAAAAGATCCTCGACCGGTGGGATTCGAACCCACGACCCTCAGCTTGGTCTTGCTGAATAGCTGCGCGTTTACCGCTACGGCTATCTGGGCCCACGAACACATAACATATGTTGAAACTTTTGGAAAATTGTTGTGATAAAGAAGTGATTTTTAAACGCAGAAAACATAATTTACTAGGCCATATTATGTGGCAGTTTTTCCGATCGCGCACGCTAACTTCGATTTAAATAATAAAAAAACATGTTTATTCGCTGACGGACGTATTGAGAATGAACGTGGCGCTACTTTATCCTCAGACTTCCTGGTCGACAAAACTCTGCACGGAAACGGTATGACGCACAACGATTGCGTTTTGCTTTTCCGATCAAGTTTACCCCTGTGGGTTTCACATTTTACGTTTGAACGTTTGAATACGGTAAAATCAACAAATGTACATGGAAGTCGCATTATAATAAACGCACTATATACGGTTCAAGGAAACCACAGTTTCAAATCGTTATATCTCAAAATCCAGACAATATAGAAACTTGGGGTCTTAAGTAAAGTTGTTCTAAAGTTGAAGCGCTATCTGATGGTACCTCATTTAATTCGGAATTTGACCGCTAGATGGCACTAGAGGGCATGAAAGTTTTACTTTTGTTTTGCAGATATCTCAGGAGCCAGTCCATTTAGAAAGATGGTGTCTTCGGCAAAGTTGTTTAGTGGCTCAAGGGCTATCATTATTTGAACCAAAAAATAGGATATTTTGCCACCAGACGGCGCTAGTGAGCATGAAATTTTTGTTTTACGGATACTGCAGGGTCTTGACTTTTTAGACAGGTTCCTATGGCAAAGTTGTTCAGAAGCTCAGGGATTATCATTATTTTACAAAATCTCGAATTTTTAGGAATAAACAAAGAAAGAATTTGAGCTACTGAACAACTCTGCCGAAGACGCCGTCTTTCTAAGTGATCAGGCTCCTGAGATATTTGCGAAACAAATAGTTTATGCTCACTAGCGCTGCCTGGTGGTGAAATTTTGAATCAATTAGCTCAATCAATGATAGTCCTTGAGTTACCGAACAACTTTGCCGAAGTGGTCAGGATCCTGAGATCTGCGAAACAAAAGTGTCATGCTCACTAGCGCCGCCTAGCGGCAAAATCCCGAATTTCATGGCTCAAATAATGATAGCCCTTGAGCTACTGAACAATTTTGCCGAAGACGTCATCTTTATAAGTGTTCATACTCCTGGGATATTCGCAAAACCAAGGGTGTTGTACAAAGTACAACGCGCGACTACTCGCGTTACAAAAATTCGTGCGACGACCGAAAGGTTAAATTTTAGTCAATTATATATTACAATTGGTTCAACCATATCTATAATAGGTTCAACTATTTTGTGTGGTTAATTTAACTAGATAAAATAGATGAAGCAATGAGTAGTGTTTGCTCCATCAGTTGTGTCGTTTGCTCTTGCGGTAGATAGCGATTGGATCGGAAGCACACTCGTTTGGCATGTAATGCATTTTCGAGTAATGCAGCCCACAGACGCTCAGACGGTTTGACCAACATTGACGTCGCCCCCCCAAGTTAGTCAAGCCGATTTATGTTGTTGCAACCGTTTGACCGACTGTCAAAGTTCGTTGCCGCAACACCATATTTCTTCGCATATTTTGAATGCTCTCGGCAAGTGAATAAGCGATTGTTATTATTTTCGATTATTTCTGTGGCTGTGAATATTTCTATCGCAATGATCGTAGTGAAAAGCAGCAGAACTTTCAGAATTTAAGTACCAGAAGAAATGGATAATGGATGATATGGATGATAAGGAATTCCAAATACAATTTGTATGAAGTATTCCGACAAAACTCTAAAATTATCTATCCAGAGTCTAGTTATTTTGGGAAGCCTTCAATTTTCAGGAAACCATTGGTTGTACTAGGGATTCCACCAGAAATTTTTCCAGGGATTCTACCAGGAATTTTATCAATAATTCGTCTAGAAATTTATTCACAGATTCACCCAGAAATTCCTTCGGGGAAAATTCTTCAGGCATACCTTAAGGTGGCTTTCTTCAGGATTTCCTCCACTGATTCCTTCAAAGATCAAAAAAATGCTCAAGTGATTTCTTCAGTAATTTTTCAGAGTTTACTCCAAGGCTGGCTCCAAGAATTCTTCCAGAGATTGATATTATAATTCTTCAAAGATTCCTTAAGGAATTCCTTTAAAAGTTATATCCAAAGATTCTATCATTATTCAGGAATCACATAACGAATTTTTCTAAATTAATCAACTCATTACGCGTGGTGAAGATGGGTGAAATTATGAAAAAAATCCACGTGCTCGGCTGGGATTCGAACCCAGGACTCTTGTATGCTAGACGAGCGCTTTACTAACTAAGCTTCCGGGCCACTTGGTGACCCAATAACTGAGTTGGTTACAAGTTTAGAATTCAAATCCCCACAGACCACGCGGACCCCTTTCATAACCCATATCCTGAGAGAGACTCGCGAAGAGGAAAAATATCAACGTCATATGCAGCCCAGATTCCCCTCTCACGTAACGTCAAATGCAGCCCACCGTTTTTATGGCTGAAAAAGTGAAAAGTATTGTGTTCAAAGTAAACTGTTATTGAAAACCTCAGTCGGCAGAGCAGTTTTTTTCCAAAGTTGCTGATAAATATAAGCAGAAGATTAATTATTTCTAATGTCTGCTACGTTTGCTGGCATGAAATTTCACTCAAACGGCTATTTATGATTCGATGTTATGCAAACTCAATCATTTTTTGCTGAGAGGTTCATGTGAGGATTTGATCAGCATGCGCATAATTGGTATAAACACAAAGGGGAATAAGAAAAAAAACTCAGCAATCACAGAAAAAGAAGACCGTCTTCGCAAGTCTCGTCTCAGCCCATATCCATCCATCTCATGTTAACCACACACGCGAGAAGAGTGAGTGCGATTTATTTAATGTTGAAACTGTTTGCCTATCGTACCTACACTGTAAACTTGCCATTACCCTTTAAAGAGTAAAAAATGCCCATTTTTTCCTGACACATGCAGCTGTCAAAATAATGGGTAATTCAAAATTTCCAATAAAGGGTAATATGTGCCCATTTACAAGTATGCTGGGGTTACCCTTTAATGGGTGAAAATTGTCTTACGCATGATTATTGATAAAACTGGCATCTGTATGACCTGAAGCAGTCTGTTTATGTGGATAGATGGTGCGAAACATTAAAAACTAGTAAGTACTATCAATTAATCTTCTTAATGAGTTATACACAAGCGTAACATTGTGGTGTGTTTGTAGGCTGTACAAAATCAACTTAAAATAACGTTCGGACGCCTGATTCCCGAACAACTCGAGTAAAGGATGAAACTACTGCGCCATGATGCTCCAGGAAGAAACCTTGTCTATTGGGATCCAGCCAATGTCGTTATCATTCGCCCGCCCCGAGATAACACATCATCGTGTTTCGAGTATTATTATTTTCATTGATGAATAAAGTTAAATTACGTGTCAATCAATCGATCTCTTATTCCGTTACCATATGTTGAATATTATTTTGAAATTTAATTCAAAAATCGCGAAAAAAAAGAGTAAATATTACCCTGTTTTCAAAATTACTTATTTCAGAAAGTGGGTAAAATTTACTCGTTGGTTTGACGTACAAGCCGTTTACTCTTTAATGGGTACGGGCCCTTTACTCTTTTTATGAGTTAAACTAGTTTCTCTCAAAGAGGGTACTTTTTTACCCTTTAAAGGGTACTTTGACCTTACAGTGTACATCGCTTCCACAACAACTGTATTGTGGAAGAGTAAATATGTGGGAAGGCTATCAACGTGTCGTTCTCACTCAAGTGACGACATGACTACTACAGAGAGGCAGTAACACTCTAATATAAATTGACGCTTATATTGAGCTGTTCGGTAATCCAATCCGCATGGTTATTAAATTATGAAAAAAAAAATCCACGTGTTCGGCTGGGATTCGAACCCAGGACTCTTGTATGCTAGACGAGCACTTTACCAACTAAGCTACCGAGCCACTTGGTGACCCAACAACTGAGTTGGTTACAAGTTTAGAATTCAAATCCCTACAGACCACGCGGACCTCTTTCATTTTTCTAGATACTTCTCAATCTCTAATGGAAATCATGGAAAATTACCTGGGCAAATTTCAGATGCTATAACCTCTGATGCAATCCTTAGAGAAATCCCTGGATTTTTCATTTGGAATCCTTAGAGATAATTCTAGCGAAGTTTCTAGTTTTCGAAGGAATTCCTGGTGGAACCACTGAAAGAATTCTCAGAGGATTCTAAGAGAAAATCCTCATAGAGTCACTGGAGGATATTCTGGGGCATTCCCAACTTCTGAAATCTTTATAAGAAATTTTTGGTGAAATTGCTGGATAAAATCCTGAAAACCCCCAAGAATCCCTGGAGATGTTCCGCGAGAAATTCCTTGAGATATTCTGGAATGAATTTCTAGAGTAATTCCGCTGATAAAATCCTTATAAAAAATTTCTGGTGGAATCTCAGGAGGAATTTCTGATAACCCTTGACGATACTTGGAGATATAAATTCCTTGAAGAACTTCCGGAGGTATCCCTTGATTTATTTCGGGAGGACTCATTTGAAGAGTTCCTGGACAAATACCTTGAAGAATTCTCTAAAAAAAACCCTGAAGTAAAATTTTGGTATAATCCATTCATAAATTACGGAAAGAATCCGTAGCAAATAGCCTGATGAAAACTTGAACAACGCTAGAGAAATTCCTGACAGAATTTCTAATAGAACTTCTGATGGAATGCCAGAAGTTGTTGATGATGGAGTCTCAGGAGGATTTTGTAATGAAATCTAAGAAGTATCTCAAAAGGAATCCATGGAAGAACTTCCGATAGAATGTCTGTGAAACTGCTAATGAAATCTATTGAAAAACTTTTGATGAAATCCGAAGAGAAACTTTTGATGGAATCCTCGGAAGAACTTCTGTTGTAATCCCTGGTGTAATTTATGATGGAATATCCAGAGATACTCTTGATAGAATTCCTGTAAGAGTACCAGGTACAATCACTGAACGAACTGCAAAAGGAATTCATACAGAAACTTATAATATACTTAAAGGTACTTTTGATGAAATCATTGGAGGAACTCCTGATAAAATCCCTAGAGGGACTCCTAATGTATTCCCTAGAAAAACTCCTGCAATGAACCATAGATGAACTCCCAATAAAATCTCCGATGGAACTCCGGACGGGATCCTTATAGAAATTCCTGATAAAATCCCTGGAGGGATTGCTGATAACATGCCTGGCGGAACTTCTTATGAAATCCCAAGAAGAAAACCTAATGGAATTTCTTCCTCCCTGATATGATCTCTAAAGAAATTCCAGGTGCAATCTCTGAAGGAACTCCTGACGAAATGTCTAAAGAAACTTCTGAAAGAACCCCATGTAGGAATTCCAGGTTGAATCTCTGAAGGAGCTCTTGATGGAATTCCTACAGACACTTTTGATAGAATCCGTGGAGGAATTCTAGGTGGAATACCTAAAGGAACTTCTTATGAGATCCTCGAAGAAACTCCTGATGAAATCCGTAAAAGAACGCCTGATGTATTCCCCAGAAGAACTCATAATGTAATCCCTAGAAGAACTTACGATGTAATCCCTGGAGAAGTTCCAGGTGAAATCCAGGTGGAATCTCTGATAAAAAATCTGATGTCATCTCTAGAGGAACTCCTGAAGGAATCCCTGGAGGAATTCCTGACAAGCTTCCTGATGGATCTCCTGATTGAATCCCTAGAGGAACTCTAGATGATGAAATGATGAAATTTCTCGAGGAGCTCCTGTTATAATTTCTGGAGGAACTCCTGATATAATTTATGTAAGAATTTCAGGTGGAATCTCAGAAGGAGCTATTGAAGAAATCCCTGGAGGAAGTCCTGATGAAATCCCCAGAAAAACTCTGATGGAAACCCTAAAGGTTCTCCTTATAGAATCCCTATAAAAAAAACTTCTGATGGAATCCTTGGAAGAATTCCTAGAGATATTATTGAAGACACTCCAGATGGAATCATTGGATGAACTTCTGATGAAATACCTTGAAGAGCTCCTGATGGAATCTCTACGGAAACTCCAGAAGGAGAAATCTTTGGAGAGATTCCTAATAATAAAACGCAAAGAGAAATTCTTTATGATATGCCTTGAAGATATCCTGATCAGGCATTGCAGAATTTTTCTTTGAGTATGAAGCACGATCAAAGCAAGCAAAGAAAAACATCCCATCGGTCGCGGTCCACTATCGTCAATGTATCGTAAGTCGTAACAAGTCTGATAAATAGAAGCAGTCAACGAGAGTCCCAAAGAAAGAGCGATAATAAAATCCATTTTTGCAATTTCTCATCGTAATAGGCTGTTTTTCATCACACCAATCTGTCATGAAACGGCCTACTTTCCTGCACTGAAGTATGCAGTGCGGGAATAGTCATTACGCAACTGAAACCAGTGCTGTAATGATTCATTACGCAACGCTTTCTCATTACGCAACTGATTTGAGTTGCGTAATGAATCATAACACAACAATTTTTCAGAAATCGTAAAATAATGGTGAATACATTTCGATATAATTTCTGATACCGTCAAGTGGTCTTCTACGAAATTGCAAAACAAGTTGAACGTAACTCGTTGCAGAACTCGGTTTTTACAGCACTCGTCGTAATTATCCTACTCGGCAAGCCTCGTAGGCTGTAAAAATCATCAATCTGCAACTTGTTCCGTAAACTACTATTTTCTCGCTTGTTTACCGTTAGGGGTAGGTATTTTTCTTTACTGGCACGATAAACAATCCACGAACTTCCAATAGCAATAGTGTCCCCCAGGTTTGGTGCATGTTTAGAGGGGTTTTATCATGCAATACTTCCCCCCCCAATCTGATCAAAGTTGTGGCAGTATACGATAAACAGTCTCTCATGATGTGCAGCATATTATGATAGTTACAGAGAGCGATACGTGAGAGATTCTCTCAATTTTCTCAGGATTCAATCCCTGATCCTCGAAGGACTCCTCGAGGGACTCCTGATATAATTTCTAGAGGAACTTATGATGGAATCTCTGGAGGACTTTTGATGGAACCCCTGGAGGAACTCTTGATGAAATCATCAGAATAACTCAATGAGTTACTCCTTAAAAATTCCTATAGGAACTCCTGATGGAATCCCTGGAAGAATTCCTGAAGACATTCTTGAAGGAACTCCTGATGGAATCATTTGAGTAACTTCTGATGAATTCCCTAGAAGAATTCCTGATGGAATTCCCACAGGAACTCATAGAGAAAATCAGTGAAACCTGATGGAAATCCAGATAGAAAAATCCCTAGAGGAACTCCTTATATAATCTCTATAGAAAATCCTGATGAATCTCTTGGGGAATTCCTGGAGAAATCTTTGACGGAACTTTGGACGGAATCCTAGGAGGAACTCCTGATGAAATCCCCAAAAGGACTCTGATGGAAGCCCTTAAAATGCTCCTGATAGAATCCCTATAGGAACTCCTGATGCAATCCTTAGAGAAATTCCTGATGGGGTCCTTGGAGGAATTCCTAAAGATATTATTGAAGGAACTCAAGATTGTATTTATTTTATTTATTGTTAGCTATTGTGTACGATAACTTGCTGTTTATATAAACGTTTGCTCAAGTCAAGGAAAAACAATTTTAGGATTAGATTACATTGGATAACAAGCATATTATGATAGTTACATATGAAATCATTGGAGGAACTCCTGATGAAATTCCTTGATGAGCTCCTGATGGAAACCTTGCGGAAACTCCTGATGAAAACTTTGAAGAGACTCCTGATAAAATTCCTGATGGAACTACTGATGAAATCCACAGAGAAATTCCGTATGATATGCCTTGAAGAAATCATGATAGAATTCCTCGAATGACTACTGACATTATCTTTAGAGGACGACGATGTTCGTGCAACATCCCTACAGACGGTACGATCAGTTCGTCAAACGTTTGGTTCCGCCCACCGGTGCTTTGAGCAAAATCAAACTCGTTTGATTTTGGCCGACCGATTCGCCAATCGTCAAATCGATTTCACAAACTGTCAAATTGGTTCGTTAAGCAGCATTACGCACTGTCAAAAGTAGCACCAACATGAGCATCAACTTAGGGGTTGGAGTTAATGTTGGTCAAACCGTCTGAGCGTCTGTGGGCAGCATAATATTACGAACCAGTTAAGCGTGATTTTATCATGGATTCTAATTTAACCCACTAACCCAATATCCTTTCCATGACAACTGTGGAGATGCAGAGGTATATTCGGTTTCGATTTTTCAAATTATCGGGAGCACGAATCTGGAGAACCAAACATCCGTTTGAGCTGAAAACCTAATCGATTGGTCACCACTAGCGTTGGGCGATTTTAACTCGATGTTCCGAAAATCGATGTTTGCTTTTCGATTAATCGATTTTTTGAATCGATGTTACGAGCACCTAAAATTGGGTGAATCGATTCTTTTTAATGAGTTTGTAGAAAAGAAACCATATTCTGAACTAATCTTGAAGTAGTGAATCTGTTCGATTGATGTTCGAAACTGATTTGATTGAAAGTTGTTAAAATCGAATGCAAATGCATTTGGTCTCATTTTGAACTTCATAAATGTCGATTTTGGGGCCCAGATAGCCGTAGCGGTAAACGCGCAGCTATTCAGCATGACCAAGCTGAGGGTCGTGGGTTCGAATCCCACCGGTCGAGGATCTTTTCGTGTTGGAAATTTTCTCGACTTCCCAGGGCATAGAGTATCTTCGTACTTGCCACACGATATACACATGCAAAAATGGTCATTGGCATAGTAAGCTCTCAGTTAATAACTGTGGAAGTGCTCATAAGAACACTAAGCTGAGAAGCAGGCTCTGTCCCAGTGGGGACGTAACGCCAGAAAGAAGAAGAAGAAGAAGAAGAAGAAATGTCGATTTTCATCCGATTAGCATCGATTCGAAAACATCGATTCAAAGGATTCGATTAAATCGGTGAATCGATTCGGCAGTTCAAATGTGAATCGATTCAGTAACATCGATGTTCTGGACAAATATGCCCAATGCTAGTCACCACCAGCTAGTGACCAATCGATTAAGTTTTCAGTTTTAACGGATGTTTAGGTCTTCAGATCCGTGTCATGAAAATTTGAAGTTCGGCTTCGATTCATCTTCACCTTAAGTTCAACGACTATATAAGATTATCCAAAACCGGCCTTATGTACCGGTCAGATCTACAAATGTAATCTATGATTTTTCAGCGGATCACATAATTATACTCTTCCAAGATTGAGTTTAACAGCCGTTATGGTTACACAATAACTTCTTATAAAGCCTTTGATTAACTTTACGAGTTACTACACGTTGAATTCTGTACCGCTGTAGTTCATTTGGCACTTGAATAGGCGGCGAGATCAGCCTTTCACAGTATACTTTTGATTACACTGATGCATAATATACAAATCACTATGAGGATTAGGAATGATCAGATTGGTTCAAGTATGAGAAACAATTTATTGAAATGCAGTTGAAACTCAGTTGGAAATGTACCGGATGTTTCCAATTAGGAACGTGCTTCGAGTACATGCCAGACAACCCTCTTATTTCTCCCAGCAGCACAATCATAAAGCCTAATGTAGTTCAAATTGAACTGCGCGAAATGTTTTCATTATTAATCTCTAAATCATGTTTTCCAAACATCTCGATCCATATGGATTATTACACACAGTTTCTCCCCATCAAATCGAATCAGCATCGTTACTTACCTTCTTGAGTGCAGAGTAATTTTCCTACTGCAATTTGTGTCCGAAATGGGAGCAAAGGGTTATCCAACTCAAAAATGCTCAAAATTGAAAATAGCCTCTCCTCGCGGGTTATTAGCGGCTAATAGAAGGTTATTGCTGGTTACAGACGCAATGAGAAAATTATGTTTGCTCAATCATTTGGTCTTAAATGAGCTTTGAGTTTTTGTCTATCATGCCTACACTTTTTGCCTCAGTAATTAAAATTTTCCTAAATTCATTTTGATTGCACTGTATACATTTTTGCGATAGCCTTCATAGATGGGTTTTAATAATTTAACGTCTTGGAATAATTCAAACGACCTCCAGATAGTTTTGTGCACGGCATAAGTTTTCGATTATCAAAAAAAGAGTCTAATTTTTTAAATTAAATTTCATTTTAACCATGATAGATCCTGTTCTTGGTCCTACTTTGAAAATGTTTCCAGTCCAGGTCAAGTAACAGCTAATTCATACGTAAACTTCAATTTAAAAAAAAAATGTGTTGGAATCTCAACCTTGACACTTTTGATTATTTTTGACGTTCACTTCGTCATTCGCTGGGGTTTATTTTTTGACACTGTGGTTGTTCCTGTCTGACATTTAAGAAGGTACACGGAAAATATAATTCAGCCAATATTCATGTTTAAATGTCAGGCTGTGGCATAAACTTGAAAAAAAAGAATATAATTTGTTTTAAAACCCAATTGCAGATGATGGATATCATTCTAATCTCATCGATAATCCTGTGGACAGTGAATCAAATTGTCATCAAAGCAGACGAAAAACAAACAACAAAGCTCGCTCACAACCGTTTGTTCCAACTGTTGCGGATAAGGATACAATAAAAAGCAAAATTGTCATGACAATCACAGAGCGCAACATTATTGAAACCTTTTCAACTCGTGATTAATCAGTTATTTTAAACACAAAACCTTATTTGTTTTATTGATGTTGTTCGATAATGTTTCAATGTTTACCAACACGGAAAAAGTTCTCGAAAATTGCAATGCGAAGCCCAGAAAATCGCTGCGCACGTGGTGATCGATCATTGTCATATTCCGCTCAAGTGGTGATAAACTGATGTTGCGGAACGAAATTGTTGCAACAAGAATAGGAGATGACAATGTCTTTGTTGCTGCGAGTTGGGTGACAATTGATTCACTGCCTGTGGATATCAAATTCTCAATATAACATTGGATGCAATTTATGGCAGTAGAATTGTTGAGTGATGACAAAAAGTTGAGGGAGGTCACTTTGCTTTTTTAGCCTCATTAAGTGTAATATGCCTGGAAATTTGATCGACTTCATTCCTTAAAATTGCGTTCACAGTCGTGACTGAATTTCTTAATTTAACAACCAACATCCGATCAGTTTTGCTTAGGCAAAGGCACTCTCCATTTTGATGACTTTCAGAATTCCCCACTTTACGTCAAAGGAGAATACCCGTCTAAGTCGGTCGGCATGATGTTTTTATTATCTCAATTTGCCCATCTTCGGTTCGGCCTATCTTCAGCATCATCTTCCTTTTTCGTTTTCGCCCATTCCATTCGTCAGATCCTTCCCTCCTCCCCGTGATTGAACCGGATGGGCTTGGAGCAAAAATTTTATTTTGTTTCAATAATTTTTGCCCGTTCCATCAACCGACACCGACCTGCTCTCTGAAGTCTGCACACACAAATCGATCTGTGTGCATCCAATTTCAATTCTACTTTCAATCATCATTAGATAATTACGAACGTATGCTGCTTATTTTCTTTGGGCAAATTAAATTAATGACCGGACACATTAATTAGACAGCAGATACAGCATGAGCTCTAAGAGGTTGCTAGAGCTGCGTGTTTCCTATGGACTAGGGTGTCCCAAAATTACACTCTAACAGAAAATTTGGTATTTGAAACTGTTACTCAAGGAAGTTAAAAATAATCTTTTGTATGGGGTCAGTGCTTATCGTACCCTTGTGTAGTTTTTAAAACTACATAAAAAAATATAACAGTACTTTTCAGTGCTACAAAAACAGTACTTTTCAGTATTGTTATTTCTACTATTGATCCCGTCTTGAGCCTTGTTTGGACCCGTGCCTTCGATTTTTCGTTGAACCCATTAGCGAAAGCTAACGGATGTAATCCTTCTTGGATACCGTCTTGAGAAAGACAACCTTTAAAAAGGTCACACCTTCTTTTGTTTATTCGCTGAATGTAATTGCAATAACGATCAAAAGGAAGGGTGAATTTCAGTATTCACATCTTCCGTCCGAAAAAATGAGATTTAAAACTGTCATTAAACGTGGAAAAAATGAAAGAGAAGACATTCAGTGCGCATCGTACCTTCGTGCTGTGCGTACACGAATTCTCTCTGCTCTTGGAAGGTATCTTAAAAACAACCTAAAGCAATAAAACAGTACTTTTCAGTGCTTCAAAAACAGTGATTTTCAGTGCTTAAATTAAAAACGGTACTTTTCAGTGCTACTAAAACAGTACTTTTCAGTACTATTTTTTCTACTATTGATCCCTTTACGATCCTTGTTTGGACCCGTGCCTTCGATTTTTCGTTGAACCCGTTGGCAAAAGCTAGCGGTGGTAATTCTTCTTGGACACCGTCTTGGGAAAAAACCTCTCGAAGGTCACGTCTTCTTTCGTTTATTCACTAAACATGCTTTCAACTACAAACAAAAGGAAGGATGAATCTCTGAACTCACAACTTCCTTCCAAAAAAGTAGGATTTAAAACTGTCACTAAACGTGGCAAGAATGGAAGAAAGGACCTTTCTCCGGAATGCAAACTTTCTTCCAAGAGTGAAATGAATAATGTTGATAATTGTATCGAAATGAGCAATCAGTTCGATGCTCTAGACAAATTTTCCGAACACCAAATCGAAGCAGCCTCTAGCCAAGGCTCTTTGATTCAAGTGAGGAAGCAAAGAGTGCCGCCTATCGTGGTCAGTTGTTCCGAATTTGGGGGATTTAGGCATTAGGGGAATTAAGGTTTCCTTCCAAATCGCAAAGAAAGGAGACTGGCGCTTTTTTCCAGAAACTCTTAAAGATCGCGAACTTCTTCTCAAACATCTTGAAGAGAAGAAGCACATTTTTTTACATATGACGACAAAACTGAACGTTTGTTCAAAGTCGTCTTGAAAGGTCTCTCAAGTGGCTATAAGTCACCTGAAGAGATCGAAAATGGAATAAGTGATTTACTTGGATTTTTCCCAGTCCAAGTAATGATTATGAAAGAAAGAGAACCCAATCTGGCATTGTTTGGAAAGGGCTTTCTCAAGAATATTATTAAGTTCACTTTAACAAAAAAGAACTAAATAATATTAAAGCTTTAGAAAAAGCAAAACTTTTGTTTGATGTCCGTGTGACATGGGAACATTTCCAGAAACCTGGAGGAAATTACCAGAACCCCACTCAGTGCCGACGGTGCCAAAAATGGGGTTATGGTACAAAAAATTGTCGCATGGATGCTAAATGCATGATTTGCGGAGGTTCTTCACACGCTAAGGACGTCTGTCCAATGAAGGATGATGCCGGTAAGTTCTTATGCGCCAATTGCAAGGGCAATCATAAGTCCAATTTTTAAGCTTGCCCTTCGCGCAAGAGATTTGTCGAGGATCGTGCCAGGCAGATGAAAGATAATATCCGTTACGATAACGGTTGTTTCCGGAATTTGCCTGGTAGAGTATCGAACAATGCTCATTTTTCAGTTAACAATCGCTTGATCATGAATCATACCCATCAGGAAGATCATAATCATGCTCATTCACAAACTAACGTTAATCCGTCGGGTAGCCGTTCGAATCTTTTGATTTCGAATCTATCTACCCACGGAAAATCCTCTGCTGATATCGTAACAGGTTATTTAAAATCCTTCCCTACTCGTACTATGAGTACCCATTCTACTTGATACAAATGGAAAAAACCCTGCCGCCACAGGTAACATCTTCTCCGCCTCTTCGTCTACCGAAAATTCTAACGGAAAATCATCAAATGTACCCACTTCAAGTGATATGTCTGCCTCTGATTTTAACCCAGTGAACATTTTGGTTGGTATAACTTTTGCTGTACATCATTCTATACGAATCAATTCAATCGTATAGAATGCACGAAAAGGCTATATACCTACCAAAGTGGAGGCTATATGCGTACTTGGCACGACTTTTTCGGACTTTCTGCAATCAGACATACGATGCCACAAAATTTGGAAGAAAATAAAAAAAAAAGTTTAGAGCGAGTCTCGAACACGAGACCTCTGGATCCAGAATCGTGCACCTTACCACTGTTCTACCAAGGGTTACTTATCGGAAGAGTGATTATTTGCCAATGTTAATTCATGTTTCATGTACAGCGACACATACTTTGTTGTTCTTTGAGGCCCATCGTCAGCAGATAGACAAAGTTTGGGTGGCAATTTTTGCTAAGTTATTGCGATTTCATACGATGCTTACTGGATTGATATATGATCTGTCAAATTTTATAACGTAACGTGATTCTATGTTGCACTATTTACGACATGTTTTGTTGTCAACACAGATTGCTGTTTATGAATCGTATTAGGGATTTATATACAACTTGTATTGACATTGATAACGCTTAATATGGCATCTTGTGCAATTCTGATTTTGGACGCATGAATATGTGATTTTGGATGCACATTCTAATACGATACGTGGTTCACTGGGAATTTTCTAACTGAACAATTGAATCTAATGATTGATGCAATGGTCAAAGCCATCACTATGACTGAAGCAGTCCAAGTAGGTGTAAAATTTACTAATCAAATTGTTATTGGATTACGTTTTACTAATAAATCCAAATAATAATTTAAATTGGAATGCTTGTTCTTTGAATGGTAAAGAGGACAATCCGTTTAATTTTCTTACAGCCAATAACGTGCATATAGCAGTTACCGTCAAACGGGGCTTCTTTTGACATTATTTCCACAATCTTTAACTTTGAGGATTTGTAACTATTAGAATTATGGATAGATATTGATAATTTTTGCCTATATTTAAGTTGTATATGTACGTAACAAATGTGCAAAATATGAGGCACATCCATCAAGAAATAACAAAAATGCTTGAATAGCGAAAAAAGTGTGTCCTTCAGGACAAAAAAGGGGCTACTTTGGACATTTTCACAATTTCTAATGAAATGATTTTTCCTTATAGCTTTCAAACTGATTCAATAGATTGTTGTCCACTGTGATGTTATTGAACGTTTTTCATTGATAAACCTAATGTAGAAAATTGCAAAGCTAGAATCAATTACACATATATAACAAATTTCAACGAAACATGCCATTCACTATTCTCAGTTTGCAGTATGAAGCTTAAATTTTCAACTTCCTCTTAAATGGAACTATCAATTTGAAATGCTCGATATTCAAGTTGACATAAACGAACGACGTAACTACTAGGTACTGCGATGAGAAATGAGTTATGTACAAAAACTCTTGTTTTTCTTACTGTTATATAAACGATATGTTGAAGGATCACATCAATACCGATAACTAATTTAATACCAGTAAGTAATTTTCAATAAAAACGCAATCTATAAAGTAAAGTTAAGCAAGATCGTAAAGAAGTAGGTTTGCTTTTGTAATATGCTTTTAGCTTCTTAGCAGTTTAGAGCTGGTTTAATTTAAGCATTTGAAGGATGCAACTGTTCTGTACTACAAATTCATGTAAAATATGACGAAAAATAGTTTTTTAGAGATTATGTTGTGAATTTGGCACTGGTACGTATTGAAATATGTGTGTTTTATGTCTATTCACTTTTACAAACATTTATTTTATTTTTTTTTTATGTTGTGAAATACACAAACCAAAACATTATAATATAATAAAAGTCGCAAAAATAAGACCTTTGATCAATTAGTTCAATAATACAACAATTTCAAGCAAAACAAATCACAAGATTTTCATGAAACATGACGATTCGATAGTTTTGTGATGCTCCCAATAAGTTTCCACGACATGGGAAAAATTCAAACAATGTTTGTATAGCCAATGTTTTATACCTTGTGAATATTTATTCGGGCTTTTTTGAAATGTTTTCTTGTTTATCCTGTTATTGTTGATGTTGTTCCAAGAAAAAAATCATGCCTAGTGTTAGAGCATATATTGGTTAATCAAAGTGCTGAAGACACAAAATTGCTCAGATTAACTTTTACGCTGCTAATAAATACAAAACGTGAGTGTCCAAAGTAGCCCCTGGAATCAAAAGTAGCCCCGTCCGACGGTATTACTGAAACGTATTTGAAACCTGGATCTGAACTCAAAAGAGATCCTAACTTTTTTGTTTATCGTTATAAACGACTTGATGGGGCATGTAGGGGAGTTGCAATCATCATTCATAGGCGTAAAAAACATCAACTGTTTTCGTCATTTGAAACTTTAGGTGTTTCTTTTGAAACACAGCTTGGTGAATCATAGCTGCCTATTTGCCTTTTCAATGCTCTGGATAGCAAGTTAATTTTCTCCAAACTGACTTGCGAAAATTGACTCGCAATAAGTCATTTATTTTTGTCATTGGTGACTTTAATGCCAAACATCGGTCATGGAATAATTCTCAAACTAATGCCAACGGCAGAATTTTATTTGATGAGTGCTCTTCAGGAAATTTCTCAATTCAATACCCTGATAGCCCTACATGTTTTTCCTCTTCTAGAAATCCATCTACGATTGATTTGGTCTTAACCGACTCTAGTCATCTTTGTAGCCAACTGATTACTCATGCTGATTTTTAATCTGATCATGTCCCTGTTACATTTCAAATATCCCATGAAGCGATTCTCAATCCTATCAGCTCCACTATCAATTATTTTCGAGGCGACTGGAATGTATATGAAACATAATTTGACTCTAATCTTGATGTTAACATTTCTTTTCAAACAAAACTTGATATTGACAATGCTCTTGAAACTTTAACAAATTGCATTGTTGAAGTCAGGAGCATTGCAATCTCAAAATGTGAAAATTTGAATTAGTGATTATATATAAAACAAACGTGATGTTACGTGCGCGCAGTTCAGAATTTTACATACATATTTGAATGCTTTGGACAATTTCCTAAAATCACTATCAGGCGTTAAATCGGTAGATATAATTTTTCGTGTACATATTTGTTTATTTGTAATAACTAAACATGGCATTGGCCCTTTTCAAATGTCGGTCTATAAAATTTTAAGAAAATTGTATTATAATATCTTAAATCATATCAAAAATAAAACTTTTTTTATAATCTCTTTGTTTAAACAAGTTAAAGTGGCATATTTAATGTGATCTCTATTAAATAAACTTCAAAAGGGCGTAACTCAAAATTCTGACTAAGGATTTTTTCAAATTCGGCCCAGAGGTACAGAACAACGTCAGGAATCAACTGCCGACTGCCGTTTGGATGGTATATTTTATTTGATAATGACGGTAATTGGAGCACCGTGAGCATGATATATGTCCTAGCGAAGCTAGGCAATTAGGCAGTATACTACACCATCATTTTCATCCGTTCAGCAATCGATTGATTTCGACGAGTCATCATATCGTTGGCATCGTACAAGGTCCTGGTAGCGAAGCTGAACGATGTTCAACAAACCTTCAACGATATTTGGAGCTACGTTGACGATTTGCCGGAGAATGCGATCATCAGCCAAATGACTGTTTATTTGGAAAGACTGGACGACCTGTGGGAGAAATTTTCCGAGCATCTCATCGAAATCAAAACCCATGCCGTCCACGACAGCGAGAAGAATCAGTACATAAAGGAGAGGAAGGACTTCAGCGATCGCTACTACTATGCGAAAGCGCATCTACTGGATGCGATCAAGCTGAAGCAGGAATCAGTGGAGTTGAACACGTCGGCTAGGTTCCTAAATACGTCCGGTGGTGGGAATCTTGATCATGTCAGGTTGCCACAGATCAAGCTTCAAACTTTTAGTGGAAACATTGAGGAGTGGCTCAGTTCCGCGATCTTTTCTCCTCGGTCATCCACTGCAAGACAGATCTCCCTGAGGTAGAAAAACTCTACTACCTCAAGGGATGAATTGCAAGGAGAACCGAAGAATTTGATCGACTTTCTTCAAATCACTAGCGTCAATTACAAGGTCGCTTGGGATCTGCTACAGAAGAGATACGACAGCAGTAAACACTTGAAGATGCTCGAGGTGCAAGCACTTTTCAAGCTTCCCAGCTTGACCCAAGAATCCTCATCGGATCTGCACACTCTCGTGGAAGATTTCGAGAGGATCATGCAGACCTTAGGTAATTGTTGGTCAATATTCTCTCTGCGCGATTGGATCCTGTGACGCGTACTTAGGGGATCGGAGGAGTTCTCTTCTACAAAACAACAGAAATATCCAATGGCGTGTCTAGGAGGTGATGAGTCCAAATAACTAGTTTATCATGCTCAAATTTACATGCTCATTAGCATCACCTAGCGGCAAAATTGCGAACCAAACTATTTGCTTTCCGAATGTCATTGGCCTGTTGAGCAAATTTGCTGAAGACTCGAACTTTCTATATTATGTGGATCACAAGTTAGAACTTGCATAACATTTTCAATTTTACATGCTCACTAGCACCACAATGCGACAAAATTATGAATCAATTTTTTTGCCTTCCGGATGTCCTTAATCCGCTGAACAACTTTGCTGAAGGTCGGTTTTTCGCATATCATAAGGCTATCGAGATATAGCTATGTAAATTTGCCTATTTTCAGGTGATGCTAAAATTTTTGGGGGTTATTTAATATTCAACTGGGTGTTGCAATACTTATTTTAGTGAGTCCGTATTTATGACGGGTAGTGTGAAAATAATGAGTATTTTTATAATTATCGTAAAAATCAGAATTTGTTACAAAAATCTCTAAACGTAATATCGCATATAGTTCCTTCCATACAAAAAATAGTTCGTAATCTCCTAGGCTACCATTTGAAGCTCGAGCCCTCAAGTTTTCTCACAAAGTGCAATTTTGACACACTCTAATATGGACCCTTTCCTTCTGCTCTGTAGCTATCCGAAGAGAATTTACCAACAACGCCTTATCGAAGCTGAAGATGAAAGCTTTTTAAATCCCGGCCTCGGCAGAAGACCTGAACGCACACGATCGGTGATGATTTGATCGATTGGAGGGGGGGGGGGGGGAGTGTTGCCATCGTTAGGTCAGTCCAATTGCTACCGATTTCTGCTAGCAACTGGCAACTCGTTCCCTCTCACTCGATTAGGGAAAGCACCGAAATAGGAAATGGCTTATGATGGAATTTAATGTAGAACATTTCATAGCTGCGAGGCTTTGCGGGGCTAATTTTTGTTTGCATAGCTTGAAGAAAAAGTGATAGGCAAGTCAGTCTTCTTCGATCGGTCGCTGATTTTTGCTCCATCATGTCGAGTTCCTCCGCGTATGAAGCAATCATTGGTTGGTACGCAAGCCAGCAGCCTGCAATTTGATGATTTTTCCGGACGGCTAGCGGCATGATTGATAAACGCAACTAATATAGGCTAATCTGAGGATACGAGGGAGTGACGTTACGTTTCGAGCCCTGTTTCCTTGTCGACTGATGGATGCAGATGGAAACGGTTCATTTAGCTTAGAATAATTTCGTGGTTAGGTCGGTGGTTGCATGTAAACGCTTAGAATTGCCACAAAATCCAATCATCTCTTGATTAATTATGGAAATTGGCTGCAAACTGTTAATTTTTTTCCCGTAGTAAAATGACATGGTGACGAGGCTTAGATATTATGTGGTTGGAAAAATTTCGACTATTCAACTTTTGCATGAAACACATTGTTATCGAAACATTCGTCGTAATCGTAGAAATTATATGAGCAACATGGAAAAAGTAGGAATAAAAGTATGAAAACAAGGACAAGGCAGTAAGAATGATTTTAAAAAGTGGTAAATGAAAAGATAGGTGAAAGAAAAGATTGCAAGATAGTAAGATTGGAAGATAGCAAAACAGGAAGATAGAAAGATAGGGATATAGGAAGATAGGAAGATAGAAAGATAGGAGGATAGGAAAATATGAAGATAGTAGATAACATGATAATAATATTAGAAGATATTTTTAATCAGGTTCAAATATAAAACGAAACATATTTTTTTTATAAATTTTCAAAAAAATAAATGGAAATTATTCAAAAGCAAAATAACGAATCAGAAAAACTTTGTTTTTCGATATTTGACCACCTAATTGTGGTGCTTTGGTAATTCTTGCCTTTTCAACTTTTTTGTCATATTTCAAATCATATTCCATTGTCCCGAATTCAAAATTTTTCATTATTCCACTAAAACCGCACCATTTGGCGCACACACCCACAAAACCATTCAACCGAAGCCGAGCTAACGATCTTCCAGTTAAACCCGGACTCGTTAGTTCCGTTCCATCCTCCACTCATCCGCCCAACTGGCCCGAAAATTGAATAATTTTATCAAAATCTCTCTTCGGCAACTTTGTTACCCGCGTTTACTTGATTGAATAATTTTCGTTTTCTATCCTGCGGCGGTCGGTTGTTGGTCGTCGGTCTTCGGTTTTCGGTCGTCGTTTGCCATGTGGATAGACCCTCCCTTCCCATCGGGTTTGCTCCGAATTCGATTCCGATCTCGCTCCCGATAGCGCATTATACACTCCTCAAAATCAACTCAAGTAGTCGGAGCACCCTCTATATAGTTGGCGGGCTTGCGTTGCATAGTGAGGAACCAGCTCCGGAATAGCGAACATTTCAGTATCGAATTATGAGCTGATCAAATGTTAACCTGTAATTAAGTTTTGACATCGCGCGCGTCTGATGTGTTTCGATTCCTGCGAGCTACAAGCTCCCATGCCGAGCCGCCAGTAAGGCAGAAATGTTATTTAATGTAGCAGATTTTCCATGTATTGCATGAGGGCACGCGAGTCGCAAAAATTAGACAGATGTTAAGACCCCTGCTTATAACAGCGGGCAAATTATGCGTATTATGATTCACTTTCGAGTTGGAGGTGTACTTCAAGCGCTGTGAATGACTTTTTGAACTGGGAAAGTGTGCGACAGTTTTCATCTGGATGATGAAGAGCGATTCGAACTGATTACTCCCCCCTGTGAAACAAAAGCAGCTGTGATGAAGATTAGAACAACGTTTTTATCTCTTATTAATGTATTCGAGTCCTCTGAGCAGAAGTGAGAACGGGTCAAAAAAGGATATGTACGATTTATTTATTGAATAATTTTTGCAATTTAACTCCAATGAACTTCAAATTTTTTGTGTATCTACTTTGATGGTACATTAACAGCTGTTCAAACCATAATTGAAAAATATTTATTTACTGCGGGGCTACAAGTGAATGAAAAATGACCCAATATCACCCCATAGAGGGGGTGACATTGGGTCACTGTAATTGAGACAACTTGTTTTTGAGAATGTGATTGCAAAACCATTCACATCTGAAAAAATATTGATGAAATACGATGCAAACTATACGAAAAGACATCTAAGATGTTTCCAAAGTATGATAACCCACTTAAAAGAACGATTATAGCAAACAATAGAAGAGCTATAAGAAAAAATATGTAAACCCAGCATTTATCGTCAAGTTTGCAAAATTTTCTTGTTTTTATTTTCTCTCAAATTGCCTTCATAGCCTCATCCCCATTGCCATAAAGCCAGTTTCACCAAAGGTTTTCTGAAACAGTGATTATTTTAAACCTTCACAAATAGTTAAATTTCGATGGGACATTTCACGATCAATACATTTTAGTTAGATGTTGACGCCATAATCCCGGTAGTTCAGCGATCCAACTCATTTGTACTTCCGTCGGATGTTTACATAATATAGAAACACTAATAAATAATAAAATTTCAAAAAAAAAACATCCATTCGATAAAATATTACGATGTTGTTGCGCTCAAAAAACAGTTGCTGGTTTGAGAAGTTGTCAAAATGCGTTACATTGTTATTCAATGCACGGATTCCTCAACTAGACTTGTTTGATGACGACAAAAAAGTAGACTTGTGATTTCATTCATCATCGTTCTTCCTTCTTGACCCAATCTCACCCCAATTTTTAATATTTTAGACAACGTACTAAGTGTGGCGAATAGAGTTATAGAATAGAAGTTATAAATATAAAAATAGAGTAAATTGATTTCGATTTTACTTGTATTATGCTAAGCGTGTACAAGAGATGTCAAACAACGAGCGAAAGAAAACAGTTTGGAAAGGAAGACAGTTTTGAAAACAACTCGATTGGTTTGGTGACAACTTTCGTAGCAAACGGACGGTGTTTGCAATAGTGTATTTATTTGTCGGTTCGGCTCAAGTTTGGCCGATCAGTTGAGTTTCGGTTACTACATGGCGCAATCGGTAAACGGTAAGTTGTGTTTATCTCTTCAGGAGGTAAACATCGAATGTATTTTTATTGTTGGAAAGAGAGTTTTCGAGCAATGATAAATATTGATTATGGAGAGAGAGTTCTCCATGGTCGGAAAGAGAGTTTTCCGAGCCAGATTTTGGAAAGAGAGTTTTCCGAAATGAATCCCAATTGCCGGAAAGAAAGTATTCCGAGCAATGTGAAAAGTGGATTATGGAGAAAGAGTTCTCCAAGGCCGGAAAGAGAGTTTTCCGAGCCGGATTTTGGAAAGAGAGTTTTCTAAAATGAATCCAAATTGCCGGAAAGAGAGTTTTCCGAGCAATGTGAAAAGTGGATTATGGAGAGAGAGTTCTCCAAAGCCGGAAAGAGAGTTTTCCGAGCCGGATTCTGGAAAGAAAGTTTTCCAAAATGAATCCAAATTGCCGGAAAGAGAGTTTTCCTAGCAATGTTAAATGTTGTTTATGGAAAGAGAGAGTTCTCCATGGTCGGAAAGAGAGTTTTCCGAGCCGGATTTTGGAAAGAGAGTTTTCCGAAATGAATCCCAATTGCCGGGAAGAAAGTATTCCGAGCAATGTGAAAAGTGGATTATGGAGAAAGAGTTCTCCAAGGCCAGAAAGAGAGTTTTCTGAGCCGGATTGTGGAAAGAGAGTTTTCCAGAATGAATCCAATTTGCAGGAAAGAGAGTTTTCCAAAATGAATATTAATCGCCGGAAAGAGAGTATTCTGAGCCGAAATTGGGAAAAAAATTTCCAAAGCGAATGCAAATTGCCAGGAAAAGAATTTTCCGGGTAATGTGAAAAGTGGATTTGATTTGATTTGGATGGGATTTGGATTGAATTTCAATTTGGATTGGATAGGATTTGATTTGTATTTCGATTGGATTTGGATTGGATTTGGATTGGATTTGGATTGGATTTGGATTGGATTGGATTTGGATTGGATTTGGATTGGATTTGGATTGGATTTGGATTGGATTTGGATTGGATTTGGATTGGATTTGGATTGGATTTGGATTGGATTTGGATTGGATTTGGATTGGATTTGGATTGGATTTGGATTGGATTTGGATTGGATTTGGATTGGATTGGATTTGGATTGGATTTGGATTGGATTTGGATTGGATTTGGATTGGATTTGGATTGGATTTGGATTGGATTTGGATTGGATTTGGATTGGATTTGGATTGGATTTGGATTGGATTTGGATTGGATTGGATTTGGATTGGATTTGGATTGGATTTGGATTGGATTTGGATTGGATTTGGATTGGATTTGGATTGGATTTGGATTGGATTTGGATTGGATTTGGATTGGATTTGGATTGGATTTGGATTGGATTTGGATTGGATTGGATTTTGGATTGGATTTGGATTGGATTTGGATTGGATTTGGATTGGATTTGGATGGATTGGATTGGATTTGGATTGGATTGGATTGGATTTGGATTTGGATTGGATTGGATTTGGATTGGATTGGATTTGGATTGGATTTGGATTGGATTTGGATTGGATTTGGATTGGATTTGGATTGGATTTGGATTGGATTTGGATTGGATTTGGATTGGATTTGGATTGGATTTGGATTGGATTTGGATTGGATTGGATTTGGATTGGATTTGGATTGGATTTGGATTGGATTTGGATTGGATTTGGATTGGATTTGGATTGGATTTGGATTGGATTTGGATTGGATTTGGATTGGATTTGGATTGGATTTGGATTGGATTTGGATTGGATTTGGATTGGATTTGGATTGGATTTGGATTGGATTTGGATTGGATTTGGATTGGATTTGGATTGGATTTGGATTGGATTTGGATTGGATTTGGATTGGATTTGGATTGGATTTGGATTGGATTTGGATTGGATTTGGATTGGATTTGGATTGGATTTGGATTGGATTTGGATTGGATTTGGATTGGATTTGGATTGGATTTGGATTGGATTTGGATTGGATTTGGATTGGATTTGGATTGGATTTGGATTGGATTTGGATTGGATTTGGATTGGATTTGGATTGGATTTGGATTGGATTTGGATTGGATTTGGATTGGATTTGGATTGGATTTGGATTGGATTTGGATTGGATTTGGATTGGATTTGGATTGGATTTGGATTGGATTTGGATTGGATTTGGATTGGATTTGGATTGGATTTGGATTGGATTTGGATTGGATTTGGATTGGATTTGGATTCAGCAAACGGACGGTGTTTGCAATAGTGTATTTATTTGTCGGTTCGGCTCAAGTTTGGCCGATCAGTTGAGTTTCGGTTACTACACTAAGAAATGTCAAAGAAAGTAGATACCAATTCCGGCATTGACAAAGGAAAACAAATTCTTATTAACTTATTGCAAACAAGCTCAAAAACTTGCTATGCACTTTGAAAGCGCGCACAATTATAATTAACTCACTAATCCAATTGAAAATCAAGTTTCAAAATCATGATTTCAAATTAGATTATAATAAAAATAAATTGAATGAAATTTTATTTAAATTTTGTTCCATGCAATGCAAGTTCGAACAAATATTACAATGTTTGCGCTTAAAAACAACAAGTAGCCACTTTTTCAAACCTGAATCGATTTCTATCATATTTGGAGTCATATTCCTCTAATTCAAAAGCATTGGAATAATCGCATGACATTTGAAACAGTGAATGAAATTATCGCGAAAATGAGACGAAAATAGGCATTTTTCAAGCAACCCCACAATTAGTTGCCGCCTTTATCTGCGAGAAATAGATTTCGTGAACTGCTATAATTGTTGATCATTGTGCTGACGAAAAGCCAAGATCGATCCGATCATATGCACTGATCCAACTTTATCGGCTCTAAACTTATCGCGATAATTATCAGACGGAAAATAACAAAAATGTTTGCCGCCGATGGGGTTCGAACCCATGCCCATGAGCAAAAACGTTTTCAAAATGCGCGTGCACCATAACCACTCGGCCACGCCAGCTGAACGAAGGGGGAGAGAAATTTGGTATATAAAAGCTACATGCGGAAGCGAAGGACACACAAAACGACGAAACAAGAGAAGAAAAGAAGGAAGCCAACTTTTCATTGCTGGTGATAATATAAATTCGCTGCTGCAGATCTCGTGAGAGCACATTCTCGCAGTACTGGACGGGTAGGGTATTATCGCACGTCTCTTTTCGTCGGAAAATCGGCTTGAGTGATAGGCTTATGATTATCGCCGTGACCGATAATTTCACTCCCTGATTTGAAACATTTGTTAACTAGGGTTGTGATGTCTACTAAGGCTTAAACCAGCCGACGGTGTTTTAAAAATACCTGAACCGGTAACGATTCTGCAGCGCAATCGGCCAACCTGAAACCAAAGTCCGTCACGAACCCTGTGCTTCAGAATCGTTACCCGTGCTGTGGCGTAGTTGGTTAACGCGCCTTGTCTAGCGTATTGGGAGTCGTGGGATCGAAACCCACCAGAACGATTCTATTATTTTCCACAATTTTTTCATCTCAATTTGTCCAAATTGACTTATGTGTCTACGACCTTCAGGTATTTTTATTTGTCAAAGATTTAGTAAGAAATTTTAAAAATAATCTCTTGCTTCTCTAGAAAATCCACAGAATTGTGCTACTTTTTCTCGATTGTCGTTTCCCAGATGTCATTTTCCCGAACGTTAGTTTTACGAATGCCCCGTTTCCCCGAAAGCCATAGTGATGGCAAGCAAAGTCTATAGCCTAAAATGATGGCAAGTAAAGGGATATTTGATCCTTGGCGTAGAATCAGAATTATCCATGCCCCTCCAAAATTTTGGATGATAACACAAGCCCATGGAAGAAAAGTCCTGAATAAATTATTAGTGGTAGTCGATAACTGTCAAAACGTATTCAAACCTTTTCAGTTTTGAATATCACCCTATTGTCGGAAGTTTTTCAGTAGCTGGGGGGTGCGAACTGTAAATCGATAAGCAGCCAGGCTGCTGTCGTGCTCAAATTTTCATCAAAATGATCCGAGTAAGCCTAGAAGTGTACGGTCATTATTTTATCACGCTAAAAATGTTATATATTTTTTGTGACACAAAAACAATCAGCTGTTGAAGAAACTTTTTACTTGGTTTAATTGATGCGTAATATTTTCAGAACTTTTGTGAAGTTGATTTATACTAACATACAGTAAGAATCATTGCTCTTTTTGCCCTCATCAAATTGCTGAAGCTTAGTGTGAAGCATTTCAAGTATGCACCTTGAAAATGGTTTCCAATGACACAAGCAAATAAACAACGGTTAGTACTGGTGGAAAATTGTGTGTTCAAATTGAATGACCAAAATGTTCAAGACCGCACCCCTCAGTTCAGTAGTAACGTTCTTCTTACAACAATAGTGGGAAAACTTCTCTAGTCGTACATACATCTGTATGGCGATTCATCTGGGTGAATCCTATCACAGGACGTGACAGCTCAACTAAGACTGCCCCGTTGTTTTTCAGTCGATAACCTTGACGATGCAAAAACCAGTGCTACCAGTATCGTTTTTAAGCAAACCTTGTGAACAAATTTATATATAAATGCTCATAATTTGATTGTACTTGCACGTTTCATTTAATTATTGCGATAGATGATGCTAGCTTTTTTTAAAATCAGCTTTATATTCAAAACCAGCGTTATTCGTAGAAAAAATGACACTATTTCCATTATATTGCTCTCTAAACTATGTATTTTTCGTTAATTTTTGGAATTTAGCATCGGATAGGGAGCCGGATCCTATTCTTGGCACATTTGATTCACTTCGGCAGTGGATCTTTTTGAAAGCTACTGAGTTCATATTTGGCCAGAATATGCGGTACATTGAAGTGCTTCTTATTCCAAAGTTTTAGACAATTCGGCTAAGAAAAACCCCACATGCCAAAGTGAATCATGGAAGTGCCTTAGTATCTCTGCACCCTATAAATAGATTTGATACAAAAATGTTTCATGAAATATTTCCAAACTTTTGATAAACACTCTAATTTATGAACAAGCAACACGGCCGGGCTAGTAACAAAGTGCCCAGATGCAATCCAGCTCAACGATGTAGAAGTAGGCCTTTGCCAAAATGACCAATTAGAGGTGGTCTTTTTTGACAGGCAATTGGTTTCGTTTTTGTACTTTGACCTGACACGTCTTGTCTTAGGGTGAATCAATAGAAATATTAGTAGTAGAACGCTAATGGCGCTGTTCTCACAAAACTGAATTAGTTTATTATCACCTTTAACTGTATCTTTTCATTGTTTGTTCGATGCCATGTTGTAGTGGATGATATTAAAATTTATTTGACACTTTGAGGACCGGTACTCAAGCTGTCAGCGCATGGCAAACTAGATGTTGGTAACACGAACAGTAGCGACATTAGCATTCTAAGGTTAATGCTTCTACTGGTGAATCACGCGACAATCGAAAGATTTGCCGTCTGGCTGTCGCTCGATTTGTTACCGCTGGATCCAGCTCGTTGTTTTGCGCATTTTTGTTTCGACAAAAAAGCGTCAAAATCCTAAAAATTCAGTATCTTCACTCCATTTTCCCATGTTTTTGGCGGATGCCTTTGCCTTACTTGAGGTGTCCCGCGACGATGATTTTCCTTATAAAATTCATGGAACAAATCCAAACATTAACTACAACTAATATTCGACCAAATTTGTTGAAAAATAGAAAAAATTACTGAAGAAACTCTTAAACAAAGGATAGCTGAATTGGCGATAAATAAGGTTTAATTCATAACAAATCTTTTCAAGATACCTGCCTAAGAATTCTTTAGATGAATGGTTGAAATTGAACCTGGTGTGACAGAGTGCAACAAAATCAACCATAGTAGCTCATTCAAGCAAACATTCATTTCTTCAATATCGTTAATATTTTTTAATTTATTTCGCTTGAATGAACAGATTTGTATCAGTTTTTAAGCCACCCTTAGATATTCCTTGAAGAATTAAGTTTAATCAAATTCCTTAATGAATATCGAAAGGTTGCTTTAAATCTTCTGCAAATAAGTTAAACAAAAAAAATATTTTACCTACCAAAAGATCAAGGCTTTTCCTCGCAATTCCTCCAAAAATTAATTAATTGCGGCTAGTCTTATACTGAGATATTGTGCTGCAAGATCAGCTAGAAATTCCTCTGTGAAATCCTTCAAATAGTTTTCCTTAAAAATATTACCAATTCTTTCGCAAAGTTCATAAGTTCATAAGTCCCTCAGAAATATTTTCACAATGCAACACAATGCGTAAGAAATTATTTTTTGTACATTTTTTTGTGAATTCTAATTCAAATCCCCGGATTATACAGGTATCAAGTATCTACGAAAAGCATTTTTGGAATTACTCTTACCTTCGAGTCTTCAGAGGAAAAAGCTCAGGAATCGTTTTGCTTCGGAAATTAGTATAGTGGTGAAGTAATCCATAGAGAAACATAAAGCAAAATAACTGGGAACCACTTGTGCAATTCCAGGACGGAATTCTAGAGGCTTTCTGGCTGAATTTTGGGAATCAAAAAGTAAAAAAGGAATTAAACAAAATTTTATGGAAAAGTTCTAAAGGAGATTCTGGAGAGGTTTTGATTATCCTGTAGTCAATCACCTCTAGAGTAAAGATTATGAATGTTGTTTCTACTTGCTTCAACATTTTTTTGTTTCTCCTGCCTTTGCACAAAAAAAACTTCATGTTATTAAAAGCAACACTTTAAAGAATCTTATGTTATAAATGCTTTCTTGTAGTTTTGAAAAATTTGAGGATTCTTATACGTATGGTTCTGGATTTCTAAATGTTCATCACTCAAAAAAAAAAATGGGAATTCTACAAGTAGGCAAAAAAAAAGCAACATCAATCTGTTCGCTTTACTGAAACTTCTGTGGTAATGCAAAACATTTTCTAAGATGCGAGATACAAACATCAATCATTGTTCATTTGAAAAAAAAGGAAGAAGAAGATATTTTGTAGTAAATTTTATAAAAAAACGCCTAGACTTTTCTGTGAGGTATATCGTTAGGCAAAAAATTCAGATATTCTTCAGTAAATTCATGAGTTTTCTGACAAGAATTCAGTATTTTTTTTAATTCAATTTGGGCTGAAATTGTCCAACATCTTCTGAAACTTTGTTTGTATGTGCTACTCTACAGATCTCAGATAAATGAGATATGCATATAAAGTGGTTCGTAGAGTAATTTGTGTAGAAATCCCTGGATATTGTGCTTTTCCTGGAGTAGTTTTTGAACCAAATATGGAGAGTGGATAGATTTGTAGATGCTATTTATGGAGTAATTTTTAGAACCTGAAAGAGAACTTGATGGAATTTCTTAAGAATTGTTTGAGAAATTAAAGAATTAATTGCAGAACATTTCAGTAAATCTGAAAAAAAAATGATTTAAAAAAATGCTCGAAGAAGAATTGCTTATGCTGTTTAAGCTATCGTTGGAAAATACTTGGATGGATCTCAGATGATTTTTCCGGAAGAATCCTAAGGCGAGATCCCAGGGAAACAATAATATAATTCTGCGCAGAAATCCCTGGACAAAATGCACAGGAAATCATAACGTATTGAGTTTCTTATGAGTTCCTCATTAAATTTTGAAAAACTTTTGACAAGAAAGAATTTTGAATGAATGCAAGAAGCAATATTAAATTGATTTATAGATAAATCTAAAGACATTTATAGAATTTTCTTTGGTAAAATGCAGATAGATCTGAGAAGAACATCTCAGAAAAAATGATAAGAACATATTCCCAACTAAATCCTGTTCAATTGTTCATGAAAATTTTGTTGAATATTAGGAGAAATCCTAAGAGTAACCTGGAAGCAAAATTTAATGTTTTCTTTTTTTTTTGCAGGTAGCTATTGTTATAAAACTTCTGAGAGATTTTTAAAACGATTTGTTGAAGGACTCTGAAGAGAAACTTAAAATATCAGAGGCAACGTTGAAAAAGCTGTTTGTGCACTCTCTGAAGAATTTGTGGAAAAAGTTTTTGTTTTGTGACCTTGAAGGCAGTTTTGGTAAGACTCCCAGAATTTCTTGAACTACCGGGTGTCCGCAAATTATCCGTACAAACTTTGAAGGCATGGCTCTATGCATTCAAGCAGAATAAGTTTAATATTCTTACATGGTTTAAAACATGTATATATTATATTATTAAGCAGTAAGTTTGACACATTTTCGGTTTCAAATATTTGTAAAACCAAGCCAAAAGTGTTGTGTGGTCTCAAAACGAGCTGTTGTTTTAGCTTTATGACAGGAGAGAAATGTCCATAGAACTCGCTGGATTTGAACCGTACAATTTTTTTCCAGCCTGAAGCCTCTAGACTGTTAGTTACTTCAAATAATAATGGGACATTTAGATTCATTTTTTTTGTAATTTGAGAGAGAGAACATCTCTAGTATGACTAGTGGCCCTCAGGTAAACCGTCTCTGAAAAAAATAATTTTGCCTATCTCAGTAAGAATCCATTATTTCGAAATCATTCAAAGTTGTACTTTGAGTTAACCAGCCCTGTCGTCCTCCTTAGTCGCGCTTAGTCGACGACTAAGAAGCTTTTCTTAGATTTTTTTTTGACAAGTTTCACTCAGATTTACAAAAAAAAAAAAAAAATTTTTTGACATCTTTGCAAGATCATGAGCTGCGTAAAGCCATGTAGGACATCAATCGAAATTCCAAAGCAGTTTGAACGCCCTGTGTAGAACTAGTGTAATTTAACTCTATCTGACGTAGACCTCTGCGAGGTCCTAAGCGTATTACCGCCCTGTGGAACATCAGTCAAAATTCCATGACCTTATCTCACATATATCTTTGCAAGATCATGAATGTTAACGCCCTGCAGTACATCAAACAAAATTTTCTCGCTGTATCAACGCCCTGGTTAATTCTGATCTTAGTTTACGTAGATTTTAGCATAGCCATGAAAACCTAAACGCCCTCAATTTTCTAGCGGTATCTGCGCCCTGTAGTAATTTGACCTGAACGAGGTCATAAACGACCTCTTTTACTTTAATCGAAATTTCCTATCTTTCCTATCAGCGATCCCTGAAGTGATAAACCTTATCGTCCTGGAATGATGTGACCTCAACTAACGTAGATCTTAAAGAAGCCATGAGCATGTTAACGCCCTCCATGACTTCAATCTAAATTGTCAAGCTGCATCTACACCCTGGTGTTTCAACGTCCTGGAATGTTTTTACCTCATGTTGCGTAGATCTGAGCATGTTAATGCTCTGCATGACTTTCAGTGAAATTATATGTGTATCAATGCTCTGGAGGGTTTAGCTCCCGATTTTTTTTGCGAAATGACGACTGTCACACTACATATTCTAGCTGTATCAACGCCCTATAGTGATTAGACCTTATCATACGTAGATCCTTTCGAAGTCATGAGCATTAGAACGCCCCTTATGATTTCAATCGAAATTTGCTAGCTGAATCAACGCCCTAGTGAATTTTGAACTTATCGAAAGTAGATTTTTGCGAAATCGTGATAATGTTAACGCCCTGTAGGACATAAAACGAAATCCGGACCCTGGAGTTATTTTACCTCATTATACGTAGATCTTTGCAAGGTCATGAACATTTACGCCCTGTATAACTTCAATTGAAGTTTTCAAGCTGTATCAACGTCCTGGTGAATTTTGATCTTATCTCACGTACATTTTGCAAAGTCATGAGCATTTTAACACCCTGTAGGACATCAATGTAATTTCTCTAGCTGTATCAGCGTTCTGAAGTGGTTAACCTTATCATACGTAGATCTTTGCGAGGTCATGAGCCTGTAATCACCCTGAAGAACAATCGATATTCTTTAGTTGTATCAATGCCCTGATGATTTTTGACCATATCTCACGTGTTTTGTGAAGTCATAAACATGTTTACGCCCTGTAGGACATCAAACTTAATGGTATCAGCGTCCTGGAGAGATTAAACCTTATCTTGCGTAGATCTTTACGTGGTCATAATCATGTACGCCGTGTATGACTTCCATCGAAATTTCCTAGCTGTATCTACTCCCTGGTGAATTCTGACCTTATCTCACTAAAATTTTTGCTAAGTCATAAGAGTGTTAATGCCAAGTAGGACAGCACACTAAATGTTCTAGTGGTATCAGTGCCGTGAAGTGATTTGACCTCCACTCACGTAGATTTTTGCGGAGTCGTAAGTATTTTAACGCTCTATAGGACATCAATTTAAATTTTCTAGCTGTATCAGCGCCCTGGAGTGTTTGACGTTTGGGAGGTAATGAGCAGTTTACATTAAAAGAAATTTGTAGATTTTTTCGGAGTCTCAGTATGTTTTTTCCCAGAATCGACATTATATTATATTTATTTACATACTGTGTGCTAAAAATAGCTGATATATTTTTATCTCAGTTTGGGTCGGTCAGCGGTAAGCTCCTAACATAAGCTGGAGTTATGTGCTTGTTCAGCATTTAAACAGTATACCACATGTTGTTTAGATATTGTTGAATAGAAATTTTAACAGGATAGTATACTTATCCTAAAGCTTCAAGAGGTTGATTTCCTGCACTAAAAGTGTGTTCACTCATTTCAAGTACGGCACTAATAACATTGATTGCAAATTGAAACGGGTGGGGCATTTGATGCAAAATTTTGAATATAATGGCAAAAAATGAAAAAAGGTTTTTCAATTCTCAAAATTTGCTTCATGTATTAACTTAATGTTACTGTAGTCAAATTTTTCATCATTATAACATTTCAATTAGATATTTGACCATTGCAACTTAAACCCACTCGTTTAAACTTGTCCCGGTGTACCGTATTTGTTTTCAGTTATTTTTTCTCAAGTTCAATCAAAAAGACACGGACACCGTCTTCGGCCATCGTACTTGAACCCGCGACTTTTGTTTACTAGATGAGCGAATTGATCATCCAAGCTATAGATCCATTCAATGACCCAGGACAGAAAAGGTTACATGTTTCGAGTTCAAATCCAAATAGCTCAAGCAGATTTCCGTCATAACTTAAAATGTAATCCATGAGCCAACATAATTTTAGTTTTCAGACTAAAAAAGTAACATTAATTTCGAAATTGAAGATATGGATTATCGAAAAATTTACGATACTAATGACGAAGGATGTTGGTTAGGTTGGATTTGAACCCAGTTTAACTTTGCAAGCATCTAATGATAGTTAATCTCCGAAAAATCGTTCAGTACCGACCAGGTGAAAATGCTTAGTGAAAGAAAATTTTGATATAAAAATCCAAAAGTTATATTACCCTGATAGATAGAAGAGACAAAAGGTCTAAAAACTATAACTTAAATTTACCCCTGGAATAACATTAGCTTATCATATTTAGATCTAACCAAAAGCAGCGAGCTGATCATTAGATCTGTAAACATCAAATTTTGCTATGGCTCAAAAGTTTCAGGAATAAAATTTTGGTATTATCTTTAGAACTTATATCTCTCCAACTTATCGCCAACCACATGAGTTTCACAAGAATAATCCTCAAATAATTCCTATAATAATTGCTCAAGACATTTAATTCATGAAATTTGCTTAGAAGTTCTGCCAAAAAATGATATAACTGATATTCTAATAATTATGTAACAGATTCCTTAATGTCTCGAGGAGGAAGAAACAACTCGCAATAACATATGAATACCCTATTTTTGTATCATACCATAATTAGGTATTGTTCAGTAGTCCATACCTGAATTTGGTATTATAATGGTGTTGAAAACAAATAATTATAACAATCAAAAATACTTCATTGAGGTATTCGCCAGCTATTGAGGACTGCTGGAGGTATTGAACCATTATTGAAAAATTTCACTTTTAAACGAAAATCCATCATGTATTATTTTATTATTGCAAAACCTGATCTTATTACCAATTTGATGTTTGTAGAACATGCATGAGATATTATTTCAGGTATTTTACCACTTATGCAGGGCTCATTCATATCTCATTCAGGTTGTTAGTATTGAAAATTATCTGGTATGGAATACCTCAGCTTGGTATTCAGTAGCACTTTTCTTCTGCTCTAGGTACTTTGCCAAAAAAAAAAATCAATTACTCAAAAAAAAAATCCTCAAAAATATGGTATAGAGCTTTCATCAGTAAATTTCTTCAAAATTCTTCACATACATCCATGAAAAAATCAGCAGCACTTCATTCATTCATGTTAGTAGATTGAACCCTAGAGTCATTTTTGAGTTACCCCTGGAGAAGTTCTTGAAGAAACTTGAATTTGTTAACGAGAGGTAGAATTCCTTATAGATTCTCTGAAGAAAATTATCGAGGGCTTGCCTGAATGAGATATAAAACTCCTGAAAAGCTTATTCAAAAATCTGTTACAAGAAAAATCTGTATATTTTTTTTAAGGAGTTGGGGCCCAGTTCTGTCCAGAAATATTTAAAACAAATAATCAAGTAGTCTTCTTCTTTCTGGCATTACTTCCCAACAGTGTTCTTATGAGCACTTCGACAATTATTACTGCAAAGAAAAGCCAGTTGACCATTTTTCATTTGTATATCGTGTGGCAAGCACGAAGATACTCTATGTAAGTTGGGAAAACTTCAAACCCGAAAAGATCCTCGACCGGTGGAATTCAAACTCACTACCCTTAGCTCGGTCTAGATAAATAGCCGCATGTTCACCATTACGGCTATCTGAGCCCTATCAAGTATTATTAGCTGTTTTCCAAACATCATTCCGGAAGTTTTCACAGATTTCGCCTAGAATTCCGCCCTAGGATTATTTTGTGAAGGCTACAGTGGTTCATTTAAGGTGAAGATGAATCGAAGCCAAACCTCAAATTTTCAAGAGCACGGTTCTGGAGAACTAAACATCCATTTGAGCAGAAAACATAATCGATTGGTCACTAGCTGGTGAACCAATTATTACAATAGTTTAAATGCGTTAATCTCATCAAATAGCCTATATTGGGTGCATGAGTTTTTCAAATCAATCGTGCCCATCCTGTATGGGAGAAATTTAGCAGGAAACTAAGTATTTATTTCAAGCAACCAATGATTTGCTAGCTTGTGTGCATTTTTACTACAGCAACGATAGGCGTGATTTTAAGTGGTTTTGACTATTAGAATATGATTTGCTTGGGTACTGTGAATTACTGGAGAAATTCATAGATAATTTTCTAGGAGTAATTTAGGATTGGATTTTTTACGAAACTATGAGGTATTGTAGAAAATCTCCGGAATTTTTTTGTAAAAAAATCGTCTAGCAATTTGTTTGACATAATCCTCTGCTGTATTACGGAATCTCTCAAGAATCTTAGTAGGAGTTTTTCAACAACTTATGGATTAGTTAAAAAAACTACTAAAGGACATTTCAAATAGTTCTTGTAGGAATCCATTGAGATATTTTTTATATGATTCATTAAAATAATTGTTCTTAGATATTTTTTATAGGGTTGATCAAACAGAGTAATGAATAATCTTATGAGGAACTTTTGCTAGAACCATTAGGGTAGGGGTTGAAGAAATTGATGATGGAGTTAGTGGTGAAATTGCAAGAAAAGTCTCTAGATGTTCAGGACCTTTTTCTGTAAAATTCGTGATGTTTGAGAGTTTCTGGAGAAATCTAAAGATAATTATGAAAGAATCACTGAATAAGTATCTGGACATTTGCTTATCATTTTTAAAGTAACTTGAATGGAATTTTATCTGAATTTTAACAAATGATTGACGATGAGGATTTAAAAAAAATTCTAGTGTATTCCTTAAATTTCATGGAAGAATCCGAGAATATCCACTGCAATCATTTAAAAATTTAATAACTAAGAATCGAGGAACATTACATCCTTTTTACCTACCGGCATCTTCCAGAAAAAAATCTTTGCTGCGCCAATAAAGAATACATCGATAATGATTCAATCGCTTTGTGTGCAAGACATGTCTATTCCCTAAAACTTTTGCTTTGAAATGCAAGTAAAGTTCCTCGGTTATGAACTTGTATTAACGCGCTATTTATGACACTTCTATTGTAAAACGTCTTCATAAACGTCAAAGAATAGAAGCGCCCTCTAGACTATAAAGACGCCCCCAAAAAAGTTATGACTAAATAGCTCAAATTTGATGACGACAGGGCTGGTTAACATATAGATGTATTGAAAAATTTACATGGACATTGATTTGTTATTGTTTTCAATGCGAGATCATATTTCTCATACTCTGCAATTTGAATAATTTACGGGCACCCTGTATTTCTTGACGAAATCTTCAGTAGTTGCAGAAAATCCTGAATAATGTATCAACAATAATATGATATTTTAAACTAACAATTAGAATTTATTTGTAACTTTTACGTAGAGGACCTCCATTGTGAAATCTTTAAAACGTTTGAAAAAAAAATAGAAAGCATTCTCTGGGGGGATTCTTTAAGAGATTTTTTAAGCAATTTGATAGAGATTCATCGAGGAAACCCTAATTAAATTTTTGGAAAATATCTGTTCAATAATAATCAATAACCCCGAGAATGGTTTTCCGTGGGAATCTCAGGATCAAATGGTTGAATACCTGAAAAGTTCGTGGAAAGATTACAAAGTGAATTTCCTCGTTAGTTCTTTGAAAGAATTCTTGAAAGATTTTTTTACAAGATTAGACAAAGAATAAATATTTTCCGAAGTGAAAATTGGAATTTGCAAGTATTACTGAAGTAGCTGCATGAGACAAAACCACAAATAAATATCAATACAAATCTATGCAAACTAGACCCCCCCCCCCCAGAAAAAATCCTAGCTACGTACATTGGCTTTGATTATTATTTATTCTCGAATAAACCCGTTTTGCCAATAATGCTAAGAACTCTAAAACTCAAATCAAATCGGGAAAGGTGCATATCCGACGATAGGTTCGATCACCACCTTGAATTGCAAACAGTTCTAAAAATTATGAGTGCTAGAAACTTTTCGGGGAACTTGGCTCTTCGGGAAAACGAGGTATTCGGGAAACTGACGTTCGGGAGAACCGACATTCGGGCAAGGATAGTACAACCCAGCCGCAGAGAAACCGAGTTAACATGTATAACAATTTTCATAAACCATCGTCCATTTCATACCATCATCAGCTTGTTAAATCGCGGCTTAAATTTCATCTTAGTGTTCTTATGAGCACTTCCACTGTTCTTGATTGGGAGCTTTCCTTGCCGATTGACCATGTTCAAAGAAACTCTATGCCTTGGGAAGTCGAAAAAAGTTCCTTTAAGAAAAAAATCTTTGATCGGAGGGATTCGAACCCACACTAGGTCTTGCTGAATAGATGCGCGTTTACCGCTGCGGCTATTGGACCTTTCTGGAGTTTCTGTCAAGTTTGGTTCAAACTATTCAATCTTACTATGCACCTCTCCAAATCAATCTAACCAAATATTACCAACAATACCAACACCAACACCAACAGCACGACAGAGACAAAGTTGTGCGGCATTGATTTTCGATCACAAGAGAGAAAAATTGAATTTACCGTGGCGCAAAATTGCACTGCCATTGTAGACATGACCGTGGAGAAGATTCCCCCTGGAGCGCGGACGAATGGCGATGCTATCACACCAAGGATAAACTATTGTATTACATAGCTCCACACGTATGAATAGAACTTCATCAAAAATTGCATCAAAATATATAAATCAAATTTGATTGTCATTTTTTTCTCCCTCCAGCAAAAAGATTGTAGAATGCTGCAAGCGCATCAAGTTTGTTGTGCGATGTGTAACGAGCTGATGTCGCATTTTGCTACAGGGGTGTTTGTTGCTAAATTATGCTAGCGTGAAAAAAAACGTATTCACAAGTGATTTTTGGTGCACATTGAAATCAAGTTATCAATACTTTACAGTAAACTCTACTTTGTTCGAAATTTTGCGACTCGATATCGAGTTAAAGAATCATAGTAAGAGTTGGTTTTCATAGCTGACCTGGTATGACCTTCTGCTTATGAAGCAGATGCGGTAGCCATTAGACCACCAACCCCGTCAAATAAGTCATACTTCTAAATATATGGTCTCTTAAGTGCTTGCTGGTAACCTGGGTATTTGGACCTCAGCTAATATTCGCGGCTGAAAAACCATAGTGGTAAAGCACAGTTGTTCAGCAAAACCATGCTAAGTTAGAAAACCTAGTTTTTTTTACGGTTTCAGAATATAGAGTATGTACATGTACATAGTCCAGTCTAGTATGTTCATGTGTAGCATGCACTCTTTTACAGGCACATATACCTTTGCTCTTCGCGTTGTAATGCACAAGTTTTCGAAAATGCGAACGCCAATTAGGTAAGTGAAGACTTTCCCTTCCGGAACTAATTAAATCAGTTCCAGCGCTCCCACCACCCGGGCTGCCGGAAGCTCCAGATCTATCCAAGGCTATTCACAGCCATAAATGCGTTTATGCCGCTACTTGAACCGTTTAAACCTCATTACCGTACCCCCAAAATCCGCAATTATTCGCCCTCATCTCATTGTTTTCCCGCGCCGAAATCATCTCCCGAAAATGACGCCAAACCGGTAATAGACGCGTTAATTAGCTTGTTTGTACATCTCTTAAGTGTTCCGTGTGATCGGCACAAATAGAAAAACTGATTCTCCGATTTCAGACCGCTTCGGTCGGGGTCGCTTCTGCTTTAAGTTGCGGTGGTCACTGCCGAAAGGGGAAAATAATGGTTACAAAATAATTGATGGAAAGTTCCCAACAGAATCACCGCGATCGGTTGCAACAATCGCCCACCAAATAATGCACCTGTTCATGGTGTGCCTGACACCATTATTAACAAAAAAAATCCATCAATACTGCACCCACCATTTGGAAGATATGATATCTTAGTATACTCTCCGTGAATTCAATTTTTTTATCGGAAGGGATTTTAAAATTCAGTTTTTCTGATTAAATCTAATATGGCGGCAACATATTTGAAATGAAGCTCTTATGTTTTCTCTTTTTAAAAACATGTGTCGTCTAAAGAATTTTTTTAACCTATGGCAGTTTTGGTGAACCAAAAACTGTCAAAAATTCAGGGAGCTTTAAAAACTGTATTGATTAACACTTTCATCAAATGTGAAACATGTTTTTAAATAATAATATTATAACGATTTGAAGTACACCGTGCGTGCTATTTACATCCCAATTTTCCCCCGACGAACGATTGAAGGTACATTTCCACTTTTCTCATCTCTCATCGCCGGCTCTTGTTGGGTTGACTCCCTTCACATCATCATTTCTCCGGAATTGATCGCCGATGGCCCTTTTGCCCTGCTGCTGCTGCCGTCGATGATGGCGTTTAATGAAGTGGCCCGGAGTTGGTAAGTAGAAAACCTTTTAGGAGATATTAATCTTAATTCTTCGATAATTTGCTTGTGTAAGCGAAGGGAAGTGCTTTGATGGTGTTTTCCTTTTTATACGTTAAAGATTGACGAGGCTCGCCACTTGTTTGATTTCTCGATGTCGGAATGAACATGAGATGATTGGTAAAAACATCCAGTTTACTTTGAATGATACCTTAATATGAATAGAGCAGCCGATGAGAATTGTTCGGTTTTGATTTGAAGTGAGAGAGATTATGAATTATTATGATTGAGTAACAGAATTTTGAACATGGTTGGTTTGAATATTATGGAAGTCGTTGTATTTCATGCGACTTCTGCTGCATAGGTAGGTAACCAAAACTGTTGAAGATGTGCCTCCATGCTCTGTCGTTCATTTTGTCAACTACTGTAAGAAAATTAATGCCCAATTTATAATAGGGTGCGATGCAAATGCCCATCATACAATTTGGAGCAGCACCGATATTAATAAAAGAGGAGAAGATCTTTTAAACTACATGTCGTCTAACAACATAGACATATGTAATAGAGGTGATTCTCCTACTTTTGTAAACTCTATCCGACAAGAGGTTCTTGATCTCACGATCTGTAGCGACTTGTTATCGGAGAAGATTGTGAACTGGCATGTTTCTGATGAAGAATCATTGTCAGATCATAAACAAATCCGGTTCGATTTTAAAGCTGGATCAGAAATAACAGAAAGCTATAGAAACCCGAAGAAAACCAATTGGGATCTCTATCGTTTTCATTTAACGAATAAGAATTCGTATAACGGTGAACAGTTCACGACTGTTTCACAACTGGAAAATGCCTCTGATGGGATCATTGACCAAATGGTCTCATCTTATCATGCTAGCTGTCCTATTCAACAAAGGTCATCTAACAGGGATGTGCCTTTGTGGAATGACAAGCTGGCAGGATTGAGGAAGAAATCCAGGCGGTTGTTCAATAGAGCAAAGATCACTTTAGATTGGGTTGAATACAAAAAAGCCCTAACAGAATACAACAGAGAACTAAGGCACGCCAAACGTAAGGACTGGAGACGGGTATGTGAAACCATCAACAACGCTCCTGCAGCTGCAAGGCTGCACAAAGTCCTTTCAAAAGACCATTCAAATGGTCTAGGTTGCCTTAAAAAAGAAGACGGCAGTTATACTGTTGACTCTTCTGAAACACTGGAAGTAATGATGAGAACTCATTTCCCTGAATCGATCCCATATTCGGATGAAGAACAGGTCTCAGATGAGGCAAGACATGTATGGTCGATAAATGCCTATCAGAGGGCTTGTGAAATCTTCACGCCTTCGAGGGTCGAATGGGCATTGAGTTCTTTTCAGCCTTTCAAATCTGCCGGGAAAGATGATATTTTCCCAGCCTTACTGCAACAAGGAAAAGAGACGCTTTGTCCGCTCTTAACCGAAATATTCAAAGCAAGTGTTGCGCTTTCATATATTCCAAAAGCGTGGCAAAAGGTTCGAGTTGTCTTCATTCCAAAAGCTGGAAGAAAGGATAAAACAACTCCCAAAGCCTTTAGACCTATAAGCCTTTCCTCTGTTCTTTTAAAGACAATGGAAAAAATAATTGATGACTTCATCAAGTCAACAAGTTTAATAGAAATGCCTCTTTGTAAATACCAATTTGCGTATCAATCAGGTAAATCTACCATTACGGCGCTGCAGTCGCTGGTAAATAAAATCGAGAAATCTCTTGAAGCCAAAGAAATAGCCGTGGTTGCTTTTCTCGATATTGAAGGAGCATTCGATAATGCATCCTATAGCTCTATGAGTTCAGCCATGGAAGCAAGGGGCTTGGATAAAAGTGTTATCGAATGGGTTATGACCATGCTCAAGGGTCGCACAATTTCTGCTGATCTAGGAGGTGCGCAAATATCTATAAGATCTACGAAGGGATGTCCTCAAGGAGGAGTGTTATCGCCCTTACTGTGGTCTCTTGTAGTAGACGAACTCCTTAGAAATTTAATAGATCAAGGTTTTGAGGTAATAGGATATGCCGACGATGTGGCCATCTTAGTTCGTGGAAAGTTTGATAACACGATTTCCGATCGGTTGCAAACTGCGTTAAACATTACTCTCAAATGGTGTAGGAAAGAGGGGTTAAACGTAAACCCTTCAAAAACTACTATCGTGCCTTTTACCAGAAGGAAAAAGGTAAAGCTTATACAGCCTTCTTTGAATGGAGTTCAAATTCAATTTTCGGAAGAAGTTAAACACCTTGGTGTTACTTTGGATAAGAAATTGAACTGGAACTCTCATCTGAGCAAGGTCATAAGTAAGGGTACTAATGCCCTATGGGTCTGCAATAAAGCCCTAGGAAAAACTTGGGGACTGCGACCTAATATGGTAAACTGTATTTATTCAGCAATAGTCCGACCAAAAATTAGTTATGCTTCACTGGTATGGTGGCCCAAGACAAATGAGGTAACCGCTCAGAAGAAGCTGGCTAAGTTGCAGAGACTTGCTTGTATATCAATGACAGGGGCAATGAAAAGTACACCATCGGTTGCCTTGGATGCCCTTCTTAATATACTGCCTTTGCATCAATTCATTAAACTGCAAGCTGCAAAAAATGCCTTGCAGTTTATTCGTTATAATAAAATACTAGATGGTGATTTGATTGGTCACATGAAAATCATCAAGGAATTCAATTTGAATTCAGATAACAAAACAATAGAAGATTGGATGACAACGAAGACCAACTATGATGTTCCCTTTAAAGTGGTTAAACCAAGCCGCTATACTTGGGATTCTGGTGGGCCAAGTTTACGTGCAGGTTCTATTGTGTTTTATACCGACGGGTCAAAGATGGGCGACAATACCGGAGCTGGAGTTTTCGGTCCTGGTATCAGCAAGGTAATCGCTATGGGGCGCAGTCCCACCGTGTTCCAAGCTGAAATACAAGCCATCATTGACTGTACAAATGTTTGTCTCAAAAGAAACTATAGGTTTGCAAAGATCTGTATTTTCTCAGACAGTCAAGCAGCTTTGAATGCTCTAAAGGCATTCACATGTAGATCAAAGTTAGTGTGGGAATGCATTCTTTCTTTGAAGCAATTGGCCAGTAGGAACGAAGTTACATTGTACTGGGTGCCCGGCCATTGTGGAATTGAGGGGAATGAAATCGCCGACAATCTAGCAAGACAGGGTGCAGCTTCGAGCTTTGTCGGCCCTGAACCGTTCTGTGGTATTCCTGAGTGCACTCTCAGGATGAAACTGAAAAATTGGGAAATGTCCATGGTAGAATCCAATTGGAACGCCACGGATACATCCAAGCAAGCGAAAAGATTCATAAAACCCAGTCTAGCTAAAGCCCGGGCTATACTGAATCTTAATAAAGGAAATCTTAGGGTAATAACTGGCCTGATGACCGGTCACTGCCCAAGCAGGTATCATCTTAAAAATATAGGAAAAATACAATCCTCTGAGTGTCGTTTTTGTCAAGCTGAAGACGAAACTGCTGAGCATTTACTCTGCAACTGCGGAGCATTGCTTAATCAAAGAACGTTAACATTTGGAAAAGGGTTATTAGAGCCCTTGGAAATTTGGCAAGGTAGTCCTAATAGGGTAATAGACTTTATAAAACGAGTTGTGCCCAGTTGGGACAGTGTGACACATCAACCAATGTCTATCACATCTCAATTGTGAAAGGATATTTGATGAGCACCAAATAAAATATGGGTCATACCACAATATTCCTAAATAATGGAAGCAGTGGTTAAAAGGCTCTACAGATGAGGGAAAAAAAAAAACCAAAACTAATGTGTGGGATATCAAAGCGCATCGTACCTTCATGCTGTCCGTACACAAATTCTCCCTGCTTTAGAAAATGTTAACACTACCTAAAGCAATAAAACAGTACCGTAAAACGGGGTAACTTTGATAATGCGGGTAACTTTGATAGTGCGTAACCCACCACATACTAAACGAAATATCATAATTTCTGTTAATCAGTTAAGCAAAACGAATGCAAAACTAAAGAATATTAGTATGACACTTCATGTAAGAGCGGTTTTCATTTGAATCAAGGCCATTTTAGGCTTTTTATACGAATTTTAAAAAATTACACAATTTTAGCATTTTCGAAACGCTTACAAACAATCTGTTCTACGATCACTATTTGATGTAGTTTTGAATAGTTGGCCACTTATCTTTGACACCCTAGTTATCATGCAACTTGAATACGGTCTCAAATCTCTTAGCGTAAAGCATTTTCACAAACTGGGACCATTTTTGTAATCTAAATCAGAAATTTCCAAATAACGTTTAACGCCTAGAGGTATGCAATGCCCTACAAATGTTCGTTATTCATTCAATTTTGTTCGAATCATACTCCATTATCAAAGTTACCCCAAAACAGAAAACCAACTTTCGATTATATGAAAAATTATAAATCCCTTCAAAATAAATCTTTTGCCAATTTATCGACTGTAATCGATAGCTAGGATGCCAGTACTTGTTTTAAAAATATAAATTGTAAATCTTTGAAACAGCATGCAAAAATATTCATGCTTTCTTCGAAAAAACCATCAAAGTTACCCCGTTTTACGGTACTTTTTAGTGTTACAAAAACAGTACTTTTCAGTACTAGTTTTCCACTATTGATCCCTTCACGATCCTTTTTAGGATCCGTGCCTTCAACTTTTCGTTGTACCCCATAGCGAAAGCTAGCGGTAGTAATCGTTCTTGGACACTGTCTTGTAAAAAAAACCCCTCTTAGAAGGTCTCTTCTTTCGTTAATTCACTAAACATGGTTGCTACTACGAACAATAGGAAAGGTGAATCTCTGAATTCACAATTTCCTTTCAAAAAAGTGGGATTTAAAATTATCATTAAACGTGGCAAAAATAAAAAAGGACGTTTCTCCGGAATGCACACTTTCTTCCAAGGTTGAAATGGATAATGTTGATGATTGCATCGAAATGAGCAATCAGTTCGACACTCTAGACAAATTTTCCGAACGCCAAATCGAAGCAGTCTCTAGCCCAGACTCTTTGATTGAAGTGAGGAAAAAAAAGTGCCGCCTATCGTTGTTGTTCCGAATTTGGGGCATTTAGACAGGAGATTTTGAACTCCATTAGGGTAATCAAGAATTCCTCCAAAATCGCAAAGAAAGAAGACTTTCGCGTATTGCATGTAACTCTTAAGTATCCCGAACATCTTCTCAAACATCTTGAAGAGCTGTTATACTATAATCGTGCTCATATTCAATCCAATTTTCCTCCGTCACGCAGCCGTTCGAATATTTTAATTTTGAATGGATCAACCCAAGGAAAATCCTATGCCGATATTGTAGCAGGTAATTTAGACTCCTCCCCGTTTCATACTACGTGTAACCTATCTAATTGTTTCAAATCGATTAGAAAAAAAAAACCCTGCCGCAACAGGAAACTTCTTTTCCGCCTCTTCGTCTACCGAAAATTCTAACGGAAAATCATCAGATAATGTATCTACTTCAAGTAACATATCTCCCTTTGATTATTATTTTTTAACTAAACAATTGAATCAAATGATTAAAGCAATCTTCAACCCACCACTATGACTGAAGCAGTCCAATTAGGTGTAAATTTCACTAATAAAATTGTGTTTGGATAACGTTATTCTAATGGATTTAAACATTTTTTATATATATAAATTGGAATGCTTGTTCTTTCAATGGTAAAGAGGACGAGCTGTTTAAATTTCTAACAGCTAATAACATACTTATAGTAGTTATTACTGAAACTTATTTGAAACCTGGAGAGATCCAAGCTATTTTGTTTATAGTAATGTTCGATTTGATGGTGCATTTGGGGGAGTTGTAATCATCATTCATAGGCGTATAAAACATCAACTTTTTTCGACATTTGAAGCAAAAGCTTTTGTAACTTTGGATGTTTCTGTTGAAACACAGCTTGGTAAATGTACTTTCATAGCTGCCTATTTGCCTATTCAATGCTCTGGGCAGCAAGTTAGTTTGCTTCAAACTGACCTGCAGAAATTGACTCGTAACAAGTAAAAAAAATAATCATTGGTTACTCCAAGGGACGATTCAAATATGACGCCCATCGTCCTAATGCAAAACATCGGACATGGAATAATTCACAGAGTAATTCCAACGGCAGAACTTTATTTGATGAATGCACTTCAGAACATATCTCAATTCAATATCCTGATAGCCCAATTTGTTTTTTGCTTGTCGTATATTTCCCCCTTGTCTGTGGATCGCATCATCGAAGAGAGGTGACTCCCAGATCTTTTCCTCCCTCACTAATAAACATCCTTCCCGTGGTGATTGTGGAGATGCAGAGGTATTCTCGGTCTCTAGCAGCAACAATCATTACACCCTAACATTCCTTCCCCATCCCGACTGACTGTAAGGACTTGGCCGGCGCCGTTATTGATCAATAATATTAGATCTGCGAAAATTGCACTTCGAGAGTAAGCGGACACTCCCATCCCTTATTCATTTGGATCGCAGTGCAATTATTACCAGTTCCGATCAATCACGGAGGAGCAACCATTGACATGTAAAGTCAGTCTATGCTATGCCATGCTTTTAGAAACCCTTCTACGATTGATTTGGTCTTAATCAGCTCTAATCACTTTTGTAGCCATCTGGTTACTCATGCTGATTTCGATTCTGATCATGTCCCTGTGACCTTTAAAATATCTCATGAAGTGATTCTCATTCCTTCAGCTCAACTTGCAATTATTTTCGAGCCAATTGGAATACATATGAAACACACATCTATGGTTATCTCGATGTAATCATTTCTTTGCAAACAAAACATGATATTGACAATGCTTTCGAAACTTATTCCATTGTTAAAACAAGGGGCATTGCAATACTAAAATGTGATGTAAAATACGAAACCGTGATTATAGACGATGATCTTAAACACTTGATTCGTTCTCAAAACGTGAGTAGAAAGCAAATTCAACGCACTCGCCATCCTGTTATGAAAAGTATATGACAGGATCTGCAAAAATAAATTAATAAAACTCGACTTAATCCACCGATGGTGAGGCTGAACCCTCACCATTTCCATACAGGTTCGAGGTTATTAGTATTCATCATTCATTTGGAAACATGTGTTATAATAACCTTACTTTAGAATGTTGTGACTATGTTCTATCGGCTCTTTGCTAATATTTTAATGGTTTGCGAAAAATTCCAAATGTAAAAATGTTAAAAATTTGTTATATTTTAATAAACTTATTATTTTTTTCAGTATTTCACAAAACTCTTCCATTGATATTTCTATAACTAGTAATCCGATTCCATTGAAAATGTGAAGGCTTATGACTGAATGCTTTATTAGCTTAGAACTTGAATAGGTTCAAAAATGGCTGAAAAATTGATCAAAATGCAGACAGTTGAAAATAATATAATATGGTTTATCTAGTACTTCAAGATACTGTTTGAATCATATCTCTGCAACAAAAAACCGATCACTATGAAATTTAAAAACGTACCATGGGAATATTGTGGCTTTCATTTGGATCTAAAAGTGTTTAAATTGATTGACAAACGGCTGAAGTATAACATTTTTGTAACACACACACATAAAAAAGTGACTCGATGATCAACAACTCTTCTTACAAAGAGCTCACCGAGGAAGTCATGGGTAATACGGTACAAGTGAGAGCCGTGTGTCCGAAGGCTGTCCTTGAATGCAAGAACTTGGACGGATTTCTACGGACGAAGATGTAAGGGTTGCCAGGGAGAAGCAGTGCGAGCTAGGGGAAGTGCAGATTCTGATCCGCATAACGCATAACGCATCCGCATAGCATCAATCAGGTTTCCAATAAAAGCGGCCGTCAAGGCACTAAAAACGGAGAAGATAAAAGTAGGCTGGTCTCAAGTGTCTCTGAAAAACCGAAAGTATACAATAGATGCCACGAGTACGGTCATCTTGCTAGATTTTGAAAGAGGCCTAACAGAGGTAAGATGCGGAGAAGCCTCCAAAGTATATGATCCGTGCTAACCGAGAGAGTAACAATCACGTTGCAGGAGGCCTGCGATGCCCGGCCTTCATAAAGGCGACTGCTACCAAACCACAGTGGAGGAAATTCAAATTAACCTCAACCACTGTAAAACAGCTGAGGAAATATGTGGCGGAGTACAAGTGCGACGTGGCTATCATATCGGAGCTATACCGTGTCCCGGCCGGCGATGGGAACTGGATAGCAGATAACGCAAAATCAGTGGCGATATGGACGGTGGGAAATTATCCTTTCCAGGAAGTGGTACATCGTGCAGATGAAGGCTTTGTTATAGTCAGAATTAACGGAGTCTTCTTCTGTTATTGCTACGCACCCCCGCGAAGGTCTATTGACCAGTTCAACGAGATGCTCGACAAGTTGACTTCAGAGCTCACAGACCGTATACCGGTTGTCATAGCCGGCGATTTCAACGCGTGGGCCATAGAGTGGAGCAGTCGCTTCACCAACTCAAGAGGGAGTAGTTTACTGGCCTTAGCAAGGCTAAACGCAGCAAACTTCTGTGTTCCATTTTTTCGTTGACGAGTAGATACCAATTGCTCCGTTGCTCCGAAGTCAGCGTTTTGCTTCCAATGTTACGCCACACCCGTTTCCAGTTTACAGTTGGATGCCGTAGCTCAACTCGTGGCTGGTCGGTTTGGTCTATATAAAAACGATGGATCTGATCGGCGGAAGGGTTTTGTTGGAGTAGAAGAGGCAAACGTGGATATGTTTGCAGGAGAAATTTAAGGCAGGGAAGGTCTGTGGGAGGAATGGGATTTGCTTGAGATAAAGAGGAATTATAGTAAGGCATGCATCCGATATCTTTGAGGTGCCGGTTCAGAATTAAGGCCTTCGATTTCAAAGACGGTAGTTGCAGCTTAACTCCTCCTTGGTCCCACGATCTCGCCATTTGCTGTAATGGCACGCGCGCAGGATGTCTTCGCCATAGAAAAGTCCCAAAGGTGTTAATGAGTTAAGCCACGTGAAAACTATATAGTGGAAAAATCGACGATAAATACCACACCTTTGCCGTAAAAAAGGTGTTCAGGAGTATTATCTTCTGGTGAAGCGTGAGCGTGCGAGCCGAATGTAGCCAGATAAGTTGTACAAATGTTCCTACCAGTGCATCCCAATTCAATGTGATCATCCGTCGTATCGAATTTACATAGAACACACCGAGAATCTTGATTTTGGTTTCTGTCCTCAGCCAGTCGATTTGAATGGGATTCCCGTTGATAAAACCTACATCGATGGACGTTATTTTGCGCAAATTGAGCACAGCACCTGATACATTCCCAAACCGTAGAAACAAGTCACGCATTGCTTGAGCTCTGTAAGCCGACGTTGTGATAACGCTAATGTCGTCGGCATAAGCCACAACCGATCTGTACCACATACCACATACCTACACGTTCGAGAGAGACCATCAGTGGATGCAAATATAATACAAACAAATGCATCGATAGTGGGTCTCCTTGCCGTACTGACCGTTGGATAGGGAACGATGACGTCAAACGACCATTTATCAGCAATCGCGAAGAGGAGAGAGTTGAGATCCGTTCAATGAAGTCCACGAATCTACCGTTTATATCAAGAACACGCATGTTTGAGTATAGAAAAGAGTGTCTCACTCTGTCGAATGCGTGGTCAAAATCGAATCCGATGAGTTTCGCTACCTGTTTTCGAGACGTGAGATGAGCAATGCGATCTTTTAATGCGAGCGTAGCTTGAAATATATTTCTGTCTCCGTTCGAACACTTTTGGGAGGAACTGAGAATGTTGTGGGTTCTGATTACCTTGTCCAGACGTGCTTAGAGTATACGGGAGAAGAGCTTATAATCAAAATTGAGAAGCGAGATAGGTCTGCACGATCCCACAGTATTGCCAGTTCCTTTTTTCTTTACAAGCACAACGATGCCATCGACGAATTTGAACGGGAAATTTGCCGTCAAAACCTCATTCAACAGCAGATTTAATTCACGATGCACAACGTCAAAAGTTCGAAGATAAAATTCTTTCGGAAAACCATCCGGTCCAGGTGAATTTTTGGAAGCACTAGATATTATTGCGGACCATATATCCGCCGTAGTGATGGCGTCCGTGCATGCCTCGTTTGGAGCATCGTTTTCGGGAACAATTTGGTTGCACTGGAATTCTCCAGCGTGCTGAGTTTCTCCTGCTGGCGCAGTATACAGCTCCGAAAAATACCGATGAACGTGGTCGAGAATGGCTTGCGATTCATCAATGATGCCTCCTTGTTGCGTGTCGAGCCGAGTTATAGCTGTGCGTTTCCTTTTTGATTCGCCGAGATGAAACATTGAGAGAGGCTCTCCTGCAACGATACGTTCGTTTATCCTTACGAATGCTTAGGTAAACCGATTTTGCAAACTGATAACATCATAAGCCCGACGCAGTTGAATGTGTAAAGATTGGTGTGTATGGTAAAACTCGTCATATGCTTGTTTCGATTTCCACCGAAAGAAGCTGGTGATTTTGGGCTTGGCAAACTCCAACCACCATTCCATCCAGCTGCGATAGTTACGCCTCTGGCGAGTCCAGTACTGCCACCGAATTTGAAAGTCGGTTATATTTTCATTAGTGAGGAGATGAGGACGAAGTGACCAAAACCCTCGCCCCTGGGGCTGTCGTAGGTTTGGTAGGCAGATACGCGATGTCACAGCCATATGATCGGAGAATGAGACTGCGTATGTATGAATATTTCTCAGTTGGTCGCACAGTCCACCACTGACATATATTCGGTCTAGGCGAGATGAGGAGATTGACGCTACGTACGTGTGGCCCTGTTCTCTCGACCGGAGTTTGATCCAAACGTCGTGTAGTTGTAGCGTGTTGGGCTCGTTTTTGATCTCGTTGCATCACACTGCCGCAGAACACAGTTAAAATCTCCGGCAAGGATGGTGTGTTCGGTGCGATGACGAAGATAGTAGGCCAGTGTGTTGTTGTAGAAGCGTTCTCTTTGCAAGCGGTATGCGGTGCCAGATGGTGCATAGATACAGCAAAGTTTAGTATCATGAACCCGTAGTGAGACCAATCGTCCGTCTAGACTTTTCTCTACATTTGAGAACTGTATATGATCCTTCAAAGCGATGCCAGTCCTTCGCCTCGAGTGATCGACGTTTGCGATGACATTAAACCCGGGAAGAACGAGTTGCTCGTTTTCAATCTCTTGAAGGAAAAGAATATCGATGTCCAGAGTTCGGATGAATGTTCGAAGCGCATGTAGTTTAGTTTGGCTCGTGATGGTATTCACGTTGATTGTCGCTACGGTATAACTGGTGAAGATGTTGTTTTAATGGTGGGGGTCAGTGTTATTGGAGTCATCACCATCGCAGCGCATCTTTTTCCCAGCTGGACGTTTGATCGAGTTTTTGCTGGAAGTTGATGAATCAGTTTCATTGCCGTTGGTTTTCTTCGTCGATCTTCGCGTCACTCTAACCCACTGATCGCTCTCGCTGTCTCCTTGTGCCACGTTCGGTGTTGTCGGAAGATTATTAGCTTCGGTAGCTTTCCTATTGCATGCTGGTGGAATGTTGTGACTATGTTCTATCGGCCTTTGCTAATATTTTAATGGTTAGCGAAAAATTCCAAATGTAAAAATTGATTATTTTTGAATAAATTTATTTTTTTTTCAGTACTTCACAAAATTCTTCCATTGATATTTCTATAACTAGTAATCCGATTCCAATGAAAATTTGAAGGCTTATGACTGAATGCTTCATCAGCTTAGAACTTGAATCGGTTCAAAAATGGCTGAAAAATTGATCAAAATGCAGACAGTTGAAAATATTATAACATGCTTTATCTACTACTTCAAGATACTGTTTGAATCTTATCTCTGTAACAAAAAAGCGATCACTATGAAATTTGAAAACGTACTATGGGAATATTGTGGCTTTCATTTGGATCTAAAACTGTTTAAATTGATTGACAAACGGCTGAAATATAACATGTTTGTAACACACACATAAAAAAGTGACCCGATGGCCAACAACTCTTCTTACAAAGAGCTCACCGAGGAAGCCATGGGTAATACGGTACAAGTGAGAGCCGTTTGTCCGAAGGCTGTCCTTGAATGCAAGAACTTGGACGCAATTTCTACGGACGAAGATGTAAGGGTTGCCAGGAAGGAGCAGTGTGAGCTAGGGGAAGTGCAGATTCTGATCCGCATAAGGAAGGGGCCATCTGGAAAGCTAATACTGCTAATAGCATCAATCAGGTTTCCAATAAAAGCGGCCGTCAAGGCACTAAAAACGGAGAAGATAAAAGTAGGCTGGTCTCAAGTGTCTCTCAAAAACCGAAGGTATACCGTTAAGTCACCAGTCACCGTGCGGGCTCCATTCACCGTGCACATATACAAATTCCTACAAAATATTCATACAATTTTCACAAATTATTCTTTTGTCAGCAAAATAAGATAAAACTAATAAAATGAAGTAGTTTTTGTCACAAAGCATTTTAAAAAACCTAGTTTATGTGATCAAAATCATGTGAATTCTGTTTGATAATGAGATTTTTCAACACTCTTAGTAGAAACGCCAAAAATTACCATTTTTCATTTTAACGTTAGAGTATGAATTTTTTCAAAATTTCAACAAGTTTACATTGTGGATACCACTAGTTAGATGTATTTCATCGTATGAGCAATGAAATTTTATGCAATTTATAATTTTACATTGTGTTTCAGTCAAAACCCAAATGCACGGTAAATGGACCCTTTTCAATATGTATGGTTCCCATTACCGTGCATTACTGTAAAAAGCTTGAAATTATTCGGTAATATTAGATTTATTGTTATGTCGTGATTAAAAAAACTTCATTTTGAGTGTTTGAGTGAATATGAAATGGTTTGGACAACACAGTCAAACCTCCTATAACGATTTTAATGAAAAATTATTTATTTAGTAAATTTTTAAACGTTTTATGGTTTTTATTATAAATGAAGATTTTAATATTCTTAAAAATGAGTGCGCACACTACTAGCAACATAGTTGCTCCATTACCAACGTTTCTTCACGATACAAAATTAAATCATGACGAAAACTATATGCACGGTGAATGGTGCACTAGTGTGCACGGTAAATGGTGACATAGCACGGTACGAGGCGACCTTAACATTACATTTTCAAACATATTTTTAGAGTATTTTTTGTTATCCAACACTAGTTTTATATTTTTTCCTGAATTACTATTTAATTGCACGCTACGTAGTGGTATTCTAGTACGCATCAAATTATTTGGCAAAGTTATACAATTTATTGAAGTGCAATTTTTTCTTAAATGCACGGTGAATGGTAGCTTGACGGTACTATAGATGCCACGAGTACGGTCATCTTGCTAGATTTTGAAAGGGGCCTAACAGAGGTAAGGTGCGGAGAAGCCTCCAAAGTATATGATCCGTGCTAACGGAGAGAGTAACAATCACGTTACAGGAGGCCTGCGATGCCCGGCCTTCCTGAAGGCGACTGCTACCAAACGACAGTGGAGGAAATTCAAATTAACCTCAACCACTGTGAAACAGCTGAGGAAATCTGTGGCGGAGTACAAGTGCGAAGTGGCTATCATATCGGAGCCATACCGTGTCCCGGCCGGCGATGGGAACTGGATAGCAGACAACGCAAAATCAGTGGCGATATGGACGGTGGGAAATTATCCTTTCCAGGAAGTGGTACATCGTGCAGATGAAGGCTTTGTTATAGCTAGAATTAACGGAATCTTCTTCTGTAGTTGCTACGCACCCCCGCGAGGTCTATTGGCCAGTTCAACGAGATGCTTGACAAGCTGACTGCAGAGCCCTCATACCGTAGACCAGTTGTCATAGACGGCGATTTCAACGCATGGGCCATAGAGTGGAGCAGTCACTTCATCAACTCAAGAGGGAGTAGTTTACTGGAGGCCTTAGCAAGGCTAAACGTAGAGGTTACCAACGATGGTACCACCAGCACATACCATGGGGATGGCCGAGCGTCAATTATTGACGTAACGTTCTGTAGTCCTGGGCTGTTAGGAAGTTTGAACTGGCGAGTAAGTGAGGAGTGCATCACCAAGCGCTTCGGTACAATATTGGTAGCGGGCGGCAGTTGGAAGCGTGTGCGACTCTATCAAAGGAGAGGAACGGTGGAAAATGTCGAAATTTTACTAGGAGGTGTTCGTTGAGGCGTTGAGGCTGGAGCGCAATGCTCAGCACTTTACTGCGAATGAGTTGACAGCGTCATTAGAACGAGCGTGCGATGCAACCATGCTGAGGGAGGGTAAACCGAGAAATAGTCGCCACCCAGTCTAATGGTGGAACTCGACGATTGCCGATCTGTGTGCAAGCTGCTTTCGGGCTATGAGAAGGATGTAGAGAGCCCGCAACGACGCTGAAAGAGCAGATCGAAGACCAGCGTACAAGGCGGCAAAAACCGCTCTCGACAGGGAAACGAGGGGTCAGCAAGAAACTTTGTCTGGAGGATTTCCGTCGCAACGCCAATTCAAACCCGTGGGGTGATGCCTACAGAGTAGCAATGGCGAAGTTGAGGGGCCCAGCTGTACCACTCAATAGGTGTCCGGAGAAGAAGAAGACCATCATTGAAGTGCTATTCCCGCGGCACGACTGGACAAGCTGGCCGTCCACACCGTACGGAGCTCAGGATGACAAAGAAGAAGAAGCCCAGATAACGAACGATTAGCTGATCGCGGTGGCGAAAGCAAGAAAGCTCCGGGACCAGACGGTATCCTTACATTGGGGAATTGAATCGAAAGCAGCAATCCAACAAACCCCGGATATGTACAGAATCGTGCTGAAAAATGTATCGAGGAGGGTAGCTTCCACGACATTTGGAAGCGCCAAAACTGGTGGTGGTGCCGAAACCAGGCAAGCCTCCTGGAGATCCTTTAGCATATAGACCAATATGTCTGCTGGACGCAGTTGGCAAAGTGCTGGAATGAGTAATCCTAATTAAGCTTACGAAACACACGGAGGGAAAAAACGGCTTGTGTGACAAGCAGTTCGGCTTTCGGAAAGGTAGATCCACCGTCAAAAGGTCGTGGATGCTATGGAGACGGCGCGGAAGCAATAGAGGAGAAGTACTCGGTACTGCAGAGTGGTCACTCTGGACGTAAAAGTAATTTCAACAGTGCCAGTTGGGCTGCTATCGCCAAGTCGCTGCACAGATTGGAGGTCCCCGAGACTGTTTATATGATTTTGAGGAGTTACTTTCCGAATCGCACACTGATTACGAAACAGACGCTGGGAAAAGGTGCACAACAATCACGGCGTGCGTCCCACAGGTTTCTATTCTTGGCCCGACTCTCTGGAACGCCATGTATTACGGAGTGCTGAAGCTGAGCTTCCCCCGGGATGTGAAGATCGTCAACTTCGCGGATGACGTGGTGCTCGTTGTCATCGGTGAAACACTAGAGGAAGTAGAGATACTTGTTACTGAAGCAGTAGACGCCGTGGAAGAATGGATGCGAAGGAAGAAGCTTGTGTTAGCCCATCACAAAACCAAAGTAGTGATGATAAGCAACCAAAAGGCAGTGCAGCATGCGATAATCTCGGTTGGACAGTGTATCAACGACTCAAAGCGGAAGTCAGACACCTGGGAGTTATGTTCGATGGTGGGCTGAGATTCAACAGCCATGTCGATTTTGCATGTGAGAGGGCCGTGAAGGTGATATCAGATTTATCCTGGATCATGTCCAACAATTAAGCGACAACAGCAGCAAGAAGCGACTTCTGGCGAGCTTGTCTACATTGATTCTTAGATACGCTGGCCCTTGTGGGCTGCGCTCCCGACTGAACACGCCACTCGACAAGTCAGTCTGTTGAAGCGAGCATATGAAGGAGACCAACGGGTGCTACCGGAGTAGGCTAGATCTTCCACCGGGGACTAGACCGAGTAGAGCGGGCTTAGCGTAGTATAATAATAAGTCGTCGAGGCGCCTGCAAACCAGAAGTCATCCTCCAATCGGAATCGCAGCACCGACCTCGGCCCTTAAGCGACCAACATCGTGTCGGAGTGAGCTATGTCCTTCCGCCGGGGACTAGCTGAGTAAATCGCGAAACAGTACCGGCCAATGGTCGTCAGGACGCCTGTGAACCGGAAGTTTCTCTCCACCGGAGTCGCAGGACCGACCTCTGCATCGGTTCAGGAGATCTTTCGCTTTCAGGGAAATCTTCGTCGGAGTAGGATAAATCCACCGTCGGGAACTATTCTGAGTAATCCACGAGTCACCAGCTTAAGTCGTCAGGCACCGATAAACCGGAAAGCATCCTGAAATCGGAATCGCTGGAACGACCTCGGCACTTCACCGATCAGCAGCAGTGGAGCGGGAACAAACGCGTTATGTCAATGGTTTCTTTGCAGAACTCGTTTTTACAGCACTCGTCGCAATTATAAATGTACGACTTGTGCTGTAAAAATCATCATTCGGCAAATTGTTGCGTGAACTTCTATTTACTAACTAATTATGAAAAAGCTCAAAAGACGGATATGCAGTTGGAAAGCGTGCATAAGTTTAATTTAGGGATTGAAATTCAAGTAACTCATGATTTCGAAATGTGAACGTTTTTGAAAAATTCCTGGGAGACTGATTTGGAAGAAGTGCGAACTATTAGCTTGAACTTGAGCTTGAGCTTGATTGGCCGCCAGTGACTGCCTATGTATCAGGCGTAAAGGAAGGCATGCTATAATGATGAACGAATGGAAGCGTAAGGAAACGGTTTATTTCTGTCCGTCTCGGGTTCCAGCAAATGCTATGAACTGGGATAGATACATCAACTGTGATATATCAAGAGTGGTAGATAGAAGCAAGTGAAAGATACAACTACAAAGTACGAGGAAAGGGACGGGCCTGGGATTGAACCCATGACCTTCTACATATGAAGCAGAAGCGGTAGTCATTAGACCACCAGCCCCGACCTTTGGAAGAAGTGAGAACTATTATTAGAAAAAAAAATCAAAACTATGAAAGCCCCTGACGATGATGGAATTTTCTACATCCTCATCAAGAAACTTTCAGAGAGTAGCTTATCATTCTTGGTTGATAAATTTAACTTATGCTTGCAGTTGGCAGATTTTCCTTTCAACTGGAAAAATGCCAATGTTGTACCAATTTTAAAACCGGACAAAAATCCTGCAGAAGTTTCCAGCTATATATCTTCCATCCAAGAACTTTTTGGAAAAGTCATTTTGAACGGAATGATGGTCCACAACAACGCAAATTCTGTAAAAATAGCTATGAAAAGTTTGGATTCCGCCATGGACATTCGACCACTCATCAACATTTACGTGTAACAAATTTGATACGGTCCAACAAATATGAAGGAGGCTCTACTAGACATAGAAAAAAAAATTCGACAGTGTGTGGCATGGAAGTTTGATTGAGAGATTAAAATAAAATAATTTTCTAACATACATTGTTGGAAAAATCCAAAGTTATTTGTTCAATCGTACACTCCAAGTTAATTATCAGAACTCCAAGTCTGAAAGACTTCCTGTAAGAGCTGGATTTTCTCAAGGTAACATTTTGGGGCCTATATTTACAATATTTTTACTTCTGACTTACCTGAGTTAACTGAGGGACGCCAAAAACAATGAAAGTGTTGCTAAGCACAGAACACCTAGGTATAAGAATTAAAACAAAAATGATAGTAGATGAATGATACGTAATTCTCAAAAATTGTGCATTACGAGTATTCCAACGTTGGGAAAAACCCACAGCATCAAAACCACCCTTCAAACATTCCACCGGTGCAACGTTTTCTCTCTAAATTAGATTTGGTCGCAATGATTTGGCTTTGAATCCGTCGCTTCCACCACCCAAAATGCGCCGTGATGTGATTTGTAGCGTTTTTATTGCATCAATCATGATTCAGTTTGTTCCTCTCTCACTCTCTATCGGATATGTCGTGTAGTATCGTTGCTCTACAGCAACATGTTCCTGTGTGCCTTTTTCGGATCGATTTTCGAATCTTTTCCTGTCCAAACCAGAGATGAAAGAATAGCTGCGCTTGGCTGGGCTATAAAGCTACAGTGAAGACTCGTTTTACGAAGTCATTTTTGAACAATAATTTAATTTTGTCATTATGAAGCTCGTAAATTGAGTTTATACGATTCAATGTGAAATTATGTGTCGCATTGATAAGCTTCACGAAAACAATGTGATTTGTTGTTGCTTTGTATTTTAGTTCAGAGTTTAGTTTAGAGCACGTGGATTCTCTCCGCAGTTTCAAGTTTAATTTGTACATTTGACACGTGTTAGTCGTGTCATCTTTAAAACTTTACAAAGGTAAATATTCTTAGGCCGGAATAGTCTAGAACTTGACAATTTAACTGTGCAATCCCAGATCTAGTATGAAAAATGAGGTTCCAGTGTAGCTCGAAGCGTGATGTGTAGGGTGGAAAAACAATAACGACGATGTAGAAAAAAAATATGATCGATCCTAAATGATATTGGCAAAGTAAATGGATTTCGATGTTGCTGCCTGACTGGATTACTATGAATGCAGAGCCTGTGTTGTACATTGGTCCAAGAGCAAAAAAGTCGGGAAACAGGAGTGAGATAAAACCATAGCACTGATTTGGGGTTTTCCCATTTTTTTTCTGATTCATCGTGGTCCATAATGAAATCGTTTCAAAATGCTAAACATTATCGCTTCCGGTTACCGACGCAAAGAGGGCTCAACCTATCCTCAAGCAGCGATCGAAGGCAACGCTCTTCCCGAAACGCTTTCCTGTAGGAAAAATTCAATTTGTTCCCGGAGTTGTTTCGAGATGGATTAGATGAAGTGTATAATTTCGAAAATTGTGATTGATTTGATTTGGTTAAAGTGGGATATTTTCGAACGAACGCACGCGGTCCATCTAGTCCATCATCTCCACCGCCATCATCGTCGTCGTAGCTTTACGCAGTGCGAGATTTGTGGACGAAGTAGGGAACCTTGCATAGGCGTTGTCAGAGGCCTTGCCACCCTCCCTGATCGACCTAAAATAAAAAATAAATGAATAAGTTTGTTTCGAAAGTCAATATTTTGTTTGAATTTTTTAATGATTGTCTAGAATTCATGTGGACTTCGTGGCCGTGCGGTTAGTGTTACCAAGCATTTAGTCGCATCGAGTCAAGGGGTGAGGGTTCGATTCCCGCTTCATTCCGAAAAACTTTTCGTCAGGAGCGTATTGCGAATGTGCCACTGGGCGTTGTATGCTAGTCCGTTGTCTAGTGTGATACTTCCTTCAAAGGGCAATTCGTCCACTGGAAGCATTAACGTGTCGGTGTCTTCAAAATTCATATCTACAAAAAAAAAACATATTATAATGTATTTCTCAGAGTCCAGCTAAAAATCACATTTTTTCCAAAGATCGGTCAAAGACTTCGTAAAGAACCTGCGATGAATTGCAAAGAATTTACTCAAGACTTAAATTAAGTTAGAAACACTATTCGAAAAGGTCGACAATTGAAATTTTATGAGAAGTTGATGAGTTAAGTTCGTTTGACCCCCCATCCTGATAGAAATCATGGCTACGCCCATGGAACCTAGCAATCTCTTTTCCGAACGTTGATCGATTCCTAAATTATAGAATCGTGCACTTCTTCCCAAGCCAGAAACAGAGCCTGCGGTAGCGGTATGTATTTAGACACGATGTCCATTGCCACCGGGCTAAAGACCCCTTTCAGAAATCAATTTCCGCAATCAATATTCGTTTTGGTCCAGTTGAAGGTCCAGGAGCGAGGGCGATTCGTCCGCAGTTGGGACGGTCAACGTTTTCCTGATGCGGAGACCGAACCGCAAAAGATCCCTCAGAATGAAACCAGGTTGGATATTGCCGCGTTCGTTTTTGGGGCCTTGTTAAGGCCATTAATTACGTAATAGAATTTTGATGATATGATTTTCCCCAATGATAAGATTTTTTTGTATGAAAATCCAATATAAATTGTATGGTGCGTAAGAAATCTCAAACCACCCCCCTTCCCTCATAACCTCTTACGTAATCAATAGACGACCCTTTCACGACGGTAAACGGTGCGCAAAAACCTAAGCAATAACTGCAACAAACATCGGTCGCCCTGTTAGTCGTTTGGCTCGTCGGCGAATAAATAAGGGGAAAAACCAACAGAATATAATTTGAATATTTTCTTAATTGCTTTTCAATTCAATTAAACCGTCCTGCGCCACGCAGAGTTTCGGTAATTGGCGAAGAACAGAACGAACGTGCATTGCTCGGGCGGCTTTTGTGGCAGTTCGCCTCCAGCTGAAGCTGGAGCGTTAATTTGGCAAGTTTTAAACATACATCGATTAAGTTATACGAAAGACGAATTGACGTTACATAGCCTTTATACAAAAAACTCAAATATTTACTTATTTTTAATCACGTAGAAATTCTGTTATTATACAAATACAAATTATGTTACTTTCAACGTTCCAACCTCAAGACGACGTACAGTCAACTCTCCCTTACTCAATATTCCGTATTTCGATATCGAGTTATAGAAACATGGTACAAGTTGGTTTTCATTACCTCGGTGGTCCTTTGGATCGCATTTGAAGTGGTTTTCTATAACTCGATACCCCCCTAAATCGGTGGTCCCGTTCTATATCAAATTATGGAGAGTTGACTATATTAGGCCATTTCTGTCCTAGAACAAGTCGAATGAGATGATGAATGAATGATAACTTTTGGTTACTCATGAGTACTTCTTTGGAACGCTTGAGAATCACTGGGAACGTTTTGGTGAGCTTCTGGCCAATATTTATGAACTCTAGTGGTCTTGTCCAATCGTTTGAAAACCTCAAGGGACTTTTTAACCACTTAGCAACATGTAAAACCTCTAAGACACGCCTGGGAACCTGAAAAAGCCTCTTGAGAACCTCATAGACTATATTTCTTGGAGACCTCTGTATATACCTATGTGGCATTCTTTGGAAAGCTCTACTTGATGGGGATGCGTTTTATGAAATTCTTCTGCTTCTGTAGGATATTGATGAAGACTTCTTCAAAAATTGGTTGTTTCTTTATTGAAGCTGGATCTTAAACTGACTAGAGTACAGAAATTGGATAGTTTACAAGACCGCAAGGTCTTGTGGAGTCCGTAGTAAGCACGACGTACAGCAATGATACGTCTTTGAATTTCTCTGCTGCAGTTGTTATCCGACGTTATCAATGATCACCTTCTAGCACAATATTGAACAGGAGGCAGGAAAGACCATCGCCTTGTCAAAGTACTTTGCGTGTTTTAAACGGGTCCGATATCTTCACACAGCACTATCCATCGTTGCCTTGATCAGTACGGTCAGTTTCCCGGGAAAACCATTCTCGTCCAAAATCTCCCATAGCTCTTGGCGGTCGATGGTATCATAGGCCCCTTTGAAACCGATGAATAGATGGCGGGTAGGGACTTGATATTCGCGACGCTTTTGGAGGACCTGCCGCAACATAAAGATTTGATCTGTCGTCGATCGTCCGTCCACAAAACCGGCTTGATAACTTCCCACAAATCTGCTTGCCATGGCGATAGACGGCGGAAGATGATCTGAGTAAGTACTTTAGGCTACGTTAAGAATGGTGATAGTTCTCACATTCTACCTTGTCACCCTAATTGTATATTGGGTAATTACTCCCTCCTTCCACTCCTCCGGTAGCTTTTATGTATCCCAGATCCCGGCTATCAATCGGTGCAGACAATTGGCCTACCTGTCTGGGTCCATTCTAATGAGTTCCCCTTCAATACCATCCTTTCCAGCTGCTTTGTTGTTCTTGAGCTGTTTTATAGCATCCTTAACTTCACCTATTGTGGAAGTTGGCACGTCTCCCTCATCATTGAGGTGTTCATCGTAGTGCTGCTTACACCTTTCAAGTACCTCACGTTTGTCCGTCAAGATACCTCCATTCTTATCCAAAGCCTTTGCGGGATGCATTGAGTTTCTTGTAGAACTTACGTGTTTCTTGAGAACTATACAGCTGCTCCATCTCTTCGCACTCCAACTCTTCCAGGCGCCGCTTTTTATACCGGAATAGATAGGTTTGCTGCCTTTGCTTCTATTTGTATCGTTCCACGTTTTGACGCGTGCCTCGTCGAACCAACTGTCGATTACCTTCCACGAACCCAATGGCACCTTCCGCTGCGTTCTTAATGGCTGCTTTGACGCAACTTCAGCAGTCCTCAAGAGGAGCTTTGGTGAACTCTCCCTCTTTCGGCAACGCTGCTTCAAGGCTTTGCGCGTAGTCAATTGCGACTTCGGGTAGCTTGAGTTGTTCCAGGTTGTCCCGTGGAGGGCGTCGGTACCGAATGTTGTTCACAACGGAGAGTCTTTGGCGCACTTTAAACGCCACAAGGTAGTGGTCCGAATCGATGTTTGTGCCGCGATAGGTTCTGACGTCGATAATGTCCGAAAAGTGTCTTTCATCAATCAAAACGTGGTCGATTTACGATTCAGCCTGTTGGGGTGATGTCCAGGTGTACCGATACGGAAGACTGTGCTGGAAGTAGGTACTACGTATGGCCATATTCTTGGAGGCGGCAAAATCAATCAGTCTAAGGCCGTTTATGTTCGTAAGCTGGTGAGCGCTGAACTTTCCTATAATCGGTCTTAATTCGGCCTCCTGGCCAACCTGAGCCATGAGATCTCCGATAACGATTTTGACATCAAGGCTTGGGCAGCTGTCGTAGTCATGTTCCAGCTGCGCGTTTATATAGCAGTTAAAATCAACAACCGACTGGTCGCTAGGCGCCAACAGATCTCCAAGGTTGCAGTGCTGCATCGCCGCAATGCTTAACAACGCTACGCGCCACGCTTGTGCCGCCTTGCTTGTTGCTGCAGCGCGTAAATGCATTGCCACAACTACTCTCCCCCAAAGCGACGTGGTTTTGTTACCACTGATTGTATCTGGAAACATAGGATCTGGTAGTGTATTGTTGCTGGTTTTACTATTTGATCCCCAGCATCTGATTCACTCAATGAAACATAGTCCGTCTCGTCATCAGATTGCTCGTAGGCAGCTGCACATCGTTGTTGGTAGCTCGCTTTGTGTCTTCCTCGTAGTCATCGAATGGATACTTTAGCAATTGGTAACTCCCATGCTTGATAACTCCTAGCACTGCTACCAGACATTCATAGAGGTCTGCACCAAGCTTTTTGATGACTCTCGCTCACATCCATAATGGTTTATTGGGGTTTCGGTAGTCTCTGGCTTATACGGTTTATCCTTCTTTGAAATTCACATTTTTTCTTGACGTTGTCTTCTTCAATCACCTCACGTTGTCGTCGTTCATGATCTGCCATCAGCTTATCGAACTGGATTATCATCTCTCTTCAAATATTAGCTTGACTGGGCTCTCTCCGGTTGTTGCATGCTTGGTTGCACGATATATATCGTGATAAGAGCTCAGTTGTAACGCTACTGACTTACGCTGGAATGCCGGATCCGATGACAACTTCTTCAATGCATTTTTTACAGTCTTCATTCACAGATTGATTGGAACAAAGACTATATGGTGCTGTACGCAAGTGTGAAAGTGAAAGCTTGAAATTCTAAGCTTGACTGGAACCATGATGCGGTAGCCCCTATGCTAAGCTTTTCTCGGTTTTGAAAAAAAAATGTCTTCAGATTGTCCTCTTGAATTAAATTCGGCCAGCCCGATTTCACGTATTCAGCTACACGGTTAAGCAACTTGTCACGACGGCCTTCAATAACGATTTGTTTGCGGTCTATCAGTGAACGAGTTTCTGCTTCGAAGAAATTCAGAAAACTTATTAATTCATCCTCATCTTCGTCTACTGCACACTTGACGTTTCCGGCGGGATGCTGGGACAAATAATCTGCGGGAACATTTTGAACTCCTTACACGTGTCAAATATCGTAATCGTAACCTGATGGGCACTCCGCCCAATGTTGAAGCCGTCCAGCTGCCGTCTCCGGGACACCTTTGGGGTTGAACAGACAGGTAAATGGCTTGTGGTCTACCATCAGCACAAAATTCCGTCCTTGCAAATAGTTGTTGATTTTATTGATTCCGTAATAAATGGCCAGTATTTCCTTACCGATTACCGAGTAATTAGCTTCATGCTTCTTATAAATCCTGGACGCAAATGAGATGAGTCGCTCGCTTTTGTTCGGGAACTCGTGAACAATCACTGCTTCAATTCCTTCGTTCGAGCGTTGCAATAAAGCTTCATTGGGAGTTGTCGTGACGCTTAGCGTTTAGGTCGGAAAGTTTGCCAAATCAAACAATCCACGGGCACTACCTTTTTCGGCAAAAACTTCTCGCTTCTAAAAAAACACGTCTAATCGTGCTAACATTAGGCGGCATCCATTTATTACGTAACGCTAAATATGGAAATGTTCGACCCCCTCCCCCCCCGTCCGTAACGCTTTTTGTATGAAAAATTTCAAATTTTTGTATGAGCCGTAACGCTTGAGCCTACTCCCCCCCTCCCCCTAGAGCGTTACGTAATTTATGGATGGCGCCTTATCTAACAGACTGACTTTACCGAAGCAAGGCATCGGCCTCGAACAGCCGATCAACATGACTTTCCGACGTGAAGTAGTCACAGTTTGTAAGCTCTCCTTCTCTATCGCACTCTTCGTGGTCGCATGCTATACATTCTCATAGCACGACTCGCAACTACACGAAGTCGAACGTTCGGATAGTTTCGTGCCTAGCTTTCCACTCTTGGCATGCCATCCGTCTCATCTCAATCCGATCACAATTCCAGATCCGAAACCACATTTAGACGATCTCTACTGAGAAAGACTATAGTAATCATTTCCGCACCTTTTCCGTTTTTATGGCAAGTTTATACTTAAAACTCGACACACTAAAAATTTATAACACATAACTAATTTTTTCTTCTAATATTCATAATGGAAACTATATCTACTACAGGAGTTTCGGATCGTAGTAGACAAGGACTGTGTCTTCGGAAAGAAAGCCTTCTGTCGGTTCTTCGTCCACACAAACTTGACGTTGTGCTTCAATAGCTCATACAATGTCTTCAAACACTGGGCCATACTTGGTCAAATTTTGGCATAATAGTTGGCCAGGCCAACAAACGCTCGAACATCCTTGACATTCTTCAGTGATATCACATCTATAATTTATTTTTCCTTCTTAGGTTCCTTGTGTAAGTCATCCTGATCAATAACGTGACCAAGATAATTAACTTCCTGAACAAAAAAACTCACACTTCGTTTTAACCAGCAGGAATCCGGCTTCCTTCAGCCGGGTCGGTACAGCATCCAGATTCGCCAAGTGCTCCGTAATGGTCCAGCCTGACACCGTTATATCGTCCAGATAAATTACTGTTCCACGTCACCCCGGAACAACTCTCTACAATGTCGCTTGATAAATGGAAGACGCTGGCTTCGTAAGGAACGGACGTTTATACTTCATCCACTAGATACCCTGTGCGTGTTCCAGGCCAATAGTTTCTTCGTCGAGGTCGAGCTTTGACAAATACTTGCCTCCTTGAAGCGCCGCAAAAATCTCCTCGATCACAGGAAACAGATGACGATCGTTCAGCAGGAATGGGTTAACCGTGATACGGTAATCTGCACACAGTCAAATAGACGAATCCTTTTTGAGAACGAGGACAAGGGGCGTACCCCATTCGATCTCTGACGATTTTATTCATTTATTTAGTTAACATCTAAACTGATAACACTGAATCAACAATTCCACGCCACAATACTCGGTTCGTGGCCGAATCTCTCCATTCTCGGTTTTGCCCAAGCTCGCCAAATCGATACGCACTTGATTCGCCTACCTAGCTCGCTGCGCTCCACGCCTTCTTGTACCACCCGAATCCGCAGCGAACACCATCTTTGCAGGGTTGGTGTCCGGTATTCTTGCAACATTTCCATTGATAACTGGGATAACAATTATTTCCATGATAACTGGGAGATGCAGAAGATTGTTCGGTTTCTAGTAACAATGGTTGTATAACAAATGTGATTGTGTCGCTTCTGTCGGTTGTTTGTCTCTGAAAACGCTCTTCGAATTATTGGATTTGCTGTTTACATGTACAAGTAGAATCCTTTAAACCGTTGTGAAAGTACAGTTTTTGTGAGGCTGCATCATCATTACGAATAAAATCCTACAAATTGACTGCCGTTTTCGTGATTAAAGTGGAAATAGATTGTTCGACTTGTCCCGCCATGGATTGTAAAAAGTGCCACCTCCCCGTCAACACAAAAGATCAGCAGTACATTTACTGCAATGGTTTGTGCGCCGCAGTTCATCACGCTATTTGTGTTGGATTAAATACAGTTCAACTTGCTGCTGTATCACCGCCAAATAAGAATAGTTTTTGGCTGTGTGACGAATGTCTGGTTGAATTCGTTCGATGGAGAAAAGAACGGTGTGAAACGGAACCTGTATCAATCGCATCAGCACCCGATCCAGAGCCGAAATGCGTACTTGAACGTGACGTAGAAGAGCTGAAGTCCAAAGTGGAAACCATCCTCTCGATGCTTGCTTCACATGCGGATTCTTTGGTTCGACACTCGACTCCAACCTCGAGAATAGTATTTGATGACACGGTAAAAGGATCGAACCTAATCAGTGAAATGTCATATGCACCTGGTCGGTTATCGGAGTCAATTGGCGGAGATGATAATTTCGATCTGCTGCTAACTAATATCAATGCAACGGTTTCGGAAGAAGATGTTCAACGCATGGTTTGTCGATGTTTAGGAGCCCGTGATAACGAGTGCAACAATGTTAAGAAACTGGTTCCGCGGTGGGTCGACTGTAGTACGTTGGATTTCGTCTCGTTCAAGATCGTTCTAGACCGGAAATGGAAGCCTGCAGCGATGATGTCGTCTACTTGGCCGAAAAATATCAAATTTCGTGAATTCAAGCGAAGACTTTGTACGTGGAAACCCGACGATATGTAATTTTGCTACGAAATTGTACTTAGTATGATGTTTTTATGATGATATGTTTAGCCTCTTTTTTTGTTATCTGTGTCGATGTGTATTTAGCAGTAATATTTGATGTTGTCTGTTATTAGAATAGTACATTCAATTAGACTCATAAGAAGTCCGTTGAATTAAATATCAATAAATAAATAAATAAACATGTCCTGTCCATCGTGTCCTTCCAGCATTGACCACCTTCTGGATACTGGGTTCGCCATAGAGTTGGGCGAGCTTGTGGTTCATCTTTCGCCGCCACACACCGTTTTCCTGCACACAGCCAAAGATCGTCCTAAGCACCCGACGTTCGAAGACTCCAAGTGCTTGCAGGTCCTTTTCGAGCATCGTCCACGTTTCATGCCCGTAGAGGACTACCGGCCTTATGAGCGTTTTGTACATGGTGCATTTGGTGCGGGCGTGAATCTTTTGAGTTTCTTGGGGAGGCCATAGTAGGCCCGAATTCCACTGATAATGGGCCTCCGCATTTCACGTATTTCACGGTTAACGTTATTGTCAGCCGTCAGCAGAAATCCAAGGTAGATGAACTCGTCGACCATCTCGAACGTATCCCCGTCCATCGTAACACTGCTACCTAGGCGAGCCCTGTCACGCTCGGCCCCACCAGCTAGCATGCACTTTGTCTTGGTCGCATTCACCATCAGTCCAACGTTTGCTGCCTCGCGTTTCAGGTGGGTGTACAGGTCTGCCACCATTTCAAATGTTCGGCTGACAATGTCCATATCATCCGCGAAGCAAACAGATTGACTGGATCTCATCAGAATCGTGCCTACGCCCGGCTCTCTGCATAATACCTTCTAGCGCAATAATGAACAACAGGCACGAAAGTCTTGTCTTAGTCCTAAGCGGGATCCAAACGAACTGGAGTGTTTACCTGAAACCTTCACACAACTTTGCACACCTTCCATCGTCGCTCTTATCCATCTCGTGAGCTTCCCGGGAAAGCTGTTCTCGTCCATGATTTTCCATAGCCCTTCGTGGGCGATACTGTCGTATGCCGCCTTGACATCGATGAAAAGGTGATGCGTTGGGACCTGGTATTCACGACATTTTTGGGCCCATTTGTATGAGTTCAGCTCCGATACCATCCTTACCAGCAGCTTTATTGTTCTTGAGCTGGTGAACGGCATCCTTAACCTCCCTGAAAGTGGGAGCTGGTTGATTTCCATCGCCCGCAGTACTGACGAGGGCATTTCCTCCGTTGTCTCATCGTTCATTGCCTGTGCTCTCAGCGCCATTCAGGTGTTCGTCGAAGTGTTGCTTCCACCTTTCGATCCTCTCACGTCTGTCAAAATGCTCCTATCCTTAGCCCTGCATATCTCCTTCAAGCGGCGTTTTGCCGTTTCCGTCTATAACGTTCCACGTTTTTCCGAGTCCCTTGCACCAGCATGACTGCCCATGCTGCATTCTTCTCCTCGAAAATCTGCCTACATTCCTCGTCGAACCAATCGTTCCGTCGATTCCGTCCCACGTACGTGGCGTTGCTCTCAGATGCATTGTGGATGGCTGTTTTTACTGTTCTCCAGCAGTCCTCAAAAGGGGCTTAATCTAGCTCACCCTCATCCGGTAATGTAGCCTCGAGGTGCCGCGCGTACGCATTGGTGACATCCGGTTGCTTAAGCCACTCTAGGTCATACCGGGGAGGCCGTCGGTACCGTACGACGGAGGATTTTGGGCGTAGTTTGACCATCTTCAGATAGTGGTCAGGGTCGATGTTAGCACCACGGGTATATGGACAAAAGGTCGAATAACAAAAGGTCGAAAGAACAAAAGGTCGAAAGACAAAAGGTTGAAAGGACAAAAGGTCGAAAATGATTTGCATGGTGGGAAATTTTTCCTTCTTTGAAAAAAGATATTCGACTTTTTGTCCCTACTCTTTTGTTCTTCGACCTTTTGTCTTTTGACCTTTTGTCCTTTCGACTTTTTGTCTTTCGACCTTTTGTTATAGATTCTCTGTCTGATGTGGTGATCTCCAGGTGTATCGGTATGGAAGGCGGTACTGGAAGTAGGTGCTACGAATGGCCATATTCTTGGAGGCAGCGAGATCAATCGGTCGTAAGCAGTTTTCATTCGTCACCCGGTGGGCGCTGAACTTTCCAATAGTGGGTCTGAATACCTCCTACTGGTCAACCTGAGCGTTTAGATTTCCTATGATGATTTTGGCGTCGTCGCTTGGGCAGCTGTCGTACACGCGTTCGAGCTGTGCGTGAAAAGCGTCTTTATCATCATTAGTTAGGGCTGTGCACGTTTATTATGCGGAAGTTGAAAAAAGCGGTTATTGAGTCTCAACTAGCACGTTCTATCATTGATCGGCAACCACCCGATCACGCGCCTCTGCATCACTATAAAAACAGTTCCCAGCTTGTGTGTGTTGCCGTTGCTCTGGTAGATGGTATGGTTACCTCTGAACGTTCGCACCATTGATCTCTTCCAACACACTTCCTGCAACGCTACGATGCTGAATCCTTCAGCACGTCGGCGAGTATGCGTGTGCTCCGGATGAAGTTGAGCTAGCCCCTTTACGTCGCTGTGGTCTTCGCCGATTGTCCCGGTTCGTATTCTCTTGTTGATTATTCATTGCTTGATTGTTTTACCCCCTAGATTTCCGGAGGACCATTCCCCTCAAAAGTTCGGAGGACCATAGTGCGCAGTTTAGCTTAGAGTCCTTCTCTGGCACTCGGACGATGATCAGCCGCCCCTGACATGGGGAATAGACGCTGTTGTGAGCCGCTCCTATCATGGAGTACAGGCGCTTCAGATTTGCAGAAGCAAAAGCAAACTTCCCCTTCCCTGTCAGCATACGACCAGAGTTCACACTGGGGTTGGTTACCTCCTCCTCCTCTTCTTCTACTTCTTCTTTTTCAACTAAATTATTTTTTATTGATTAAAGCCTATTCAATAAAATACACAAATTATATTTTCTGACTCACTACATAAATATCTATTAGCATCAAGCACATATCAAATCATTCATATTCAATACATTCATGTTGTGGAATCCAAACCATTCCAAATTCCAAACAACTTAACCTGTCGACTTAGTGCCATTTCAATTCTCCTCTCGATGTTTGTTTTCCAAACAAGATGACTTATTCATCAAAAGCCGTTGCGCTGTTCGAATTCGTCCATTTTCCAACGAAATCTTCGACAACTGAAATGACCTCAAATCAGTGGCGTTTCAAAATTCCTGTTAAGGCACCGCGTCCCAAATCGGCCCATTTGCCGCCCGTCAGTATTAAAACTGACAGACGAATTAAAGATAATTAATTCAAAATGCCAATCGATGGTGCTGCTAACAGAAACCACTTAATTTTTCCACTCCAACACCATTGAATCGGCTCTCAGTGCCTCAATGTGTTTACTCCACTCGCGAACCCTCCATCCCAGAGTTTCTCAAAGTGGGAAAATTGGGATTCCAACCCCAAAGCGGCGAAAATGTGATGATCATATTTGGTGGGGAGTGAGGAAGCCAGTAAGGAAGAAATGGGAAATAATGTCTCATAATGAGTGGTCCATAAATCACATAATTTTGAATTAAGTTTTATTTGCACGTCTTAAATAAATTTGAACTTCATTCTTTTTTTAGTTTAATTGAAAAAAAAAATCAAAAGTTTGTAACTTTTCTTACCCTATAGTATTAATTGAAAGAAAATATGAGCCTCAAATTTAAAAATTGTACTGGCAGTAGCTTGCACGATTTCGAGACATATAGCCTATGTTTGAAGCATGAATTAAAGATTGTTCTGTTTTCACACAGGGCTGGATTCAAAAACAATATGGGTCTGCCAAATAATATGGGATGGCAAAAGTCTGAACAAGTTTGGGAAGCACTGCTTTATCTGATCCTGCTGAGGAGAAATCACCTTTTGGTGCTGGCGTCAAACCCCTCACCCCATCTGAGCCCATTCGACATCGGCATCATTAAATATGACAGGCCTCGTAAAAACCTCCCTATCTTTCTGGATCTCGCCTCGCGATTCCGACGCCGCACTTGACGATTTAACTCGGTGGAATTTTAGACTCGCTGGAATTGTTAATTAGTGTTTTTAAAAACGACTGCCAGTTTCGAAAATGCTAAGGTAATCTTAATGAAATCAAAAATACCAATCACCTTTCAGCGGTTGATTGAATTGATTCGAACCGGGTATTTGGTGTAAGTGAGAGAGCTAACGGCGATGTGAGATTACGAAGTGCCTTAGAAATGAACATGTTTTGCCTATACTTTTGCTTCCTAAGTACTTGGGTTTAAATATTCTTTTTAATATGACAAAGCATACCTTTTCTGTTACCGTTGTCCCTATCACAACTTAATTGTATGTTATGTTTCAATTTGCACACTTTCGTTAATGGAGTGCAAGCAGAAGACACATTTCGCTACTCCCTCGTGTCTAATTGTCGTTAGATACAGCTTTTCCCTATATTGTGTGTATAAGAGAAGCGAAGGGTTATAAATTGCATGCCTTATAAAAACAAATCATGCATCTAGGTTTGGTGACTAGGTCATCCCTTAGCGTAGTGATAAAATCCAAGGCTGCTTATATTACATTGAAGGTGTCTCAGTTCGTTTTGTGGTTGGTTTTGGATCATTTCATTGTGGAACTATCCTGGACTTCCCTGGGCAAAGTGCCTGCCACAAGAATTCGAAAATGGAAACTTTGACAAAGAACTTTTAGTTAATAGATGTGGAAATGTTCACTTTACTGAGTAGCAGACTCTGTCCCAGAGGGGTCATAATGCCAAGAAGAAGAAGAAGTAGAAGAAGAAGGAGGAGGAGGAAGGGTAAAATTAGAAAGAAGATGGGTGATAAAATGTCGAAAGACAAAATATCGAGAGGACAAAAAGTCGAAAAGTAAGAGCTGAGAACCTGTAAGGCTGCTGGAAAGCACGAGATTCCGGTCGAGCTTCTCAAGCACGGTAGTGAGCAGCTTTACCAATTGATCCACCGAATTCATCTGAAAATATGGGATGACGTAAAAATGCATACTGACTAACCCAATTTACAAGAAAGGGAGACGAATTCCATCCACAAGGAGTCGAACAAATTAAAAATCATGCTCGGTGATCTTCGACTTGGATAAGATTTCACACATGTTTTTAGTATGGTAAAATAAGTGTTTTCCAAAGATAAATCGATCACTTCAACTCAAGAATAACTTTTGAATATGTTCCGATATTGTTGATTTTAAGCAAAATGTTTCATGGCGAAGTAGTAGCAAGCCGTTTGAACTACAAGAAAAAAAAATGCATTGAGAAAATATTTAATTTTTTTTTATGGAAAATTCAAAAATAAAACTTAAAATATGAATATCACAAAAACCCCATTTTTATCGTTTTTTTTTAATTTTTGCGATTCTAATCTTGAAATTATTCTAAAACATAATGATTATCACAATCACTTCTCTAGAAGTAGCCATTTGCGAGTTATTTCAAGCTTATACAAAAAAAAACTCTCGAAAACCTATTAGTTTTGATGGATAATCGCAAATAACTAATGAAAGTGGCCTATTCTATTGTTAAATTATATATTTGCATGAAACCTGAAATAGTAACTTAAAATGACTACTTCTAGAGAGGTGTTTATAATTTGAACTTATTTCAAGATTCATATTTTATCATCAAAACGTATTTATTTCTAAGAAAAAAAGAAAATTTTGAAAATCGTTCAAAAGTTGTTTTCAGAAAAAAACTTTTTTTTATCAAAAATTTCTTCATCATTATACTCTGTCCCAAACATCTGTTTGCTATCAAGCTTCATTGGTGAAAGTTTTAAACTGTTTAAATGAGATTTGTTTGTAATTTGAAATTTAAATTTTGTTTATAAATTTCCGATGATAGAAAAAAAAAATCGGTATATATATCATTTTTGTCCTACAACTAAAAATATGAGGTTTTTAATTTTATGCAAATTAAAAACCTTGAAAAAAAATCTCAGATCATTTTTTTGTACTGTATCTCAAACGACCCGCTACAATTTCTCCATAGGTCGTTTTTCTTTTTATTTAATTCTGCCTATAATAAAATATCTGGGTAGAACTCATGACTTTTAACAAAACTTTATAAAATATTTGTTGATCTATTGAATATTTCAATATGTGTATGCAAGATGACTTGGAATTCTCTCACAGATTTCCTATACCATATCGAATTCATTTTTTTTGCTAAATAAGTATTTGTTAGAACATAGAACAAAATCGAGTTGATTTCCATCCCCCAATATTTATATTGTCTTTCCGTTTCGATTTATATTAAGGACATTTTAGACTTCAGTGAATTACTCATCAAAGAGCTGATCTCCGCGTTATCGAGCCTTCAAAACACTTAAATGTCGAATGAAAGATGAAGATTTAGATTCCGCAACATTAACAATTTTAAATAAACAGAATGTGTGGACTTTTTGTGATTCGTATTACGAACGCGTCTTTACTTTTGCCTGTATTCTGGACACTTTGATTCGATTTCTAGACAGCTAATGCAAAGTCCCTGCCGCACCCTGTATATCTATGAAAAATTATAATGCCCAACTGGATTAGACTTCGCTTTGGTGGTTTGACGATTTTAATTGATGATTAGACTTTTATATACACAGTCAGTGACATAAGTTAGTAACCAAATGCTGTTTTTCCATACAAAATGCCCAGGTTTAGTGTGCTGTATCTCAGCTTCTGGTAGTCCGAATTGTTTCAGTAGGAATAGGTTCTAATACACTAAAATCAGCAAAAACCCTTTTCAATTGTAGGTCTTGAATTGTCGTATTGAGCTGATCCGTTCAACATCTATTTAAGAAGAAACTGGAAACCCAAACTATCTGCATAGACGTCATGGGATTGGAAGATTGCGACCTTCGGGATGAAATTATTTTTCTACATAATAGAGATAAACAAAACAAGCATCACATTGTACATCTGGCCACGCCCCTTTAATCTCTGAGGGAGAGAAGGGATGTTAGTTCAACGTCTACTTAAGAAAAAACACAAAACCCAAACTATCTTCATAGACAAGTGATTCCAAGCAACAGCACCAAAATTTGGTAAATTTTTTAATTCATTTTTTTTCTATTGAGCTGAAACTTTGTACAGTTTTCCAGTTCCATCTAAATCGTCATTTTCCGATATCAAATCTTCAAGTTGAGTCACGACTAACTTTTCAAAAGGGTGTATGTGAAAATGGTTCAAAAATATTCAAAAAGCTGCACAGCAAAAACGGTTCGTTCGATTGTTAGACAACTATAGAAACAAAGTTAGACAACTAAATAAAGATTCCAAAATAAATACACACAGTAAAAAAATTTTTTTTTTGCATTAAAAAACATAATTTTTGACACAAAAACTCAAATATCTCAAAACCCTATCGGAATACCAACGTAATTTTATGAGGGAAAACGGTCCATTTTATTAGCTATCTACCATAAAAATTGGTAAACCAATAAACAAAAAAGTTATGACATTTCAAACATGTCACAATTTTCACATTTAGTAGAAAAAAAAATTTTTTTTTTCGGTGTAAATTATTACGGGAACCGCAGTTTGTTGCTGATTTTATTGTTAAGGGCCTTGCGTGAATTAAACAAGTCGTTTTCATGTATTCATTAGTATTATGTATATTATATGTATAAATATTATGTATATGTATAAATATTATATGTATATGTATATATGTATAAATTAAAATGAATTAACAGATTACACGAAAATATTTTTTTTTACCAGGATATTTTTTTTAGAGTATGATCGATGAGTTTCTAAATGTTATATATAAACTTTAAAAGTTTTGGATTTGGGTATGCGTTATGAGATCATGAAAACATTTTATTGATAGGGGAACCTGGTCCAATTCGGACCGTGTTCTAATTCGGACCATCAAGCATTTCTCAATACTAGCGTAACTGTAGAGATCGTGCGTACCGTTGTCCTACCCACCGTCTGGCTTGGATCTAACACAATAAATTTGACGCCTTTCAATTAATTCGTTTGACTTTTATAATAGTTTGTTGTTTTGAGGTGCTCTGGTGTGCTGTCGGTTAGCATTTTTCCCAAGCTTCTGTAAGTGACAATAAATCTCAAATGTTTCTGTGTTATTTTATAATCGAATCCTTCAAGCCTAAATTTTCATCTGATCATATGGCTTTGATATATCTATGCACTGTTTGTGTTCAACTAGTTTGAAAATCACAAAATGTGTGTTGGTCCAATCCGGACCTTTTGATATGGTCCAAAAGGGACCTCTTGGTTTTCAACGAGCACTCAGTCTATTCCAAGAGCTCCACCCCGTGAAAGTCTTCTCGGCTTGATAGAAAATCACAAAAGTTGTAATATTGATCGATGATGTCTTTGCTTCTGGTGCGGTCAAGAAAAAGTCTTCGAAAAAATCTAAGAAATACGGTAGACCACCAAAAAATAAAGGAATCAATAATCCAGCTACTTGAAAAGCATCTCCAGCCTATTTTGGATACGGCTTCCCAAAATAGTTTGGCAATACGACACAAAAAGACGTTTACGATTGCTGAGAACCTTTATAGTTCACCTTTTTAATCCGATATTTTCATGCAAAGTTTAAATGTGTTGACATTTTACTATATTCAAGACATTTTTGAATGCATTTTGTCAAAATAACAAAAAGCTCCAATATAAAAAAAAATTTGTTTTCTTTATCCCGAAATCTGGACCGTTTGAAATCAAGTTAGGGAGAGTAAACTGTACTTAGATATGAACCAGTTTTGGATTTCACCCTCGTTTATTTTATTTTTTTTTTTTGAGAAATTCACATTTTACTTGAGCTAAATCTGACTCGAATTAAATCAGTTTTTTTTACAAATTGGGTTTATTTTTTATGCTTGAGCTTACAGAAGAAGTTCAATAAGCTTTGATACCAAACAAATTGGAGTTACATTTTATAACTACCATAGCAAAAACGATAAAATTTAGGGTGGTCCGAATTAGAACATGGCGGGTCCGAATTGGAACAGGGTTGGTCCAATTCGGACCTTCTGGAGCATTTTGTTCAAACATGTCTAGTCATGTCCCGGTAGGAGATCTCCCAAAACTCTCTGAGAGAAAAGTGTGCGCGCTGAATCAGGCGTTTACGTTAACATCATACTTTTCATATCGTACATCATACTGAAAAGATATGGCCAAAAAACTGTTAGTAGGTCCGAATTGGACCATGTTCCCCTACATATTTATTTATTTATTGTTATTCAATTTTTTTACAATATCGAACACTTTTGCATCATTATCAGTACAGTTCGAGTATAGTTTTGCTTTAATTTTATTTTCTGACAATGGAATGAAACAGTGAAATTTTTGGGTTCCTTGGATCGTTTTCGCGTTATTATATTGCTCGCTGAGCTCTGATGCCGTTAATTCGTACTCTTCAGTAGTAGTAAAACAAAATGATAATTTTGTTAAATCTTCTTCTTTTCTGCGATTCGCCCAATCAAATAGTTCTTTTGCAGTTTTAATTGGATGCTCACGTTCTTTGGCTAAACTTGCTCTTGTGGCCATGCGCTTTATGGTTCCTCCAATAGCATCACAAGGACCTTTGCCATGTGACGCAGCAAAGAAATGCCATTCTGCATCAATTCCGTACTTTGATTCAAATTGACATAGGCTCGAAAAATTCTTACGGTTTTTGTACTGCGATGCTGCTCCATCAGACATGAAATATATCTTTCTGATTTCTTTATCCTTATCAACGCGTAAAAAGTTAATCATTTTGGCAATGAACAAATTTACAGATACTGAGTCGTGTCTTAAATCTTCGGAAATTACAATAAAACTAAAATGTTCAATTTGCGTACTTCCATTGAAATAAATAACGAATGGATGAATTGTAGCTTGTTGTACGTTCCAGTGATGGGACTGCACTTCATCTTGCAATACAAAGCTATAGTTTTCAGAAAAATCACAAATGACTAAAAATTCACCATCTTGTAATGTATTTTTCGTATTTTTTAAAAAGCGGGATTGCTCTGTTTTAATAAAGTAGTGAGGAATTAAACTTTCTAATTTCAATCAAAAAAATGACACAAACTCATCTACAGGTTTTACAATAGTTTCTAGGTCACACCTATCCGTGGTCACCCATTGCTCAAATGATAACTGATCAATATAATTTTCTTCAAACTCAGCGTATAAAGTATTTTCCAATGATGAAGAATCTGGACAATCCGAACAAGATCGTAGATAGCAATTTGATGTTGTATTTTCACACAAAAGACTACCAGTTAACATTTTAATATCCTTTGATAAATTGATTCTTTTCAAACTATGTAAGATTAGGTTAATATTTTCGTGTGTTGTGCACACACAAACATTATGTGTTCCTGAATTGGATAGAAGCTTGCATTGCCTTGGACGAAGGCTTGCAAATGAGGAAAAACCTACCTTAATATTTTCGTTAATTTCCTTGAAGCGTGTATACGCTTCTTTCAAAGTAGTCATCATTAATCGTTTCTGGATTGCTTGACGCTTTCCATCTTTTTTTACAGATACATAATCTTTTTGGCCAGGCATAGCTCTACTTACTTCATCGTCTTCAAAATATTGAATTATTTTTTCTTTTGTCTCATCTGTTAATGAAGTACTCGACCTAGCATTTTTGGTTGCAAGACAGTTATTTTTGAATTGTTTTGCCTCTTTTGCTGTATTTCTATTGGTTTTGAACTCATCAATGGCGTCTTGAATAGACCACGAGCTTGGCAGCATCGACAAAATCAATAATTTTTCTTTCTTTGTCGTGGCTAGATTCGAGAACCTTTCCTTCATATTCATAATTACCTCATCGTAGTCTGTATTTTCCACATCCTCAGGTCCTAATTTGAAGAGGTTTCTTCGTACAGCTTCGTTGATTTCACGGTATTTTTTCTCGGGATAATTGACGTAACCCATCTTCGTCCATTTAATCGGAGTCACTTTTATTCCAGCTATCCCTTCGTTGAAGCGTTCGATGTTGACCTTCTGGATGCACTCATCTTCTGATTGATTTTTTGAAACAGATGTCGCTGATGGTACCGTGGCAAGACTATCTGCACTTGGTACTTCTGGTAACTCCTCAGTTGTTGTCGGTGCATCTAGTAATTCCTCAGTTGTTGTTGTTTTCGAACTTCCTGCAACCTGATCCACCGATGATGTACAGATTGCCCGTTTGTCAACGTTTAAACGGCAGGACGTACAAATGCGTAAATTTGTATTCAATGTAGACATTGGAGCATAACCAGCCGCTTTCAGTTTATCTATGGTGCTTTCGGTGAGATTTCGTAGCTCTTTCGAACACTTTTTTTCTGCAAACGGCCAGCAACAGTTGAGAAAGCGACTACTCATGTTGCTCGTTAGATTTTAATAAACAAAATCACTTTTAAGTTTTTACTGACTAGTTTGGTGTCGTTTGCTTGACTGAAGAAAAATTTTACAATTAAATCTTTTATAACCATAGTGGTAGTATATTTTTAGCCTTTTCGTGAGTATGTTCATGGTATGTACCTATCATGTTTTTGATGTTGTTGAAGTTACTCGCTTTCTCCCAAATATAATTAACAAAGTCTATTCTCTACCAAGGCGGGTCTATACCCAGGTGTAATCAGATTTTAACTTTGTGGAGAAAACCAGCGCCGAGAAAACCGACCTGCTTTACGTATACTAGATCACCTGGGTATAGACCCGCCTTGTTCTCTACGAGGTAAACTTTTTGCAGGTAAACTAGTCGTATACCTGTATAGAAAACTTTTTTTGTAGCTTTTGTCTTCAATATTAGATTTCTTATAGGTTTTTTTTATCAAAAGGTTTCAACACTATTGAGAGAATTTTTCTTCAGTTACGTACAATAAAAAATATGACACTATCAAGACTTTAGATCACAACACTGGATCGCGTCTAACTTTCTAATAGATGCTATAATAGTTATGAATAATTAAATAAAATATCATGAAAACAACTTGTTAACCTCATGTGGTACCCTTAACAAAAAATTCAGCAACAAACTGCGGTCCTAAAAAAATTAACAATGAAAAAAAAAAAAATTTCACTAAGTGTCAAATTTGTGAAATATTTGAAATGTCATTACTTTTTTGTTTATTGGCTTACCATCACCAAATTTTTATGGTAGATAGCTAATATAATGGACCGTTTTCCCTCAAAAAATTACGTTGGTATTCCGATAGGGTTTTGAGATATTTGAGTTTTTGTGACAAAAATGATGTTTTTTAATGCAAAAAAAAAATTTTTTAATGTGTGTATTTTTTTTTTGGAATCTTTATTTAGTTGTCTAACTTTGTTTCTTTAGTTGTCTAACAATCGAACGAACCGTTTTTGCTGTGCAGTTTTTTGAATATTTTTGAACCATTTTCACATACACCCTTTTGAAAAGTTAGTCGTGACTCAACTTGAAGATTTGATATCGGAAAATGACGATTTAGATGGAACTAAAAAACTGTACAAAGTTTCAGATATTTTTGAAATGGTCGATCAGAATCGACTTGCATGCCTCCGTGGAATCCCTCAGCCGTCACGGGATAGGATCACTGTGAAAGTAGGGTAGAATGTATATATTAGAGTGGTTCAAAAATCGGTTTTGATCCGATCTTGAGGAACCATTTAAAGTATTCAAAAAGTTATTTCAAATGGGAGTCCCTAGAGCAATTCATAGGAGGTGTCCTTGATCTATTTGAGAAGATTTTTTAAAGTAATGCTTTAATCGATCTACTACGCCATGGAATTTCCTTGAGAAATATTTGAAGGTAATCATTCTTGTACACACAAACAATCAGATACGTCATTCATGTATTATCCTCATTTCGTTTTGATGACAAATTGATCCTACATTTATTTTTTTATTAGCATTATTGTCAGCAATAAATTAAGCCATACAATTGATGCCCTTACTGCTTTTACATTTTCGTTCCTAACTCATCAATCGATGTTTCGTTTGAAACGGAATGTTTTTTTTTTTACCCGCGAAACATTCACATCCCTCTCTTTAGGGCCTTACTAGCAGAGTTTGGTCACTTAATTTCACGTTGTTTATTCAATTGTAATCCTTTTGTTACAACGTTGCAAGCAATCGCAATTTAACGGACGTTGATTAACAGACAAAAAAAACTTCCAAACAGACCTGTCTAAAAACGTGTGACGTGATGATGAGGTTTCCGTTCGTGAGAGACAAATTGACACGACGGACGTTTTCCGCGGACGATAGGTAAGTAGGGTGGATGCATCGTTATTTTCCACCCCAGATTATATCCAGTTTATGATGTGTATAAACATAGACCCTTTAGTATTCATTGAATCACTTTGAAACAATGTGCAAGCATTCTTAGAGTCCTCAAATTTTGTTGAGAAAATAGTAGAAAAATAAATAAAATTTGATGAATATTCACCCTTAACCCCACTTTCAAACACAAAAACAAAATTTCTGATCAGTTCTTATATTTTTCTGCTAAACATGAAATGAAAGCTTGCGATTGAATTGCGATTGATATTTGAAAGTCTTCTGATTGATATAAAAAAAGATAGTTTGCCTAAGGGTCGCGAATACTGGTACACCTACCCTACTGGAAGGTACGAAGCAACTGACACGCCCCTTTGCTGTGCTTTACCCGTGCCGGGTGCATGCGATTAAAACTTAAATTGCTTCATTAATTAGCATATTACAAAGTCTGCGGCGGTTCGTTTTCTCGTTAATTTCGACGCGGATGTTGATTTAGGTTCTCTACCCGTGTGGGATAGGTATAGTATTCGTTGAGGTAAACGATACCTTCTGATGACATCAGCACATTTCCTGCTAATGGTTTTACTGAACCCTGCCAAAGAGGATAACCTTTTTATCACACGTTATTTGTTACATTCTATGAAAACACACATTGAGAAAATTTAACTTCGTAGGAACGGCAAATGATGTATCTGTTTAGTGCAACTGCATGATTGTGGAATATAAATATAACAAATAATTAGGTATTCGTACAAAAATTTTGAAACTAACTCCTTCTCCTAACGATACGATTCGGCAGGAACAGAGCCTGCCTTTCAGCTTAGTGTTGTATAAAGGGCTGTCCATTAACAACGTGTTCATTTTTTTTAATATTCAGACCCCCCTCCTTCTCCCTCATAGTCATTTATTCAAACAAAAAATAAAATTTGTATGGACTGTGGTCATTGGCCAGACGGGGGTCTCCTCCAATAAATGTCCGCGTGGTTTATTGACGACCCCTAAGCATTTCCACATTAATAAACTGAGAGCTTGGCGTAAGACAAGAAAGCATTCCTCCTTAAGGTGAAGATGAATCGAAGCCAAACCTCAAATTTTCAAGAGCACAAATCTGGAGAACCGAACACCCGTTTGAGCTGCAAATTTAATCGATTGGACACCACCAGCTAGTGACCAATCGATTGAGTTTTCAGCTCAAACGGGTGTTCGGTTCTCCAGATTTGTGCTCTTGAAAATTTGAGGTTTGGCTTCGATTCATCTTCACCTTAAAGATATTTTACTAAATTATGATAGCTGTGCTCTCATTGCTATTTGCGAATAATGTTGTGTTCTAAAGATTTGAAGAATTTTCATTACAATTTTTTCAAATTTTACACTGCAAATATTCTGTGCAAAATAAGAATTCTACGTTTGAATCAACTTCATAGGACAATTTTGAAGTTTTGGACAATTAAGGTTACTTTTCAGGTGTTCGAATCATATTTCCTGGTAAATTTTGATCTATCAGTTTAGCAGTCATTGTTGTACCCATTATTATCTTCAAGGACTCTTTTTCTCAGTCCAGCTAAAAATCTGGGTTTGTTAGTACTGCAAGATTTTTCAAATGTCTTAACGGTAAACGTACCACTGTTCAGTAAGATCATGGATATCGTTTAGAGTAGTAGCTTCAAATCTCACGGGCCAAAAATTTTGTTCTTGCTTTCCACACGATACACAAATGCATAAATGATCAATTGACAATGAAATTATCCATTTATAATTGTGCAACTGATCATAGAACACTTATTTGATAATCAGTGACCAAGTAACGCCAGTAAGCATTATTGTCAGCAGCAGAAGAAGAAACCAGAAGATTTTAATATTTCATAACCCAGCGATCCTCTCCAGGTGTTTCAATTTGACGTAGTTACAAAGTAATCGACAAGAACATATAAATTATTATTCATAAAAATAAGCCTCTTTATTTACACCCTCTCTGCATGCTTCGGAGCACTACCACTATAACAAGCACAGGATATGTAATAGCGGTTGAACTTCATTGAATAAAGATTTCTCATTTCCAGAGGTGTCACATTTTGCGGTGTTCCATGTGTTATGAGATCATAATTTGCCCAATTAGCTGCGACCCCCTGCTGCGCTAATCAGCCTCCCTGTTCCGTTTGGGTACGTCCTCTGATTCGTGCCTCCGTTTCCATCTTCCAATTTTTTTTTCTGATGCTGCTTCCACCCATAAAACCGACCATGTTTGTCCTTTGTTATGTGTGTGAAATATCAAAGGTACCAACGGTGGTTCGACTGCTTTTCACCCGATGTATCAACTTCCTCTCCATAGTGGAGATTTTGTCATTTATGGCTGGATGATTTCGATGAAGACACATCCTTATTAGGTATTTTTTGCACTAGGTCCCTGTTCCATGGATGACAGCCTTAGTGAAAAGTGTTTCTCATAAGCATGTCTGTATGTGTTCTCTTAGATTACATATATTAACAGAATTTCAAAATATCTCTTCTTCATATTGTTTATTTTATTATATGACAATATACAAATATTTTTTTATTACACGAAACGAAGATGTATCTAAGTGACAATCAACAACTTTGATTTTTTCATGTATGTTTCGTTATTCAGAATGAAAACGAAAAACGGACCTACATATATGAGACAAAGTTTGATTGAAATTTTTGAATATGCTTCCAGTCAAAATACAAAATTCGTTAGCCTGAAAAAATACATCTCTGGATCCTCAAAAAGTACTTTTTGGCTAACGAAAGGATTACACTCATGATTGCACATAAAATTTTACTAGCACAAAAGAAGTGCTCAAGAATACTTTGTACATTATTTTTGTGGCCAATTATGAAGTAAGTGCAGTCTCATGGTGAAGGAAAATTCGTCTCTCTACGAACTTCCAACCCATATAGCTACTGCCAAACGTGAATTGTGTTGAATTATGAGTTATGTAATGGTGGCCAATCGACAAAGAAATGCCGAAGTTGAGGATCGATGACGATAAGGATGCCTCTACACACAGCTGACAAGAGAATGCGACAGTAGTCCAAGCCATAGCATCACGATCATCATAGGGGAATTAAGCGCTCAGATTGGTCAGGATGAGGAATTCAGTTCGATTGTAGGAAAGTTCAGCACTCACCAACCTACGAACGAAACAGCCTTCGGCTTATTTATTTCGTCGTCTCTAAGAGCATAGCCAATACGCAGTACCTACTTCCAGCACAGCTGTCCATATCGGAACACCTGAAGATCATCAAATCAGACTGAAATCGACCACGTTTTTATTGATGGAAGACACTTCTCGGGTATTAATGACGTAAGGACCTATCGCGGTGCAAACATTGTTTCATTTGTCTAGTGCACAATGTTTGTAATACTTCAAAGATTCACCGTTTGTTAACAACACACGGTACCGACGCTCATACAATTTCATATGACTCAAGCTACCCGAAATATCAATTGATTATGGGTTAAATCTAGAACCAGCATTGCCGGATGTGGGAGAACTCACCAAAGCCCCCTTTACGACTGCTAGAGTATTGTTTCATTTATGCAGTTAATATCTAAACGGATAACACTGAAACGACAATTTCATGCTACAATTCTCGGTTTGTTGTCGCTTCTCTCCATCCTCGTGTCTGTCTCGCGATATCAAAAATGTTGTTCACTTGTTTCGCCAACCTAGTTCGCTGCGCTTCACTCCTTCTTATACCAACCTTATTCAAAATGAACACCATCTTTGCTGGGTTGCTGTCCAGCATTCTTGAAACATGGCCTACCCAACGTATTCTGCCAGCTTTGACCACCTTCTGGATAGAGGTTCGGCGTAGAGTTGGGCGAGTTCGGGTTCATTCTTCGCCGCCATACACCGTCCTCCACCGACACCACACACGGGTAGAAATCAGAATCCAAAAACAAGAGTATGACTCATGATATCATGATTCCAGCGTGTTTTCATCTTATGAAAATACACCATGATTTGGACTCATGAAATCATGAGTCAGATTGCCATAACGCAACACACGCGTTAGGTTTTTGTTGCTGATTGCTCGGAATCATGATTCAAATGCCAAAAATGCTGAGTCGCACATCCGTTTATGATCGTTAAAAAAAATAAAAAAATAGCATACACTGAGATTCGAGCCAAGAACCTTCCGATTGATGGCCACGTACCCTACCACTCAACCACATCGTAATGTTGAATTCAGAGCGATCGATACGAATGAAATGAAGCAAAGTGCACCGCTTAGTGTTTTCACACTGGATGTTACGCTTATGAAGAATGATGTTTATGACTCCAGGAACCATGATTTGTGATCCTGATATTATGACCTAACCAATTTATGAATTTCATGATTGGTAAATCATGATTTGGGGATCACATTTTTATCCGATAACGGCAACTGGGTGGCGGATAGGGTGGTAGGTCATTTGACAAAAAGTCGTTTGGCATAATGGTCGTTTGGCATTATAGTCTTTTTTCATAATGAGTCTGAAACCAAGAATTTCTCAATTTTTCGTTTTCACGTTTCTTTTGAATCTTTCTAATGACATCATGCTTGTTTTGGATTTGATTGATACAAAATCACACTTTGTTCAACAATCATTCGCTCTTGAATGAATTTAAGCTAACTAGGAAATTTATCCAAAAATCACCCTTCTTTCAAATATTAATTCTTCTTTCGCTATTGGAACAAATTTTTGCACTGAAGATTTTTATATATTTAGCACAAATTTACCCTTCTTTTGATTGTTCTATTTTTTTTTCTAAATATGATGTAAGCATAATTAAAGGTATGAAAACTGTTAATTTCAAATTTCAATAAATTTCTCCTTCTTTTATGCATAGGCTGTTCCTTGGAGCCATATTTTTTTAAAGTATTTTTTTGTTTCCAACTGACAAAAGAGCGGCAATCAATAACATTGATCTGCACAAATTATCAGCGAAAAGAGAAATCGATTACTCCATTTACTTCGATGGGTTATGCTACTTTTCCCCGAATGTCAGTTCCTCGAATATCGTTTCCCTCGAACGCCAGTTCCCGAATGCCAATTCTCCGAATATCCCGTTTCCCCGACTAGCCCACTTCCCCGAAAAGTTTTTAGCACTCATAATTTTCGTAACTTTATACATTTTAGGGTGGTGAACAAACTGACCATCTAATATGCACCCTTCTTTATTTAATTGGTGGTTCTTTCGAGTTTCACCGTCCTCAGCATTTTTGCCAACATGTGTACAGCCGAGAATGACAGAATTCTCCCTTCTTTTGATTGTTTATCGTTCTTTCTCGTCACCACTTTTCGGGGAAAGCAGTCATTCGGAGAAAAGGGCATTCGGGAAAAAGTACCACAATTACTTTGATGATGCTGCACGCTCTTTTTATATCTTTTCATTTTATTATGCTGCAATAATTTTTACGTCCATTATAAATTTTACCTTCTTTTAAAAATAGGCTGTTCTTTATATTTATACTGTTGTATTTTTTACTATTTAGTAAAGCTAAATGTTAACCATTTCTCAATTTTGCTGTTTTACCAATTTTTGCCAGATGTGTTGTTAAAATCATAATTACTTTAGAACCTGCCAATATTCAACATATACTTTTTTGGGGTAAACGTGTGATCTCCTTCCGAGATATGCTGGAAAAAATATTATTTCAATCAATTTCAATCTTTTCTCTCGATAATAGACGGTGTTTTTGATTTACATTTCCAAAATTATAAAGTATTCCCGGCTAGAGGCTTGTAACAAAAATATAATAAAATTTTATCAGAATGTGATATGCATATCATATTATGATATAATTTAATTAGGCTCCGTTATCCATAGAACATAATAAAACAGAAATATAACATGATGTTTTTTATTTCCCTTTAAGATATTTTTTTTGTTCATTTTTAACAACTTTATAACAAAATAAATAGATAATTATGCATTTCAATAATATAGAATATTATCGTATATCAAACAGTATCATAATTTTGATACTTTGTATCAAACATTATAACTTGGTTTGATATGTTTTTGATAGAATTAATACACATTTTTTTTGCTTATGTTACTATTCATACACTTTTTGTTATAATTTTTGTTATTTTAACACATCCTGCATCAAGTTTGAACAACCTATGTTCGAAAAAAACTTATAACATATTCTGATATAATTTTGTTATGTACCCTTAGTCGGGTTGCCACAAATATTTTCTTTTAAAAATGTGTTGTTCATTTGAGCTATGCAATGAAAAGATTTTTTTTGCGTTAGAGCCTTAAACATTTTGAACGAAAAATAATCTGCTCTCGTATATAGGCTATTTTTGAATTAAGTCGTATTCCCGACTAGAGGCTTGTAACAAAAATATTATAAAATTTTATCAGAATATAATATGCATATCATATTAAGATATAATTTTGTTAGGCTCCGTTATCCATAGAACATAATAGAAAAGAAATATAATATTCCCTTTAAGATATTTTTTTGTTCCTTTTTAACAACTTTATAACAAAATAAATAGATTGTTATGCATTTCAATAATGTACAATATTATCGTATATCGAACAGTATTATAATTTTGATACTTTGTATCAAACATTATAACTTGGTTTGATATGTTTTTGATAGAATTAATACACATTTTGTTACGTTTATGCTACTATTCATACACTTTTTGTTATAATTTTAGTTATTTTAACAACATCCTGCATCAAGTTTGTAACAACCTATGTTCGAAAAAAAAACTTATAACATAATAACATATGCTGATATAATTTTGTTATGTACCCTTAGTCGGGTTGATAGATCTTTGGATTAGAGCTTTTGATATTTTGCAAAAAAAAATCTTTTATCCAGTAATTTTCATCGAGTGTTACGTCCAAACTGGGACAGAGCTTGATCTGCAGCGAAATATTCTATAAGCGTTCCCTTGATGAATAACTTCGAACTTTCATTGCCAATTTACTGTTTTCAAATATGTATATCGCAACAAGCTCAAAGATACTCTATGTTCTAAGATGTGTTGACCCGTCACGAGTTTTATTTAGTAATGCTCTCTAATGTCATAACAATTTTTGAAATTCTTAGCTTGGAAAATCTCTGAATGAACACCACGTTTAGAACCTACCATTTTTTTTGCTATGAGCTCGGTGGTGTTGATCTCGGTAAAAGTTTAAAAAATGCCGATATTTATTTTAAGTCAATCTTTATTCCAAACGGCCATCATGCCAAACGAACATTATGCCAAACGACTTTATGCCAAACAACCTTATGCCAAACGACTTAATGTCAAACGGGGTACAATCGGCGGATAGCACGGTAACGGCTTCGATACATGTTATGAACAGATCCAAGAAGTGGTGGACAAATCAGGTGAAGACTTCGACACCGTCAAAATCAACGGTGTTGATGTATTGTTGTGCAGTTGTTATGCACCTCCAAGGTGGACAGTGGAGCATTTCAGCCAGATGGTGAATCAGCTTACTGACAAGTAGATTGGAAGGAAGCCTATGCTCATTGGTGTGGGGCAGCAGAGTGACCAACGCAAGAGGAATCCAACGGAAGGGAATCCATCATTGACGTTACGTTTTGCAGTCCTGCACAGTCATCGAATATGAACTGGAGAGTTTGTGAGGGGTACACTCATAGCAACCTTCAAGTGATTCGCTATCGCATCGGTCAACGGAACACTGCGCAAACAATGAGAAGAATAACTAGCGAACGGAAGTGCGACACTTCGTCAAGACGGCGATAACGAGAATATTGACGCAATAAGCTAACACAAAGGATGGTAACAGCTTGTGACGCAACTATGCAGCGAGAACTGGAGCTATGGAACAAACGACATCAGCTGAGATGTGCCCAGACAAGCTGAAGTTGATCGTAGAAGGTCTCTTCCCAAAGCACGATCCAACGCCCTGGCCACCAACGCCGATCGTTGAAGACGCATAAGCGATCGCTGAGGAATGGCAAGTGTCTCATGACGAGCTGTAGAAGCGGCGAAACGACAAAAATGGAAGGAAGCCCCTGGTCAAGCTGGAGTACCGAGCGTAGCGTTGAAAGCTGCCATCCTAGCATATTCGGACATGTTCAGGTAGGTGTTGCAAAAGCGCCTTGACGAAGGTAACTTTCCAGGAGTATGGATTATCCAGAAACTGGTACTGCTGCCAAATCCAGGGAATGGGAGGTTGGAAGGGATCCAATCTCATTTAGGCCCATTTACCTGCTGGATACGCTCGGAAATCTTCTGGAAAGAATCATCCTTAACTGGCTGACGAAGTGTAGGGAGAGTGAGCGCGGGTTGTCACATATGCAGTTTAGATCAATCGACGGTAGACGCTATTCGAGCAGTACCCGCGTCGAAGCAGACACGAGGAGGAGATGCATACTGCGCCGTGGCTACGATAATTGTAAAAACGCATTCTACAGCGTCAGGGGACATCACCTCAGCACTCAGAATGCAGGTTCCCGACTATCTGTGCAAGATCCTGAAGAGCTACTTCCAGAGCAGAATCTTGGTTTTCAAAACAAATGAAGGGTATAAGTCAATGCAAGTGACAGCGGGCGTCCCTCAAGGTTTCGTTCCCGGAACGGGAACGGATGTGCGACGGTGTCTGAACGCTGCGGTTACCCAGGAATGTGAAGATTGTTGGTTTTGCGGGGGTTGTCATTGATGGAAATAATTGACGCAATCGAAGGCTGGATAAGCGGAGTCAAACTGCAAAACAGAGGTACTGCTAGTCAGGAACTGCAAGGCGGTTCAGCTGTTGGAGGTCAACGTCGGAAGGTATGTAATGACACCGAAGCGCGTGTTGAAGTACCTGGAAGAATGATCGTCGATCGGCTGAATTTCAACAGCCACGTTGATTACGCATGCGAAAAGTCCGAGAAAGCAATGAACGCAATAGGGAGAATAATGCCAATTTTAGGCGGTCCAAGCCGCAATACGATGCGTATGCTTGCAAACGTCTCGTCATCGATACTGCGGTATGGAGTTCCTGCTCAGGGCAAAGCACTAGAAATCGCGAAAAGCTGAACAGAGCGTTTCGGCTGATGGCAGTGTGAGTGCGTATAGAACCATATTGTGGGATGCTGTGTGCGTTATAGCCATTTACATCACTATGGCGAAGGATATCGAGTGCTACCAACGAGGAGACGTCTGAGAAGTACGGAAGATGACTAGAATCAGATCTACGGCGAGATGGCAGCACGAGTGGGACTTCGCGGAGAAAGGAAGATGGACCCACTGGCTCATCCCAAACCTTTTGATGTCAATGAATAGGAAGCAAGGAGAGGTGAACGTCTACCTGACACAGTTCCTGTCAGGTTTGATATTTCAGAAAGTATCTCCATAGATTCGGGTACGCAGAGTCGCCACACTGCAAAGACTGCCCAAACAACGAGGAGCCACTGCAACATGTTTTTGACTGCTCAAGATAGAAGGTCGGAACGAAATGCTCGGAAACAGCGACGGAAATTTAAACAGAGCGATTACGCATATCATGTCATCGCTTCAACAGAAATGGCCAGAAGGCGTCGGGCTGCGATCGGTGTACGCTAGACCCTCCGTCTGAGACTAGGCCGAGTAGTTTGAGCATCACGTAGTACCGGTGATGGGTAGTCGGGGCACCTGCGAGACCCAAGCCTTCTTCCACCGGAGATTGTTCGCCGTCGGGGAAGTTTTCGTCGGAGTAGGATAATCCACCGTCGGGGAACTCTCCATCGGAGTGAGCTAGCTTCACCGTCGGGAACTACGCCGAGTAGTATCGATCACGACGAATCGCCGGCTTTGGGTCATCGGGGTGCTTGCGTACTGGAAGTCACCCTTCAACCGGAATCGCAATACCGACCTCAGCATTCAACTGGTACGCCCGAAGAGCATGATGAGTAGCGCAGTAAAGTCCAGAAAACCAACAAGCACAGGAGAATCTATCATAAAAAGTTTCACATGGCCCAGGCGTGTGGCCGGTCCCAAAATGTAAATGACGGTGCAGAGACAAGTCACAGCCAGAGCGAATAGAGCCAGAGATGACAAAATGGCTTAGAGACATCAACAAGCCGTCAGCCACCTGAAGTAATACCATGGGGTAGTTCAGGGATGATATCGGACTTGTAGCTCAAGCCAAATAAAGGTGACGTGTTATAGAGTCGTTTTTCACTTTTTTTTCTCTGTACTCGAGACGTGTACCCGTAATAGACCGTTGAGTAATAAACCACAGAGCCTAAGCCCCATTAGCAGCCCAGATAACTGGGGTAAATGAAAGATTTGAGCTTTGCTAAAAGTGCGAAAATTCTATTAAAAACACACCGTCCTCCAGTACTCCGTCAAAAATCATCCTAAGAACTCGGCTTTCGAACACCTCAAGAGCTTCCAGATCCTTCTCGAGTATAACCCACGTTCCATGCCCATAAAGGACTACTGGTCTAATAAAAGTTATGTACATATTACATGGTTCAGATACTGTAGCGGAAAACGCGCTACAAATCCCACCGATCAAGGATCTTGTGGGATTGGACATTTTCTCGACTTCCCAGGGCATAGAGTATCTTCGTACCTGTAAGAAGATAAACACAGGCAAAAATGGTCTATTGGCAAAAAAAGCTTTCAGTTAATAACTGTAAAAGATTACTGAATAGCAGGCTCTGTCCCAGTTGGGACCTAACGCCAGAAAGAAGAAGAAAAGGACATGATACATCTGGTACGGAAGTGGATCTTTTTGACCGCAGCTTCTTCTGGAGCCCATAGCAGACTCGATTTTCACTGATTCCCTCCATATTTCACGACTAATTTTATTACAAATCATTAGCAAAGATCAAAGGTAGACGAACTCGTCGGCCATTAACTGGTTTGCTACAGGTAACAGACGACGGGGGATTATCTCAGATAACACTTTTAAGGCAGCATTTAGGATGGCGATCGGTTCTTACAGTCCGACTTGTCGCCTTTCTTGTAGATGGGGCATATTACCTCTTCATTCCACTCCTGCGGAAGCTGTTCTGTTTCCCAGATTGTGTCTATCAGCCGGTGTAGATGAATAGTCAGACTCTCCAGGCCATCTTTATGCAATCAACACAGATAGCATCCTTACCATTATTATTGCTATAGAGCTAGTGAATGGTATCCTTAACCTTCCTAAAAGTAGGAGCGTCCGCTGTCTTGACAAACACATTTCCTCCGTTGACTTGACCCTCATTGGCAGCGATCTCAGCACCATTCAGGTGTTCATCGCAGTGCTGCTTCCACCTTTCGATCACCTAACTTTCGTTCATCAAGATGCTCTCATCATTATTTCTGCACATCTTGGCTTGCGATAAAAAACTATTGCAGGATCCGTTGAGCTTCTGATAGAATTTCTACGTTTCTTGATACTCTTCTTGCAAATTTCCGATGGAGTAGTATTAAAGCAGTCATTACCAATGTAGCACAAGGTGCCATTGGGTTCGTGGAAGGAAATCGACGGAATGGTTTGTTCGACGAGTGTCAGACGGTTGTAGACGAGAAGAATGTAGGGCGTGCCTTGATGCTGTCTTAATGTACCCGCCAAAATTAGGAATAATACAAACAAAAGTGATGACAGCAAAACCATTGGTTCTGAAAAAAAAAGCTGGAAAAGTTGGAGTACAAGAGATAAGGCAACTGAACTGAATCACTCTCAAACGCATAAGTTCTACAAAAAAAAAAAAATCAACATATCCCGCGAGGGTTTCTGTGGCGCTCCGAAATGTGCCAGAATAAAGATGGCGGTATCTTGACGGATATACGTGATGCGATTGAAAGGTAGGATCAACACTATGGTGAACACCTGTATAGTATAAAAGCGGAATACCAAGTCGGCAAGAGGAATGTTTTCATCGATAGCAACTGATGGAGACGTGTAAGGTCCCACAATGAATGAAGTTAAGGTTAATCGGCCACAAAAAGCTATAGAAAATTATGAACAAGTACGTTTTTTTCCGGAAAACTGACCATATGGATCAAGGCAACGATAAATGTTGTTCATTGATGTATAAATATATCGGATTTGTTATCGGATTCATTTGAAACTCGCAAAAGATTTCGACAATTATGAATGGGGACATTATCTTCAAGTAAACCAGAGAGTTCATCTGTTTTGCTGACGAGATGGACATTGTCGGAAGAGCACTCCAGGCTGAAGTAGAAAAGGTTGGGTTTATGGTAAATACGCAGTAGGCGAAGTATCTGATAGGCTGACCATACGTTCCGTATTTAACGGGACAGTGCCGTTTTCATCACTTCAATGCTCAAATTATCCCGTTTTTCTCAGAAATTAAGAATAGACACTGCAACGTGATCCCTTTTCGCAAAGTGCACCTCTTTCGGAAGAATTAGATGCCCATTCAAACACAACGCTTTCTATATATATCCACATATATCTTTCTTTATATATCGCGACGTTCTCAAACGACCGGTTACGGAACATGAGTCCGTTGCACGATAAATACTTGTTTTGAATTAACTATGAATCGTGGTTTACGGCTAACCAGCCGAGTGGAAGTTTAACAACTACCGAGATCCCTAACTAGAGATCAGGGGGTCGTGATTGCGATTCTCACTGAGAAGACGTGTAACTTTTTTACAAAACTTCACATAAATTTGTACATTTAATTCAATTGAAAAGTATATGTAATGTTTAGCTTTTCGGTAGTTGTTATTACAACAATACTTATGTTTATGATTAGATCAGCTTAACGAAAACGTTTTCGTCTAACGTTTCTTAAAGGCAAATTCTACTAATCTAGAAACATTTTAACGAGTTGATAAGTCAAACTTTTAAAAATATATATGTCCCACAAACCGTTTAATACATTTCTTGGCAGTTCTAGAGTATATTTTAAATAAATCATATAAAGATTTCTCTTGGTGGATAACGTCGGATACCAACTACAGCAGATAAATTCTAAGACGTATTATTGTCGGAAGTTGTGCTTACCACAAACTCCAGAAGACTTTGTGGCCTAGTAAACTTCGTTCTTGTACTAAGTGTACCATGTACAAGACCCTGATAAGACCGGTAGCCTCTACGGAAATGAGACGTACTCGAAGAGGATCTGCAAGCGCTGGTGTTTTCGAAGGACGTGTGGTTAGAGCGACATTTGGTGGAGTATGTGAAAATGTCGTAAGGAGCAGAACAAAGAATCGCGAGCTTGCACAACTTTATGGTGGACCCAGTATCACCTAAGCTGGAAAAATACAATTAGTGGGGTAGATTGTGAGAATGTTGGACAACAATCCTGTAAAGACGGGTGGACCAAGTTGAGCAGGATCTTGGAAGAGCGAGACGATCGAGCTTGTTGGTGTAACGCAGATCAGGTCTTGAAAGACGTTGCAGTATCAAAAGTAAAGAAAGATGGTTCATTAAACAATAATCATGGAGTATGGACATTGAAGTTTCAAGGGGTTTAACAAATTTTTGTGCGCTGTGATATGTGTATTTGAAGAGCACAAAATCTCTATGCAATCATCTTATTAGAGAAACAATCAGAGCCTGTTTTTGGAACTACTTGCTCAGTGTTATTGTTAAGTGTTAATAGCCTAAATTTTAATATACTTTAGATTCTAATGAATGTATTGATACGTTGTTGACAGTTCGCTTGCATACAAATATTTCACAGACACACATAACATTTACATAAATCATCGTCCTGCGCATGTTCACGCCACCAGTAACTCACCAAAGCACGTGTTTTATCACTCACCCACACAAAATATCCTGTGAGTGGTCCTGTAAGTTCAAAACAACCACTACGCTCAAATACCGCTACCGCTCTCACCGAGATTTATGAGTTGAATTTCTCTTCTCATCCGTTCTTGCGCTCGCTCGCGTTCACCGCTCACATTCGCACCAACCACCATTGATTGGTCCATTAAGATAAAAATGACGCCTATTATCTCGCTCTGAGGCTCCACCTCTTTTGACGATTTCTTTTCATTTCCATCGTACCATTCGGTAATAGTGTTTCAGTTTCTTCTTTTGCGAGAGCGTTCTGTTGGCTGCTGCTTCGGTCGGTCGGTGCGGTGTTGGCCGTCCAGATCATCGCTTTGGCCGTTCGTTGGGCAAAGTATAACTTAATTCCATAATAACGAATCATCCCATATAATAAATGGTTGCGAGATGATTTATCACCCGATCTCGCTCACTCTCCATCGCGGACTGCCGGCACTGAATGGGTCCCTCTCGCTCCTGCTCCAATGGATTAAGGTAGGGATGCTGCTAACGAAGCTAGTCAACGTTCAAATGGAAGATAATCGAATGAACCGAACCGTGTGTTGGAAGGGGTGGCTGGAAGAAGAGAGGGCAGAGGATACTTCTCCGCTGATTGGCTTCGAGTGGGTGCAAGTGAGCGCGAAAGAGAAGGAGCACTCGAGAGCACATACGAGTGAACGCGGAATTTGTTTGTTTTCTCCTGCTTGTCTGTTAGCATAAACATATAATTTAATTTCATAAATTTAATTATAGCTTTGGATGCGCAACGGATGGAACGGACCGGTTGCCACAGTTGCCAGGGATCGGCCGGCGGAGGAGTTTGGTGATTATTTTGTGCTTCTTCTATTTCCTCTCCGTTTCATGGATCTTTATTGGTTTTCGTGCACGAACGGATGCGTGTGCCACCAAGTCCACTAGCCGGATGGGTTGACGGTTGAGGATGGAGAATGATTGGATTGGTGGAATAGGCCAGGGGAAGTGGTTCACCTAGAGTGAATTTCTGTCAGAGAAAAAGTAGATTTTGTATGAGATTTGACAGAAAAATGAATGACAAGTTCATCCACTTCTCCTGGCCTATGGGTGATTGCATGTAAGCGCGCGCTTGGGGGCGTTCATCACTCCCTACTCCAACTTGTGTGTTCTATCGGCTGTTCTTTGCGTGGCATGGGTAGACCGTAGGGCTACACGTCTCTTCTGGTTGAACAATTATGTTGCGATGTACTCCGCTAAAGTGGTTGTTTAAATGTGCAGCATCACTTCCCTTTTGAAATGATCAGCTTCAAGGATGTTGGGATGTGCAGTGTTGCCAGGATATCCGATATTAACTTTGCTAATTTCATTTATTTAGTTAACATCTAAACAGATAACACTGAATCAACCATGTCAAGTTACGAAGCTCGGTTTTGCGGCCATATCTCTCCATTTTTGGTTCTGCCCTACATAGATAAAAATATTTAAATTTCAATGTAGTGTAAACAGAAGAAGATAGTAAAAGTAAACCAAATTCATCTATTGTTACATATTCACGAAATCTTCGAAGGATTTGTCGTACAGTAAAGATTTGGTCCGTTGTCGATCGGCGTCAACGGCTGACTTAATAACTTCTCACGAAAACGTTTACTACAGACGACGAAAGACGATCTGAAAGTTATCACAATCCAGCTTGTTGATTTTCTTGTAGATGTAAAAAAATATCCTCTTTTTCCACTCTTGCAGTAGCTTTTCTGATTCGCAGACAAATCTCGATTACTTTTTCAAATCGACGTAAGTAACTTTCATACGGTTTTGAGAAAATTAATTAACAAGAATCACAACCTGTCTTCTAAAACTGTTTTAAAATGAACCACCTTTTTAACATTTTTTTGCCGTGTACATCACTTAAATTTAGCATACAATCAGCTCGCGTTCAAAAACTAGGTAGTTTTTATTATTTCCCACAAAAATAATTATAACAAAATGATAAGCCGTTTCATTCAGTTACTTTCGACGTTTTTCTACCAGTGTAAAATCGGCTCAAGTAGTGTTTTGTTTTGATTCGTGGTTAAGTCACTTTGTCTCCCATACAACAGAGCGGCGAAAGTAGCGGTTAGGTTACGAAAGTGGAGAATCTTACTTTCGTCGTTTTGTAAATCCGGAAATTAAACGTCTCAAAAGTGAAAAATCGAGTTGGTTTAGAGCGGAACGTGTAGAATTTCGTCTGCGAAACACGTAGGATTGATAAAGTAAGTTTTTTAACTTTTCCGACTTGAGTCTGTTTGAATAAGTCTTCGAGAAATGGTCAGCCTCTCCGGGCTCCATCTTTACGAGTTCAACTCCGATACCATACCTACCAGCAGCTTTATTGTTGTTGGAGCTGCTGCACGGATGAAAAACTTATTATTGGATCATGTTTTATATTTATGTCATGAAACTACTAAAATGGGGTCATGTAGCCTTGTCTAAATTTCAGTACCAAACTTTTAAGGTGAAGATGAATCGAAGCCAAGCTTCAAATTTTCAAGAGCACGGATCTGGCGAACCAAACATCCGTTTAAGCTGAAAACTTAATCGATTGGTCACTAGCTGGTGGTGACCAATCGATTAGGTTTTCAGCTCAAACCGGTGCTGTTGAAAAAAGCAATGAAACGTCTCGTACAATGTGACAGTTTCGTTCACTCCCGTTTTTCCGACTTTCTCGTTAAATATTCCGTGACATACATTTCATTTGTATCTATATAGATTTATTCCAATGTTTCAACATTGGATATTCTATGTAAATCATTAGTTCAATACCAGAGAGTGAACTTCAGAATTATTTTTTTTTTTTACTTTTTTTTGGGTCCTCTGCAAAGCATTCTCCTTGGTATTACAGCCAGCAGTGTTGTAAGCAATCACGGTAGTCTACACGTTTTCGCTGATATTCGGCAACGCTTCCCTGAAACATTCACATAACGAGCGTTCAATCGAATGTCGAAAAGAAAAATGTTAATTGAATGCCACTAACCACGATAGCTTCGCTAGGAAGCGTTACACTTTTGTTTGCTTCTGTTCTGCTTTCACTGCATGCTTGTCACATTCGACATAATAAACAAGATCAAACTATTCATGATCCGATGTCTGAATTCTATGCAAAATGCATGATTTATTCGGCTGTAGGACATTTGGTCGAATGACATTTGGTCGAATGGATGTTTGGTCGAATGACTTTAAAATATTTCGTCGAAAGATTGTTGATCGAAAAATCGATTAGTTATACGATATAAATCCAAACTTGAATTTTTGTTCAATGGATGATCTTAAGTTTAATATGGGCAAACATAGTTTTCGTTAGAAATGAATAACGGATCTATCTATATGATTATTATTTCCTACGCTTAATAACGTGGTTGGTGTAAGTACTAGCGTTTATATATAAGTTATTTTTAAAAACATACTTATTATTCAGCTTTTTTGAATTGAAAGACGAAAATTTTTATTTTTCCCAATTTTGTAGAAGTTTAAAAATAATGGTGCTTATTTATCGTTCAACGTTAGATCCTTACATATGGTGAATTTATTATTCTTTCCAAATATAATCATTCTTTGTAAAAAAATATCCTCAATATTGTCGTCGGTCATGTATTGAAATATTGAAAATGGTTGAATTTATTTTTTTTAATGTCATCGTTCTTTATATATGACTGCTGATCTCTGTCCAATGGTAACTTCCAGTGTAAGTTCTCAAAACATCTATAACCTGTTTGGTTTTACAGCCCTTCATCTGTGCGAGATATTTTGGGAAGTAAATATCTGCCATCTATGAAAATACTTTACAGGTTTTTAAATGATGCTTCTTATTATGTATGATACTGTTGTTGCTGTTTTTCATTTCAAAAGATAAATCACTGAAAGAGGCTTTTCCCTCTTTCAAAATTCAAAGTTAAACAGATGAATAAATAAATAAGGTTTTACAGCATGACCAAGGATGAGAATTTGTAATGTGGGACTAGACCTGATACAGTTTAGAATATAAAAATTTGGTGAGTCTGGGTGATCAACTGAAATCCAAAAACATCGCTCGTCGCATATTGAAGCCTCGAAGTTTGTCCAAGAAATACCAGTACACCAATGCAAGTTTCTTGCACTCTATCATGTTGTTCTGTGTGTCATCGTAACTCTGTAAAATAATCTGTTTAATGTTTTGATAACATTCTGTTAAATAATCTGAAAAAAATCCCTATTGGACTTAATTTTCGACTAAAAATTCTATCACCAAAATAGATAATGCTTCTTAAAGCAATTAAATTATTTTCGAACAAATGTCCATTCGACCAAATGTACTTTCGACTAAATGTCATTCGACCAACCGTCATTGGACTAAATGTCATTCGACCAAATGTCATAGATTCGATTTATTCAAATGTCATCATATCAGACGACATTCAATTTGCATTTTTTGTGTTTATCGACCTTGGAACGAAACAAACGTTGCGCAAATTGTCGAATATTTACTGCTGCTAGTCCATATCGGTTCAGCATACAATATGGCTAGCCTGAAAATTTGTTTTTTTTATTGATAGCAGAATATTACATTATAATACTTAATAATAACAGGTTCGCTTTTTGCTTGTTCAATTAGTTTCTGAGCCCTAGCTTACATTTATGTACTTTCCAAAGCAACGGTTGAAAAACTCTCTATTTTCCCATCTCAATTCACGGAGTTCTTTCTTAAACAAATACAAACTAGGCTGTAGGTACCGTTTCAGATTGAACGAGATTGCTTTGACTGCTAACCATAAAGCCGCATTTTCATTTTTCTTTGAATTATCTATTTCGTAATGGAGAATATCTTCTAAGTTCTGCAACCTTATTTCACAATGTTTCAAAATTGTCGTTTTTGTCCAATTTGAGATAATCTGGGCTGGGGGACATTGTTCCAATCTGTGAACATTATTATCGGAGCGTGAACACTGGCCGCAGGCGCTACTTTCAATCCATCCAATGTTATAGGCAACAAGTTTTTCCTTATTAGATATAATATTATTCCAGAATGCAAAACACGTAGCTTTGTCGTCAGAACAGATAAAATTAAAATTCAGGTTTCTCCATACAATCTCCCATCTAATCATAGGATATTCAATTTTAACAGCTGGAACAATATTTTTCTGTGAGATATAATGTCTGTAAATCAAAGCGGTAGTAGTGATATTGGGCATATCCTTAATCTTTCGAATTTCAACAATTAATTCTTCAATAGCGAGAGGCAAATTTTGGGGTTTCAATTTATGTATTATGTATTCTTCTGATGTATCATTATTTTCCCAGTCTATTGCATTTTTAATAAAAAGAGACTTTGTTTTCGTTTCTGGGTCTACTAACCGCAGCCCACCCTGATCATAATCTAAATAAAGCTGTTCTCTATTGGTTTTAAATATGAATCCTTTCCGTAGAAATTGACCCACACAGCATTTGATTTCAGCTATGTGCTTTTTGGCAGGAGGAAAAACCTGGGCCAAGTACCAAAATTTCGAAAGTACGAAGGAATTAATCAACCAGCTTTTCTCCCATAAATTTAAGTTCCTCACACTGTGTACCTGTAACATTCGCTTTACACTTTGTATTATTCTGTCGTAGTTAGAATTTATAATTAAACTAATCTTAGATGAAAACTCTATTCCCAAAATTTTGAGATGATTTACTTCTGGAATCTGGAATTCTGGAATAAGCAGAAGTTTGAATATCAAAAGCTTGTTCTTAACCAGTGTCTGCATATTTCAATATACAGTCAACAACGCCGATCCTCAGTAGGCTCCGTCATCGTTGAATTCTTCTTTGTGTGAATGTTTGTTTGACAATACATGCACGAATCTGGTAGAACGTGCATTCAGTTTTTCAATTAGGGAGACTTACGGCTTCGGCACCATTCGACTATTATCGGCAACCAAATTTCAAACGCCAAATACACAGTATTTTTTATCAAAACACATCAGTGGAAACATTCAGATGATTCTTTGTTCTGCCCGCTTCCCGCTGGCGAGATTTTCAAGACTAAACAAACGATATCGCCGGAGATGCCATCAATTCAAATGAGCACGCTTCAAAATGCGACTGATTTGGAGCTGCCGAAGAGATTCACCAGCAGTTGTTATGGGAAAGTTGCCGAAGAGAATGAGGCTGCCGACAATAGTCACACTGACAAGGGATGTTCGCAGCGTTGTCAAAACGTTTCCAAAAGCATTTTGACAAGTCTGTCGGTGTGAATCGATAGAGGATTGAGCAACGCATAAATGTAAATAGATAAACATGGAATTTATCTGCTGATGTCCGAGAAAATTACGAAAGAACCACGGCATCGGCTTAAGCTGCCGAGAATACGTAAGTTCCCCTACTTTTGCTACACTAATTCTCATCCACTACTGACATTCAAATTCAATTTCACTAGTGAAAAAATCATTTCCGTCAGAATACCCCACAAAACATCCGCAAATTGCAAAAGTTGTATTTTTTTTATTAAAAGACAATCATGATTCATCAACTGGAGGCATCACATTGCCGTTTTCTTACACCAGTAATATAAAATTCATGTGTAATTTTTTATATTCAATTTTTTTGTTTTATACGCCTTTGAATGATGATAGCAGCTTCCCATATGTTCCGCCCAGACGATCATTACAATTAATAAAAAAATTGGATCTCTTTTGAGTTTGGATCCAGGTGTCAAACACATTTCATGCATACATGCAGTTATTTTACTAGCTTTTAGGAAACGGTACACCGACTCTTGTTACCTGGAAAGCAGTGGAAACATTTTTACGGTCACGTCTGATGGAAACACGCTCCACTCTCGAATAGGCCATGAACACAAAGTCGGTAATCTAGGGGCTTTACAGAACGGAATTAATTCCATTTACAAAAGGAAGCTTATGAGTTCTAATTTTCAAGATCAACTTCTGAGGGAAATTTTGTCTTCGTTGCATGGAAGATGGTATGCTTCACGTCGGAATACCAAAATCGTAGCTCTGCTTCTTCACGTCTATCGCTAGGGAAAGACTCACCCAACGCCGAATGATGAAAGTGCCAACGTTGGTGTTGGTTTGCTGCTTCTCGGAGTAATTTTCCATGATGGAACCGGAAGGAGCGGATGGGGCGTTTTTTTCTGTTTCTTATTCCGTTTGCTTCTTTTCGTTTGTTTCCACCAAAATTGCTGATTCGCCATTGGTGATGCTATGGAGGTGCATGAATTGATGGAGCATATAGTAGTGTTGTGGTCTCTAATTGGGGGGGTTGGGGCTCTAGCAAGCTTCGGGTCCGGCAAAATGAATGAAGCTATTAAAATGGACGAATTGGCAGGCAGCCTCCGTTTCGTGCTTGGTTTCGGGCTGATGGAAGCTGACGTTTTGATTAAGGAAATGAAGTGCAATTAGTTGGGGGTATTAGTGGTGGTAGCAAATGGAGAGCTATATTTTTTCTTTCATTTATGGTGCGATGGTATTAGTGGACGAGTGAACGTAATGGTGTAACGTAGAGATGGACAAGGCTTAAAAAATTTCAATCCCGTCGGTGTTCAGACCGATTCAAACCTGCTACCGACGGCATTAGGAAAAATAGAGATGTTGTTGTTTTGCACTTCTTTGAAGAATATGTTCGATTATGTGAAATGCACAACACTACAGACTAGGTCACTGGATTTTTATGAAGCATACCTTGACTATTCATAAAAGCATAATTGTCTCATATAGTTTGTTGAACCAACAACTTTTTTCAGCGCAACTTTCATGTTTTGATATATATTGTTTTGAACGCTTCGTAAATTGAGGTTTTAGTGTATACTTGATTTTCAAGAGTACAAATTCTGAGAAGAAAACGACTGATTGCACTGAAATTTACTGATTGGTTGGTCCAGGATTTTTCGTAATGGAAATTTCCTTGACTTTCACACGCTCCCGGTTAATAACTGTGTAAGTGATCATTGAATACTAAGCTGAGAAGAAGGCTCTGTCCCAGTGAGGACGTACTGATGTTTTAGAGGTTATGGTGGATGACGGAACACGGTTTCAGCGAGTCTTATACACATGATGTCAAAATCTAGATCATAATCGTACTTTTATATTCATCTGATATTTTTGCGAAAACGGATAGCGTTTGGATTGAAATTTTGTTTTTGGAAGATCAAAAGTATTCTGTCGCCTTGAATTTCTCAAAAAGCTCGTCTAGAGTAAGGTGGGGCAAAAGTTCGACCTTAGTGGTATAATCAAAGTTTCCAGGAAAATAATAGCAGATGAAACAAAACAAATACCATACAGCGAACCTTCAACATATTGGCTATAACTTTGCTGAACAAACTTGTGTCAAAATATTTACCCATTATTAGTTATAACAGTTTCAAAATTGATTGTTTTAGACGAAATTTTGCCCCACCGGTGGGGCAAAAGTTCGAATCTAGTGTGGGGCAAAAGTTCATTGGCTAAAACACAAATTATCAATACTTCTATGCCAGGCATACTTTATACCAGCCGTAAACTTATGTTTGCCGAAAAATACACACTTAATTTTCATCAAAAAATGCCCAAAACAGGGTTAATTGTGATACACCCAAAAAGTAGCAGTTTTTCGCAAAACTAAGTGAAAATGTACAATTTTTGTGACATTTTTCGCACGATCAGGCAAATTTCGCTAAATTTGAAGATAACATGTAGATTTCAGGAAATTTGAAAACATTTCTGTGGGTTTATACATGGGTCGAACTTTTGCCCCGCAGATTCGAACTTTTGCCCCGCTATGGGCCAAAAATTGATTCCAACTATTTATGGAAAAACTAATACACGTCAAAGCATCCTTGTGATAGGCCTAGAAACGCCCTTACATAAAATATTGAAAAATATTTTATCTACATTTGGTTCCATGCATCGAAAGTTTGACTAAATATTACAATATTTACGTCGAAAAACAACAACTAGCCATAACTTTTCCAAATCTCAATCGATTTTTATGATATTTGGAGTGAAAGTCTCTTACTTGAATAGCATTCGAACCACCATGACATTTCTAAGTTTTGATTTTATTTGAGCTAGAAATCTTAAAAAGAAACTCTTGCCCCACTCGAACTTTTGCCTCACTTTACTCTATATAAATAAACTGCATTAATTTGGATCATTGGTCATCTGGTTCCGGAAATATTTCATATTCCTTGGAAGACCGACGACATAACCTTTCTACCTTAAATTCATTCACTTTTCAAAACAATACTTTGATGAGAGTCTGTTGTGCATAAATGAAGCAATTTATCGTAACTGTTTTTGAGTAACGTATATTTCTGTTTTTGGTATCACTTTGGCCGAATAAAAACTTCAAAGACGTTTACAGATTTCTCGGAGACTTTTTTGTTTACGAATATAAATCTTTATACCTATTATTGTACATATTATGTTTTTATATTTAAAAATGATGGTCAAAGGTATTTTGTATGGGATATCTGTTCATTAAATGAATACCTTCCCTACTATATGGAAAGAAAAATCAATCTAAATTTCGGCCTAAAATAATGCACAAAGGAAGAATTCCAGAATAGTCTCAAATTCACCTTACACTCACCATGATTACGCAACTATTCGCATTTTACACACTATGTAGTATACAATTACGACCGTTCTGGCATGATTTTATGATGAATTTCACATGAATTTTCTGTTCTGTGTTATGTGTGCATAAAATGTGATTTCAACAGTTCTTAGTCAATACAAAACAAGGAAAGCAATTATGGGATAAAACTACGAATTTACCTAGCTACACCAAACACAATTTGCTTTCACAAATTGATACCCTTTAGCTCGGCGTAGGTATACGATCGTTTGACTTCGGAATACATTGCATGATTTCACAAATTGGTCCACTTAAAGTACCTACCAAATTTACCCTGCCCGAGCTTCGTGCATTTTTCCACCATGCTCATTAGGAATCCTTTTACGTCTACAAATTATATTAAAAGCATTCCTATTCTGCCGAGGAAACCTGTACTTGTGCGAGCCCACAGACCAATCCGTCACTCTAGTAATAACCACCTCACCACGTTCACGCATCGGCACCGGGCCCAACTACAGCAGGATGATGGTGGTAGCAAACATTCAACAAGTAGAAATAATTTCAGCCTCTCCAACCTGTGGTCAGGTCTTAACCATATATTTTGGCTTACGGTGTGATTGACCTGGTTGCTCAATCGATTATAACGTAATTATACCCCTTTTTTCTGGCTGATCATATTTTTCTTCCACTGCTCGAGGCAACTTCTTGCGGCCGCACTGGATATAGGCTGAGGGTATGCGATATATTGAATGATTCCATCGAACAGCGTTTGGCACTAATTCCATGGAATTCATTAATTTACATGATGTTGATGTAATTTTACACGATGTGTCATGTACATTTGCGACAAACCTGACAACCCTTTATGTGCATGATTTTGCATTGAAATTTACATGGATTTTTCTTCCTGTGTGGATAAATGTGACAAATTAAGCTTTTCAAAAATATATTAGCACTTTGGAAAAGTGATATTTTACGGAATTACCAATCAATTTCATGCTGTGTTTTTAATCTGATTTTATTGATAACATAAGTTTGAATTGTACGAACTTCAAGGATACATTGAATTTCATGGTAACAGTGTTGCCAGAAGAATTAAATGGTTATAACTAATAAAAAAGTGATAAAGAATAATGAAAACAACACGAGGCAAAAATGAGTGTTATTTAAAATGTCTCATGACATTCTATTACATGAAAATATTTAAATGAAAAATAACTCTATGGGTTAGGAGGCAGTGAAGGAAAAAAAATAAACTTAAAAAAATAAACGGTTTTCATTTGTTTTTATGGACGGTTAACTAGTACCCCTTTTTTTCTTAAATCGGCCAAAGAAACTCAAGAATGTTGCGAACTGTTATGTTTGATATCTACTTTTCAAGAATTAAAACGGTTCAGTATCCAACAAATCTTTAACTGGTTCTTTCAAGCGAGAAATACGAGTGGCCACATTTTGTTCATTCTTAACAGTCAAAGACTCTTCATTTATAATGTTAAATATCAGGTCATTTGAGGAAGCAAATATCGAGTACCACTCCATATATTGCACACTGGGCCAGGAACAGAATTTAGCCAGACAAAACCTCTAGCGCTTTAGGAGTGCATTTTTCGGGTTGGTGTCAAAGGAGACTTATCTTGGATTTATTTGTTCTTTAATTTTATTATAAAAGTTCGTTGGAAATTTCGCCGCATAGGTGACACAGTGCACACTGCAGTGATGCAAACTTTTTTTTTATTTCGCGAACTAGAGCTTTTGCATTTTTATTGAAGTTTAAGAACGTGTAAAAATACAAAAAGTTGCCGAAGACACCAAAGTTCAAGGACTTCAAAAAACAAATAAAATCTATTCTATTGAACTGATTTCCACATTTTTTACCATGAAACTGTTATTTGAAGTCCTAGAACTGTAGTGTCCTCGGCAACTTGTCGTATTTTTACACGTTCTAAAACTTTGTCAAAGACGCGAAAGCTCTTGGACGCGAAAAGTTTGCAGCGCCACCTATGCGGCGAAATTTCCAACGAATTTTTATCATGAAATTAAAGAACAAATAAATCCAACATAAGTCTCCTTTGACACCAACCCGAAAAAATGCACTCCTAAAGCGCTAGAGGTTTTGTCTGGCTAAATTATGTTCCTGGCCCAGTGTGCAGATTTGCCCTCTGAAGGAAGCACCACACTAGACAACGGACTAGCTCGCAACGCCCAGTGGCTCAGTCGATCGCTAAGCATTTCTCTCAAATCGTGTTCGTCCATGCGATTTCATAGCATAGCATAGCATAGCATAGACTGACTGTACATGTCAATGGTTGCTACTCCGTGATTGATCGGAACTGGTAAGAATTGCACTACGATCCAAATGAATAAGGGATGGGAGTTTCCGCTTACTCTCGAAGTGCAATTTTAGCAGATCTAATATTATTGATCAATAACGGCGCCGGCCAAGTCCTTACAGTCAGTTGGGATGGGGAAGGAATGTTAGGGTGTAATGATTGTTGCTTCTAGAGACCGAGAATACCTCTGCATCTCCACAATCACCACGGGAAGGGTGTTTATTAGTGAGGGAGGAAAAGATCTGGGAGTCACCTCTGGTCGGTGATGCGATCCATGGACAAGGGGGAAATAAACGACTTGTGTTTAAAGCAAGTTTTGTATTTTTGTCTCGAGAAGTTTTTGGAAAAATACGTCAACATCTATAATGTCGAACAATTCAAAAGACGTTTTTATTAATGACGAAAACTGAAAATTACATGTATATATTTTAACTTATATGAAACAGGAATAATGCCGACACTTGTAGTGACGAACCATACATAGTTTGTTTGAAAATTACATATGAGTATTACTGTGCATTTTGTCTCGATATGGTAGAAGTTTTAGAAAATACGTCAACATTCACAATGTCGAACAATTCAAAAGATTTTTTTTAATAAATAATTTTTAATAATGTCAAAAAGAGAAAAATATATGTATATTCAAATTGTATAAGAAAAAAGCATAATGCCGACACATACAGTGACGAACCACACAAAGTTTGCCTCAATATTACATAAAAGTTACGCTTTCAAGAAAACATGTGTTATCACAAGCATGAAACGAACTCACCAGTTGGCAATCCATTCCCGACTGAACACAAAACTGACACTGACAGCAAAACTTCTTGGCGTCCCGAAAACAAACCGTCCCGCTTGGGCCCTCCCAAATACGTAACCAGACGCTCCAAAACAGGTGAAAAAAAAAAAAAATCTCCGGCGACGAAAACACGCGCGAATCCGTCAGCAAAATCAATCGGACGACGCAAAACCGAACTGTCCTGCTTGGGCTTCACGAAGCACTACCCAGCAAGACGCTCCAAAACAGGGGGAAAAAAAATTCTCCGGCAACAAAAACGCGCGAATCCGTCACCAAAATCAATCGGACGACGCAAAACCGAACTGTCCTGCTTGGGCTTCACGAAGCACTACCCAGCAAGACGCTCCAAAACAGGGGAAAAAAAAATTCTCCGGCAATAAAAATGCGCGAATCCGTCACCAAAATCAATCGGAAAAAAAAAAAAAAAAAAAAAAAAAAAAAAAAAAAAAAAAAAAAAAAAAAAAAAAAAAAAAAAAAAAAAAAAAAGTGCAAAGTGGATAATTGAACTGAAGTGATTTACCGAAATACAGTAGTTTTATTGCATTTTTGGTGTACAAACCATAATGGGTTTCACAAAACTACACTTGGATAATGAATCTATGTTGCAGGTAAGTTTGAATATCCGCCGTAGTGGAACATTTAAAGTTTGATACGACGAATAATAGCGCTTACGACGAAGTAGAACAAAAGCCTACTAAGAATTTCAATAAAAGTATTTTTTGTTGAAATCAAAGTTAAACGCTAACAACACAATTTGTTTACAATAAAATATAAGCATAAGCATTGATGACCATACAATTCGTAGTTGGCACTCCGTAATAGACCGGAATAATCAAAATTGTACAGAGAACAATACAATTTGTTTACAATGAAATATGACGATAAAGTAACTTTCCAAGCCAAAAAGTTAATTTCAAAATATTATTTCTTATGACTGTTCTATTCAAATGAAGTAACTAAACGAAAATCAAGGCTTACCTTGAATTATTACCGATTTTAAGTATATGTTTTTTAAATTCTTTATAATATGAATGACAGTATGATAAACATTCAAGGCATAATATCAAAACAATTTGCTTCAGATTGAAGATATTGTAGTTGGTCATGTTAAAGTCTTTTTACTGAAAATTATCGACTTAAGTTTAGATGTACTCTCATATTAGCTCTCTCAGCAAAGGCACGACTAATGTTGACAAGAAACGGAAAAAATAACCTTTACGTTTAGACAAACTAGAATGTTGTTCACTACCAAATGGTTTGGTATTTCATGGAAGAA